>NC_052620.1:6671139-6998789 GCF_016545825.1 Eucalyptus grandis
GCCAACCCTCCCTCGTCGTCGCCACCCTTCCCCGGTAGTAGAGGCGACGGCGGCCCTCGGTTTGCCCCCCGCCTTTCCTTTTTCGCAAAAAGTTTTAAATTTTTAAATTTTTTAAATTATTATTTTTGAATATTTTAACTAAATTTAATTTTTATATTATTTTTACCACATCAGCCCAAAACGACACCGTTTTGCATTATTTGGCCACGTCGTCGTGCAAAACGGCGTCGTTTTGAGCTCGCTTCGCTAGAAAAATGCTACGTCAACGTTTTGGCCGAACTTTGGTCAAATTGGTATTCAAGTGATCACTTTTACTTTGATTTTGGCATTTAAGTGTACTTTTCGTAAGTTATGGCACTTAAGTGTACTTTTCGTTAGTTATGGCATTTAAGTGTCCATTTCTGTCAAGTTGTGGCACTCCACGGGTCGACATGTCCCAATACTACTATGCTTATTAACTTGAAAAAAGTCCGGCTTGTTGAAGGATTGCCCTTAAAGACTAATATCAAACATGCTTGTTGAACTACGAGTTTCAAAGATTGAAAAAAGGGGGAAGTATCTAAGGGTCCCCTTAGATTGGTGTGCTTCTAAGAAACAAATGTTTTCTTGAATTGTAACACGAGTAAATATGAAACTAGAGGGTTGAAAGAAAAATTTAATGTCAACGGCTAGGAAGGAAGTTCTATTAAAGGTTGTGGTGCATGCTATCCCACAATGCGTTATGTCAATTTTCAAAATCCCAACATTTATTTGCAAGAGTATTGAACAAAAAGTTGCTGATTTTTTGCGAAAAATTCCGAAAGAAGTAAGGGGCTACGTTGGAAAAAGTGGGACATCCTAAAACTAAGAAAGGATAATGACGAGTTAGGTTTCAAAGACCTAGTATCCTTTAACAAAGAAAAGTTAAGGAAATAGGCATGGTGGCTAGCATAGTCCCCCTCTTCTCTATGGGGTTAGGTTCTTCAAGGCTTATATTTCCCTAAGTGTGATTTTTGCAGAGCAAGAAATAACACTTGACCATTATGGGGCTTGCAAAGCATCTCATTGGGGATGGCAATAAGGAAACATTAGGATATAGGAGGACAAGTGGCTATCAGTACTACAGGAGGCCCAGCATGTCACGATCCCAACTCCATCTCCAGGGTCTTTGGCAGCAGGGGTTATTTTCATGATGTTCCAAGCGTGTTGCCGTCTCGTTTATTTTTAATTTTTGTTTAAAGCACATGTGAAAGTGTACATACAACACCCAAATAATAATAATGAGCAAAGAAAACAACTACTTGCAAACACACAATTATATCAATTATATTTATTAGTCTTTTTATCACGAGCCATTATACTTACAACCACTACATTCTCTATGCTCAAAAGACCGAGGTAAATTTAGCTCCTTTATCGAGACTGCAACTCCTCTATACCTACAATTCTGAAAAACAACTGGGCGAGTCATGGACTCAATAAGTAAAACCCCTAATTCTCTATTAAGATGACATCTCATCATCAAAATCTAGTAAAGACAACACTCGCAATACAATGTTTATGGCAACTCAATGGCAAGCATATTACTATACCTTGACTACATGTATTACTGCATACTTCAATACAGGCTTACCTTCAGCATATTAATAAATATATCAATATATCATGCTTATGCATAAACCGACACTCATAACATGATTCTTTTATCGTTGTCTTGACTCGACCAGGCCCTCTCGGCTCAACTAAGACTTCCGATTTAATGTTGAGCTTCCTAGCTCAACCAAGGCATCCTAGCTCAACCGAGACATCTTGGTGCTAGCTCACCAAGACATCTAGGCTCAACCCAGGCATCCGGGCTCAACCCAAGCATCCAAGCTCAACCAGGGCATCCCAATGCTAGCTTAACCAAGGCATCCGGGCTCAAACTCAGGCATCTTAGCCCAACCAAGGCATCATGTTCAATGAACGAGGCATCGTCACCAACACTATGTGGTGATAAACACTTTTTCCTCTTTAAATGCATCATAAAAGTGTATCACACAAGTCCGTTCTTACTTTTCTTCTTAGTCTACTAATACATGGCCCAAAGGTGTGCTCATTCAAGTGAGTGTGCCATGGCTCTTAATATCATACAATTTAATATGCCGGCCACGATTCTCAATCCATAGCTTGAGCCACATGCCTAGGCCGATGTCTGCACTAAGCAAGACTTGGAACTGGCACGCTTTAATACCGATCTAAGGCCTCACAACTTAGACTATCGCAACATAAAATCGATTCCAAGTCAAGCGAACCTCGACCTCGTCCTAGGGCATGAGCACATTCAATAGTGCAAAGATGAGCAAATCGTACAAAAAAACATTACAACATGCACACGGCTTACACGGGTGAGCATACTACTAAATTTGATGATGTAGGCTATCACCCTAATCAAGAGTTAGATATTCTACTTATCTTCGATGAACCTCGATAAACTATAGGTGGCTTTACTACGAGAGAGCCGTCTTATGAGGCAATGGGCAAGCAAGGTCGAGAAGAGGGCAAGGGGTGACGGTAAGAAGGCGTGAGAGAAAAAGAGAGAGTAAGTGAGGGAGGAGAGATGGGGTGGTGTGTATGGTGTGGAATTGAGGGGGACAATGCCTCTATTTATAGGCAAACCCCTTATAATTTCTTTTCCAAGTGAACTAATCACATTTCTTTAGGTGGACAACTTAGGATGAAGAGGTGGCAAGCTAAAGAGATGGGTGGCAAACACTTGCTTCTTTTTCCATTGGTCCATTTAAAGGATTGAGTCATCATGGAATAATTTTATGTAATGATTGTGAGGACACCTAAACCATATGACTCACCTCTTCATTAAATACATGTAACCATTAGGAGGACACCTAAGCATATGACTCACATCTTTCATTAATTGCCAAGATTTCATGCAATCATTAGGCTTAGATGTGTTTACATTACCCAATTTACTCTCTAAGTTTCTTCTCTTTAACACACTAAGGTCCAAAAGCATTTAATGCATTCTTATCTTCAAGCCAAGAAATCTCTAGACTAGTTTGCACCTCAGATTGAGTGTGCAGCCTCCTTCATTTCCAAGTTGGGCTTGTGACTCTCTCATCCTAAGGTGAAAAATAGTTTCAAGTAATTCCTAAAATCAACACCGTTACCTTATCAAATAAGCTCGAAAATTATAAAATTTTAGTATGTTGTAGAGAAAACCTCAAAAATATTTTTCATGAGAAAACTTAGCCAAATTCGTGCTATGGAAAGAGCAGCAGCAATTCACTAAATACAACCTAAAAATTTGTTCGTTGAGCATATTTAACGGTCAAAGATAGAGATTCATTTCGAAATTCAAGTCTTCACAAAACTCTTTGAAATTTTAGTATATTGTAGATATGGATGTCATTTAAAAATTTTGTGAAGGAAGTATGTCCAAATTCTAAAGGAAAGATTTTATAAAAATTCAAAAAAGTAACATGGTTACCGTTTTCACTATTCTAGGTAGGTTCTATATAGTTTTTTTTTTTATCAAGGCTTCTTCTCGACCATTTCACATTAGAAGAATATGAAATTTAATTATGTTATAAATTAAGATGTTTGAATAACTTTCATGAAGCAAGTTTCTCCAAATTCGAAGTATGAAGAGCTCTATAAAATTGGAAAGTAGGAAAGGTTCAGCAATTTTAAAAAAGATTGGAAAGTCAAAACCTATGAAACTCAAAGTGACAAGTCTATGGAGGAAAGGTGGCGCCCTCACTTGGCTTGCAAGATCACTGACTATCATTTTCCTTAGGTCATGAGTCACCCCTTTCATTAATTACTTGGGACACATAAGCCTTTATATTTGTTATCTTCATTTAATGTGTTTCACACCTGTTCACACTCATTTTCTAGGAAACTTTGATTAATTCAAGGCCTAGGTGTCTCTTTTATTAAATTACAAACTTCCAAAAGTCATTATGACAATCCTAAGAGTTAAGCTAATATGGATGCTTGTACTATTGGATGAGAATTTTTCGCGTTCATCCATGATCGACTATCCTATTTGGGTCAAGGTTCTTGACTAATTCATGGCCAGGCTCAGAACTAGTTCAATGGCCACTTTCCTAGGTTGATTGAGGGCCCTAATCATGGATGTCACACAGCAAATAGAAGTGAACAGAAAATCGTTGCCGAATTGATAAATAGAGAAGAAAACATGTGGAAGGAACAAACTCTCATCTGTCTATTCAATGAGCAAATAACCAATGAGATCCTCACAATCCCACCTGGAACATCACCAACTAAGGACAAGTTGGATTGGACTAGCATAAAAATAGGAGAGTCTACAATCAAGAGTAATTATAATAAAAGTAGAGAGGTGACTGAGAAACAAAGCCAAATTTCGACCTCTACCTCTTTCCAAACCGTGAGGGCCTTGTGGACTAAGATTTAGAGTACAAAACCCTATCCCCAAATAAAAATTTTCATCTGGGGTTTATGTCAAAATGCTTTACCAACTAGAGTAAATCCGTTAAGAAGAAGCATTATAGAGGAGGATACTTACAAGCTATGTAGCCAACACCTTGAAAGACTTGAGCACCTATTTTTGTTCTATCCCTAGACAAATGAAATTTTGTCAAACCAAGCCCTGCAAATCTCGATATCTCGACAGGCGCTAACAAAACTGAAGATTGGCTACTTAACTTCTCGAGTTCCTCAGTCAGTTTTGACTTACTAGTAGTGATTCTCTAGCAAATTTGGAAGACAATGAACAATTATCTCTTCAAGAAAACCAAACTGAATCCACAATACCATGTGAGCTCTGTTTTGGTTGAGTAACAAAATATCAATGGGTGGTCTCATACAGAGAGTAACCCAGGAACAAGAGATGAAGGCTTACCTGAATCTTGGTGTAGACCGACGAAGGGAATTCTGAAAGTGAACATTGATGGCTTATTCATGGAGGGCTTGACGGAGTGAGCCATCAATTGTAGATGTAGAGATTACGATGGTCGCTTGGTGGACGATTTTGCCAAAATAGTGAGGGTGAACTTGGCGATGATGGTGGAGGCAAGAGCAATTGTGGAATCCCTAAATTTCTTGTACGGAACAAGAGGATAGCAAATTGTACTAGAATCAAGCAATCTATCTCATATGCAAGCACTAAGGGTTGAAAATTTTTGCACGTGGGAAACTAATCTTCTTCTATTTGAGGCCAAATCAAAGTTGTTGGGATTTGTTAATCTCTCTATGCCCCACTGGCATTGATTTGTGAATCCAACCGCCGATAAGTTAGATAAGACCCAGCGGAATAAGGGTGTGTTTGGGAGTAGCTTCTTAAGGCTACTTTGAAGCCCCAAAGATCCTTGGGCAAGGATGGGGTGTTTGGCAAAAAAAATTCAAACCCCCTTTGCAAAATGTCAGCCTTCACAAGGCTAAAAGCCCAAGGCAGGTTGAGGGCTGCCTTGGGCTTTTATCATGCTGAGCTGAGAGGCTAAAGAAAAATTTTCTTCCCAAATTATCCTCGTTGGTTTTTCGTTTTTCCGATTTTGCCCTCACTATTCATCTTCTTCTTCTTCTCCGTGATCTTGCCGATGAAGGACAAGCAATCGCGAGCAGGCAGTTGCCGACAAACGTCGCCTAGACAACTGACGCCGGGGGTGGCGTGACCGACGCACCATCTGGGTCGCGGCGAGGTTTGGGTCGCCACGACCCAGATCTAGGGCGACAGGGTCACAGGAGGACCTTGCCACCCCCGATCTGGGTCATACGACCTTGCTGCCCCAAATCCGAGGGCGGTGAGGTCACGCGACCTGCCGCGACCCATGTGACATCCAGATTTTTCAACATTGTCTTCTACTGAATAAATCGGGCATTTTATTGACGTATCTATAGGGCTATTCTCAGAACTGATCATTCTTGAGATAACTAGACTATCTGGGGAAATTATTAGGAATTTAAGGCAATTAGACTTGAGAACTCGATCAAGAATCGGCTTCTCGACCGTGTCCAGCTTTAGAGGTCATTACGGCACAATTAAAAATTGATTTGAAATCAGAGATAAACTGGATCGACAGAGATGTGTGGCTAATCGTGGGTGACACCACTAAATTAGAAAATTCTCGTCGGCCGACACTAGAATAATTTTCTTATTGTTTTGGTACCCTGTGTCCGTAATTGAATCATCAAGATTTTCACGACAATCGAGAGTCGCCAATGAGTCGAGTGGGTTCATAGTGGTTCGAAGAAAATCAACCACGGGTCATTTGCACTTAAAAATATCTGAAAGTTACCCGATAGTTTAGGTCACGCTAAAAACGCGATGAATGAAAATTAACCGCCAATTCAAGTCCGATTTCAAAAATTGAAGATTCTGTTGTGTCACAATAAATTTTATGAGTGTCGACTCAGTCTCAGAAGATTTTTCAGAGATTCCGAGATGTTTAAGGAAATCGATTCGAACGCCGCGGAAAATCAACGGAAATTCAAATAGGCCAAATTAAATAAAATTTTGTCTTGCAAGCTAAGCCATATGATGAGGAGGACTTGTAGAAATTATGTGGGCTTTTTCTACATCAAAATTGGACGTCAAATTTGGGAAATTGTCAAAGAAATAGATGTCCCGAAAAATTGTGAAATTTGGATCTATAAGAAGATAGCATTTTTGGGCTTCAAAATTTGGGTTTATTGTGAAGATAATGCAAGAAAGAATTGAAAGACATTGAGATAAGTTTGAGGGTTAATTGGGGGACCAAGCATTCAATGCATTGGCTAAGTGTTGGACTTTTTGTCCCTCTCGCTCTTCAAGCTTGTTGAACAAACCTCAACCGGTCTTCATCCTCTTCAATCTTTTATTTCTGCTCTTCCTTCCGTCCTTTCGGTTTTCCCCTGCGAAGCTGCCATCCGCAACCGAAGCCTCACGCTTCTGCCGTTCAACCCTCCACGCGTCTTCAATTACTGCCGCAGCTACTTCAAGTTCCCACGCTAGTCAACTGCAGCAATTTTCTTCAAGATAGTTGACCCAGCAACTTCCTTCGAGCGCCACCTGCCACCTCTAGTTGTCCACGAAGACCGAAACTGCTTCTTATCTTTACTGCTGCTCCACGTATCTAAGTAGCAACCGAAGCTGCTTCACGTCCCCACCATCGAAGATCCCACCTGCCCGAGTCTCCTCTCCGTCGCTCCTTGGCGCCAGCGAAGCAGCCCGGGCCAATCAACATGCAACCGTTGGAGCCTAGGGTGTTGACTGAAATTCAGCCTGTCTCTTCCACCGAAGCTACAGTGGATCGCGCCCTCCACTAACTCGTGTCTTCGTCGAGCAAGTTTCAACAGCCGCATGTCTTCGGTCAGCTGATTTCTTCCTTGTTGACCCTTGTTCATCCACTGAAGCCGCACGCCACACGGATCCAGTCCACGAGCCACTAGAATTCAGGCCAGCATTTTTGCACGTTCAGCCCACGCAAACCAGCAGCCAACTCAGCCCACCTTTAGGCAATTTCGGCCGAGCAAAGAGGTCAAGCCAGCCCAAGAAGCCAATCCAGCTCAGCCCATTTTCACAGCATCAATTTGGCCCAAGTTCAAGCCCAGTTCAGTTATGTTTTAGTCTTGAAGCCCAGATCAACTCAGCCCCAAGAATTTGAGCAAGTCCAAGCCCAAAGTTTCTGCGAGCTTGCTAGGTTTTAGGCCCGGCCCAAGAGTTCGTCATCTCTACCGAAATTTGGAATTCGGCCACCGTCGTGATGTCTCGATCTCCGCTTTTACCAAGTGAGTTTTACTTACTAATACTTTCTTAGTTTGCTAATTATACTTAAGGTTGGTTAAATTTAATTAAATGCAATTAGGTGGTTAGATTAATTTAGATAAATTAAATTAGAGACTTAATGATACATGTTAGGTGGTTAGAAATAGACATTAGCAAGTAGGCATGCCATGTTAATTATTGAATGAGTCTCGGTAATTTTATGGGCTTGTCTTGGCTTCCAATTAGGAATTATGGGCCTAAATTGGATTTTTTATAATTATTTATTTAATTTTCGAATTTAATTATTTAATTATTTATTTATTTATTTTTCTGGAAATTCATCCGGGATGGCCGGTGACCGGAATTTCGTTCTGATTGTCATGGTGCAATCCATTTATTTATTTGAGATTTATTTGGTGATAAAGTAATTTAAGAGTGAATTTAAGATTTATTCTTAAATTAAATCTGGAAAGGGTCGGGTGGGACCGTAAAGCCACTAAATCTAAGGAATTGCTTGGTGTGGGATGAATGACCTAGAAATTGTCCAACTGACATGAAATCGACTAGGTCGATTTGATCAATGCTTCGATCGGTGATGTGATTGTTTGAATACCTATTGAACTGTACTAATATGCATATGGAATCTAAGGCCAAGGTAGGTCATCAGACTCGTGCTGTGCTTAAGCAACTTAGTAGTGTATTGGTTTATTAATCGAGTCTTAGGAGTAGAACTCGCTGAGACATGGTCTCATTAGTTATTGAATAACCATTTCAAGACCCTGAGAAGAAGCTGAGGAGGAGGAACCTGAATGGGAGAAAGACTTTTGAAGAAGAAGATGATCCAGAGAGGGATCTTGAGTATAACCCGGATGTGGATTGAGATCCCATCCCTTTTGTAAACCTTGTCTTAGTGTAGATAGGTGTGAGACAAGTATACTAGGAATAGTATTGTAAATAAATGTGGTTGTGAATTTCAATATTAAAAATATGGCATGCTTCTCTATCTCATCGTTTTATTGTATTGGGATTTATAACTGCTTCCGCATGTGCTTAATAAATGAAAGGGTCAGCGATACTTAGTCTTGGGATATCGCACTTTAAAATCGACCAAGAGAAGGATGGGCACGTCCCAAGATCGAGGTGTGACAACTCAGATCCGGGGCAGCGAGGTCCTCCTGTGACCTCAACGCCCCGAATCTAGGTCGTGGTGGGGTCACCTGAGGTTGAGGTAGCGTCGCGCAACCTCGCTGCTCCAGATCCGAGGTCGCTGAAGGTCGCGACGGCGTCGTGTGACCTCGGGCAACCTTTGCCGGTGGTCTTTGGGGGTCGGCGGGGTCGCCAGAGGTATGAGCTGTGCTCGACTTGACCTGGTCTAGCTCAATTAGCCTGTCAATTCATTGCATATAACATCGGTAATGGGCGGGCTCATGTTATAATTTTGACTTGAATATGATTGTTCGAGCCTGCATATTAATAACCTCTAGTCGTGCACATGTAATTCCTACCTTAGTGGATCCATTATTTCTCAGTTAGTGTGCTCAACAGTGTCCCCGAGGCAGTCATTAATCTGACCGAAGTTATTTTTCATATTAAAAACAGTTTTTCTTCGTTTTTTTTTAATGTATATTTATCTTCTTCTTTTTTCCATGAATAAACAAACGGCAAAGGATATATCATTAATTTTTAGGGCAAAAATAAACTTGCCATTTTAAGCTTGACGCCCACTTAAATGGCGCCCCCCCTCTAGTCCGCTCTTCAAACTCTCTCTCTCTCTCTCTCTCTCTCTCGCGTATTGCTGGTGTTTAACTCGAGTGCGAAGGTCTGCCCTTTTCCCTCTTCTTCTATTCCCTTAGCTGATTATCATGGCTTTTTGCGTTTTTTCATAGCTTTTTGCGTTTTTACGGATCGCTACTTCGCCTGTCTGATTTCTTTGCATCTGGGTTTCTTAACTTTTGATCAAAGTCTTCACCTTTGCCCGCCCAGCGGATCAAATTCTTCGTCGGGTCGGTCCTAATTCCAAATTGAATACTTTTTTTCTTCATGGGTCATTTCGCCTGCCTTTGCCATGGAAAGTTTCTGTTTATTGAGTCTGGCAAGGGACTTGGTAGGCCTGAGTTTCGCCATTTTCAGCGATTAAAGCTCTTGGGTGGCATGATATAGGATTTGATTTGGTGGGATTGGACGGTAGAGTTGGTTGGGTGTTAGGTGTTTGTGGTATTGCTTCTGAGCCTTTCTGGGAAGAGAGCTAATACTAGCCAAATACTAAGGCTTCAAGGATCTCTATATTGTAATCCTTGTCTGCTCAACCCTTTTGGGCTCTTGATGTTGTGTTGACACCAGAAAACAGACATCTAATGCTGGGTGCATGATTTTTGGAGACTGTTTACCTCTTTTACTTTCTTTTCTAGATGGAGAATTGAGTACTAATTGGGCAAGGTTGGCATTCCTCCGATGCCATGATGAAACATTTTCCTATGATAAAAGATTTGCTTTTGTGGGTGGTGTTCAATTTGATTCTAAAGATAGGTACAAGACCATGAGACAATGGGCTAGTAGCTAGTAAATTTTCTCATAGTGACTTCAAACGATATGTCAGCTGTGACTGAGATTTAGAGACCTTCCCAATAGGGAGAGACATGCATTGTAAACTCTCTAAACTTAAATAATCTACATCTTATGAAAAGAGATGCGTATCAAACATGAGGCTGGGCTACAATGGATTTTGGTTTAAAGAGATTAAGTCTAATATGTAATTACTTGGATAAACTGTAGACATTTCTTGTTTGCTTGGATTTTCCTTTGTATATGTCTACCTGTCAAATTCAGCTGGAACATTCTAGCCCCTGCGAAGTGCTCGATGCTTGGCCAGTTTTTATCCAAAAGAAAAGGCAAAAGAAGACAGAGTACATTGTTAGATGTTCTTAGCGGTCTGTGTAATGTGTGCCTTCTGGTTGTGGGTCTCTTGAGTTTCAGATTATTTGCATGCTAGTTTCCAGGAAATGAAACCCAAACTAAGAGCTTCAATTTGTTTCAATGGCAATATTTGAGCGCCATCCTACTATGTGCAACTGGTTATTTATCATTTCATTTGGTAATTCATCCTATTTTAGTAGGATCGACAGATAATTATAGATTGTTGAGATCTATGTTTTGTTCCTTTTTCTGCCGATTGAATTGACAGTATTCAGTTAGAGTTGAAATGTTTCCGCTAGTAAATAATACTGCTTATATTCTTTTTCTTTTTCATACTTCGTGCATTTGTCACAGAGAGGTTTTTCTTTATCTGCAGTATGTCTGGTGAAGAGGAAGAAAATGCTGCCGAGCTCAAAATTGGTGATGGTAATAAAGCATTTCCATGAAACTTAAAGTGTGTATTGACTTAACATTTCTTTCTTGTGAGATTGATTAAACTATTATCTTTGGCCAGAACTATGCAGATGTCATAGGATAAATGAATGGAAGATTAAATAGGATGCAATACGTGCGAACTATAGTTGGACTAAAAAGGATGTAATCGGATATGTTCATTGCATATTTAGATATCATTCTGAGTAGAAACGATCTCTAACCATTTGGAAGTGAATCCAACTTATTGTGAGCTAGCATTAGGAATTTATTAAAGGTGACAATAGCATTTGTATAGAAATTATCTTGTCCATCTGTATAAAGGTGGCGATTTCTGAGCAAACCTGGAAAATTCGAATAATGTATGTGGCGAATGAACTTGAAATTAATCTCTCCATTAATTTTGTTGACGTTCTTAATCATTCATTTTTAGAGAATCAAAGAAGCAGCACTAGGGTGATTCGTTTAATTTTTCTCTGTGGTATCTCTTTATAATAGTCTTTATTTGGTAGATTCATTTTCCATTTGTCTTTATTTGATTGGATGCAACTTTCAAATTGTCAATCAGTACTGATGAAAAATTTACCAACCATCAGTCTTTCGTTCTTGATTTTTCTTCCTTTGACTTGTAGTGAGCAATCGTTTTTCCAATCTTGAGCATATCCCTCATTAATCATGCCTTTCTGTTTTGATGAACAAAGCTGCGGATATTGTTGTTTTTGGTAGAATTCTGACTACTAAGTTAATGGATGGCTTTCTCAAGTGACGAATGGGAGAACATGGCAATTTTAGCAGGGCTAATGGATTGCCTATTTTCCAGTATATGTTGCATGATGTCCTTTTATCATTGCTTCTGTTTCTCTTATGTGCAGAATTTCTGAAGGCAAAGTGTTTAATGAACTGTGAAGTATCCTTGATACTTGAACATAAGTATGAACAGCTTCAACAGATGTCTGATGATCCAATGAATCAAGTTTCTCAGTGAGTGTTATTATTTTATCTATTTGTTTCTGCAGTAATAAAACAGCGTGACTGGAAATTCTGGGTAAAGTATAGCGGTGTCAATTGATTGACTGTTTAGTCGAACTTAAAACCGAAAGCTAAAATGGTATCTTCATTCTTCCGAATCCCATTGGTTGACTCCTTTGGAAATCATGATAGATTTCAGGCAGCAATGGGTTAACTTCTGCAACTCTATCAAGGGATTGATCCCCTCAACATTAGCCTAGCATACGCTAATGGTGAACATGCAATAACATCTTAAAAAGAGAGCTTGTTTACCCACTGGATTTGCACATCAGTTGAAAAGTTTGTCAGCGAATCATTGTTCTCAGCTAAGGTTTAAAAGATCGAGGGGGCATAATAGAACCAAATGAGTCCACATATCTACAGAAATTTCAATTGCCTCCATTGCATGAGAATATTCTCTAATGCAAATAATACTAGTGTAACAACTGCAAAGTCTAAATGGTTATGATAAGAAGATTTTGCATCTCTAACTCTGTACTTATTTATATTCCAAGATTGGACATCTGCCTTCATCAAATGTGTGCTTTTGTGCATATTTATTTGGTTGGGCCTTATTTACCCCAAGAAGAGGAATGAGGTCTTTCAATTTTGTTTTTAAGTCTCTTTCTTGGATATTTTAGAGGATAACACAAATATTGAGTTTACTCTGGAGTTGGTTGCAACAAAATAAGCTCAATGTTGTTGTTTTCCAATCCTTTCTTTTGTCCTCATATGGCTGACCATGGATATTCTCTTCTTGTGCAGAGTATTTGAGAAATCATTGCAATATGTTAAACGCTTCAGCCGTTATAAAAATCCCGATGCTGTCAGACAAGTTAGAGAGTATCCTGCTATTTTCTATGCATGGTTGTCTCTTCCCTGTCGCCCATTGAAAAGTTGAATAGCTGCAAATACACATCTAATGAGCAACCTTACTGCTATCAATAGTGTCACGTACTAATAGATTCTCTTTTGATGCAAACAGCTGACAGATTCAATAATTTGTGTTTTATGTAAGCAAAAGTGTGGTTTTTTTTTTTTTTTTGGGTCGAAAAGCAAAAGTGTGGTTCAAGCTTGCGTATTGGCCACTTGGCTGTAATGTTTACCCAGGTTATATTTCTATTGCATGGCTTAGTATCGCTGTGTTTAGACTTGTAAAGTAAACAAGTTAGCTCTTATCCTTTCCAAGTTCTGTTTCAATGTGTGCCTTAGCATTTCATTGAGCTTGTTGGGAAGTTTTTTGTCATTAAGGGAATTAAATTTAATTTTAACTCTTTTGTAACACCAGTTTAAGATAGCAATTTTTTTTTTTTTTTTTTTTTTTTTTTTTTTTTTTTTTTTGGGAGCCTTAACCTCCGATAAGAATTCTGAGTAGATATCAATTGGCTGAATTCGAGGTAATGTCACAATCCATCCAGTTCCTTTCAGAAGTATTTTAAACTGATCATCCTATAGGTTTTTCATAAAATCCTGCAATGCAGCTTTGCGTTCTTGGCAATCTTTGCCCTGAGACTGTAGAGGAAGCTATTGCTATGGTACCATCTATTAAGGTATATTTCCTTCCTGTAGGGACTAACAATTGGACTTCTGCTCTGCATTTAATGGCATGCTTAAGGGATGTTATAATCATGCTCTATTTGGTTAGTTCCATTCTATGTTAACAGAACCAAATCGTTTCATGTGCAGAACCGAGGCCGTGCTCTAGATGATGAGGCAATTGAGAAGATGTTGAACGACCTGTCGCTGATTAAGAGATTCGAGTAGCAGCCACTTCGTAGCAGTTGAGAGGGAGAACAGATGAGTTGCCATATTTCGCAGTGTATACAGATTGGGAAACGATGATGTACAATTTTGTCATCGCGCATTAAGTATTAAACCAATCAGAGTTCAACTTGATGATACATGTGTTGCATACCATTGCAACCTATCAAATGCGTTCTCCTGGATGCAAACTGTGAATTGGTGAGGTTTTTTCTGTGTCGGTACGGAAGAATTATCTAACATGACTGTCTTTATACGCATTGATTCCTCATTATCAATTTGATTACAAAGATAGACATCCATCATGACTTTGGTAGTTTCTAGTTAGTCATAATATTTTGAACAGTCACAATACATACCCATACTCGGATTTATGTCATATTTTTGCTAGAACAGTCTCAGCGATTTGACAAAGTTCCCTACTTCGCAAGAGCTGACAGACAACAACTAACCAAAATCACTTTGCAAGAACATACAGATAACCGACCAAAGTCACATATTTGATTCTTAAATCAACCAAATGTTTGTTGTATCTCAGAAACTACTTATACTCTCTGGTAACGAAACACGGCCAGGTCTCTCCTCCTTTTCCTCTTTCCTCCTACCTTCTTCCTCTCCTGCCCACTTTCGCGTAGTTCACTGTTTGTTTCTTCGTTTTCTCCTGGTCTGGTAGCACGAGATGAACGGAAGTTTCCTTCCTCCTTCCTCTCCTGCCCCATTTTGGCTATTGGTAGTTGCCTTACTAATAGCAATATCTATGTTTCTTTCTTTAGTAGATTTTCTTTTCCTTTTGCCCTACAGAAGATTTTCAAACAATTTTCAGCAAAATATAATGAAGGGGTTGCATCAATTGGCATAAGGGGAGAGAAAAAGCAGTGAAAACGAAGCTGTGGCTATAGGTCCCATGTTCATCTGAACTCCAACTCTTTTTTGTCATAGTTCCGTCGCATTCATAACTTGACTCAGATCAAAGATAAGGATCGATTCATATGTTAATCCTCGAATCTTATGAGATAACAGGGAAGATTGGGATACTTACTGGTGTAATCATGTGATTCAGAACCTGTGACGTTTAACCCACGAACACATTAAATTAGTCAGGCATCACCTGCTGGAAAATAAGAACTGGGCAGCATCTCTAACAAGCGATCCTTTTAATTGACCGAGGACACCATGGTGCCTGACATGAAATATCGCCAGGCCGACCCAGGGTGATTTCAATGTGCATATCATTATAAACTGTGATTTGCTTGACACTGAGAGCTACGTATCATAGAACTAAAAGGGAACATTGTCGTCAGTATATACATATACACAGGCACGGTCCCGGACCAAGGGAAATGTAACTGTAGTGCCCTCTGTATGATTGGATCCATCGAAGTTCAACTTTCTGAAATATATGGCGAGGTCGCTTAGTTCCATCTCTTTGCGTTTTTCGCCCCTTTCGATTTTTGCTTAGCAGCCTGAAAAGCCTGGACCTTCTGCTTCTTCCGTGCGGCCTTCTCTGCCTGTTAAGGGTCAAAGTCATCATTAAGATTTCATATTGAAATGCCATTCGCAGATTAGCGCCATGGCACAAGCAATTTGGCCAGCCTTACCTTTGACATCTTCGATTTTGCTTTTACTTTAGGGGCCTTTTCCTCAAGTTCTGTCTCTCGTTCTAGTTCTCTTGCCCTAGCTTCAAGGTTTTTCTCCAGATAATACTGAAACAAAGAGTAGAAGTTCAAAACATCAGGCGATGCGATCAATTCAACCAACAGCAAATGGGGTACTAAATAGGACTTATAACGAACCGGTTTATTTCGGCATAATTAAAAATGACAACTCGTACAGGTCATCAAACGTTCAAATCTTACGGATGCATTGAATGGCGGCTTTTCTGATGGTTTAATTTATCAAAGATTGTCAATAGTAAGGAAACAAAAACTCTCTTCCATCAATTACGAACAGGTTGAAAACAAAACACATCACATTGACTACTAAACCAACTCGAGTTCATTACCATTGATCTTACCAATGTCCAAAGGCGTCCAGCTGTATGTTTTCATGAAATACTCAATTTAGAACATGCTAACATTTTCTAACGATCAATAAACAATTACTAATAAAATGAAGGATAAGTAGCCATCTCAGAGTAAGCTGCCTGTAGACAACAATAATGAGAGGGAAGGCACTTACATTATAATCACCGGCATAGTCCTGTAAATGGGAGTCTTTGACTTCTACTACTCTATTGACTATTTGTTTAATAAAGTATCTGTCATGTGAAACCGTAATTACAGTGCCTTGGTAGTCCCTTATTGCCTCCTGAAAAAGGAAAGAACAGGGATTACCATAACAGGCAAGAAGGCTGAATCACATAAGAACCAAGAGCTTGGAGATAGACAAACCTCTAGCATTTCTTTTGAAGGTATATCCAAGTGGTTAGTAGGTTCATCCAAGACTAGCAAAGTCGATGGTTTTACCATGAACTTGCAAAATGCTAGACGGGCCTGAATGCAGGATTGGACATAGTAAGATCCATGACTTCAATGGAATCACAGTTCTAGATTAATAACAGACATGTGCGAACTGCAAATGCTGACTCGACCAAGAGAAAGCTTGATCAAGATGAGAAGTACATTCATACTAACAAGTAGTGAGACCCTGCAGCAAACATGTAAGGACATAATTGACTCACGCTTGATAAATCCAACCTATTCTGCTTCATGGCAACATCTCACTAAATACCCCCCCAAGTTTCTTACATCAATCAAAGAAGACAATCGTCATGCAAAGATGATTTCATTTATCTGTACAATCCTCAATCTAGCCCCAAAAGCTATCTAATTGAATGTCAATAACCTTTAATGATGCCATCTTGGCTGGGAGTTTTCACCATAATCCATTATACTGTAAACTTCAGCACAAGTCAAAACGAGTAGGTGCTGAACTCCATGTAAACGTAAAATCCCTCAGTAGAGGTTGCACAGGTTTTGCCATTTTTCCCATTTGTGTATATTACCAGTGATTTAGGAGAGGGAGACCATGGTTTTAGTTTGACGCACCTTCTCACCACCACTCAAAGCTGACACCTTCCGATCAAGCATATCAGCTTTAAAATTACAGCGTCCAAGAAGTCCCTTAATGTCATCAATTCTCCAGTCCTCTGCTGCTTCAACAACAGTTTCAAGTACTGACTTTTCCAAATCAAGTGCTTCGGCCTAAAAGAAAAGAGCAAAAATCTTCAGAGACAAATGGAACTGTGTTTGTAGAAGAGTTAAAGTTAGTGAATAGCTATAATGAACGAGAAGGGCCAACAAATGTAAAGACAGTGTTTACAGCAGCATTTACCCACCTGATTTTGCTCGAAGTAATTTGGGAGCACATTATGGTCCCCGAGCAAGACTTCACCTCCTTTGGTCTTCTCCAAACCCATTATAAGTTTCAGCAAAGTACTCTTTCCACATCCATTTGGACCAATGATTGCAATTTTCTCTCCACGTTCAATTGCGAGATTTGCCCTATCAAATAACACCTGCAACAGAAGAGATTTTACTATCACAACAATGCCCTAACACCATCAGGGAGAGAACAAACTCAAAGTACATAAGATAGCCCACATTGTCTCCATAGCCAAAGTCAAGATTTTTATTGTGATCACTGATCGGCCACTTCTTCCCCGCTCAGGAAATCTAATCTTCATCTGTTTACGCTGGAATGGCTTCTCTACCAGCTCTTCTTCCTGAAGTCTTTCCAGTTTCTGTCATGACATGGATACAAATAAGCAACTCCACCCAGATACGTCAAAGCCTAGAAATACCAAGAATTGCTATATCTTCTAGCATGTGTTCTCACCATATTATTTGTAAAATGGAGTGGAAACACCAATGACAATCTAAGGGCAGTAAGAGAAATTTATCTCAAAGATATATTTTATACTTAAGAGTAAGCAAATTCCCACTTACCTTCTCGGCAGAAGAAGCACGACCAGAATTTGCTCCTGCACCCAACCTACTTATTAGGTCTTTTGTATGATCAATTTCCTTCTGCTGCTTCTGCCATGCGGCATATTGAGCTTCAATCGATGTCTCTTTTGATATGACATACTGAGAATAGTTTCCCTCAAATGTTCTGGAGACACCCATATCAGTTTCCACAATTTTAGTACACAGTTGATCAAGGAAAGCCCGATCATGAGATATGATGACCATTGGCACATCTTGCTTGTTTAAATAACCTTCAAGCCATTCAATCGTGTCAACATCTAGGTGGTTTGTAGGCTCATCCAGAAGCAATAAGTCTGGTTCCTGCATAAAACAAGCAGGCAAATGCAACATTCAATGGGAGAGAAAGTAGCATAGTGGAGGAAGGATAAGTCACATGACTATATGCACCTCTTAACCTGACATAAAGAGGAGTTTCTAGTAGATAATATGTTCAAATGGGATCTACAACCAAAGAATACGTGTGAACAACAGAGAATATCAATTGGCACCAAGTTATCAAATCCCATATCTGCTAATTCATCCCTATGACAAAGTAGAATTTTCGACAATCTACTTGTGATAAGCACAACCAAGTGCAATATTGGAGCTCCCAAGTTCTATTTCCCTGCACTCAGCATAGAGATAATTTCCATTCGCTTCACTAAATGCAGAGACTATTCCATTAAAACCAAGCTAAATAAACCGAATTTCTCAGATTGGATGAACATGAGCCTGCAATCCATAAATGAGACAAGCGATAGAAGGTAAACATGATGACATACTAATCTACAAATCAATCGACCCTTGACAATAACAAGATTGAACTCCCCATCTAAGCCAAGCATTTCTTCTGTACCTGAAGCAGAATCTTCCCCAGAGACATCCTCATCTGCCACCCGCTACTGAAAGAAGCCACAAGCCTATCCGAATCCTCGGGAACAAACCCAAGCTCGGGCATCATTTTACTAATCTTAGCATCCACTACATCCAAATCCACATCCCGAGCCCTCCTCTGCAACAAGTCAAATTCATCCAGAAGCCTGCCCATTAACTCCAAATCATCCACAGAACCTTCAATCGCCTTCTGAATCTTCTCCAGCCTCTCTGCGACCTCCATTTGCTCCTTGAAAGCACTCATGAACTCCTCCTTCACAGTCTTGCCGAGCGAAACCTCGAATTCTTGATTCAAGAAGGCGATTTTCATGTTAGGCTTCGCCTTGATCACGTTCCCCGAATCGGGCTCCTCTTGGCCCGATATAATCCTCAACTGGGTCGTCTTCCCCGCGCCATTCACCCCAACTAACCCAACCTTCTCCCCCTTCTTCACCTCCCAGCTCACGTCCTTCAACACCGTCACACCCTTATAGCTCTTGCTCACGCTCTCGAGCTTAACGCCGGACGAAACGCTCGAAGCGCCCTTCGCCGACTGTTTCTTCCCGCTCTTTCGCCCGGAGTCGTCCTCCGGATTGCTCGAAAACAGAGACTCTATGTCCTCCCTCGCGTCGGTCTCTGCGACGGACGTCTCCACCGCGACGGCGGCCAACCTCCCGGCGGCCTCGCAACGAATCCTGGGTTTGGTCGAACCCGTGTTGGGTTTGACGAATTGGGAGGTCACGGGCGACGGGATTGGCCTGATGCGGAAAGCGGGTTTCGGGGCATCAAGAAGGGTCGAACCCCGGACGAAGGAGGAGCGGAGGAGCTTCGTGGATACGTCCATCGCCGGCGAGAGAGAGAGAGATAGAGAGAGAGATGGAATTTCTCGACGGCGATGGAGAGAGACTCACTCCACACCGCGAGCGAAGAAGAAGAGCATGAAGCAGAGCAGAGCCTGCTTCTCCTTCAACCCAACGGAGCAGAATTTTTCTGTGGGGGGGATATGGTTTGCACAGGGGAACTATTTTCCCATTTTATTTTATTTTTTTTTGGTCTGATTTTTATTTTTCCTCCTTTCCCTAATTTTTTTTTCTTTCATTTTATTAGCTATTTTTTGGCAAGAGGGGAAAAATGAGTGGTGTGATTTTAACTAGTTGAGAGGACAATTATGTTTTTTTCATCTCCCTCTTCTTCTTTTCTTATTCAATAGGAAATAGAGGCTGGAGATTTTTTTCAATTTATTTCATTTTTGCAACTTCATTTTCTTTAATCCATGAGACCTTTCAATGAAAATAGGAGGAACCATGAAAAAAATTATGGAATTCAGTCAATTTCTCAATTTTTAAAAGTGCATTTATATATAGGTGTGTGTGTGAATAATTAATTCTTGCCACTAGTACATCTCATATCAAAGAAACTTTGAATACAATTTGTCAGAAAATCACTATAAATATTTCGCCGGGCTATTTTATTTGAAAACTCAACAAACGAATAGTGTTATATATTCAATTTGAGATTTTCTATTTTTCTGTCTAAAAATGTTTAAACAAGGAAATATAGGAAAATTGAAATGCTATGAGATTGAGAATCAATTTAAAGAAATTGATATGGGGAGCTTAAAGAATGGATAAAAAAAAAGTAGTATAATGTAAATTAAGTAGAATTTGTAAATTGGCCATATGTGATAGGATTCTAAAATAATATGAAATTGTTTGAAGAGTTGAAAATTCTCTGGCCGTGGAAATAGATATCAAGATGATAATGCCCCTCGCAATTACCAAATTTTGTGGTAGATAGTGCCGCCCAAGCAGAAGGAAGAGATTCCCACCTCTCATTCTCTGCCACGTGGAAGCTAATGCATGACCCTCAACCATCCACGTGTTCGAGGAAGAAAACTAATAAATTTACATTTTTCTGACGGAAAATGTTAACCGAAATTGTCGTGCAGTTTTCTTTTTCTTTTTTTTTTTTGGTCGAAAAATTGTCATGCAGCTGGCAAATTCAGTTTTTCGAAGTTTTGTCTCTACTTATTTCTCAATATGTTGTGCATGTAATTATAGTAAAACCTATCTAAATATGACATTTATATATTCAAGGGAGAAAAAAAAAATCAATGAATTAGAAGATTAATACAATCGAACTACATTTCACAAATTAGGTCAATTAGAGTACTTTGTTATAATAATAAAAAGTATGACGACTAACATCTTTAAAGTAAGTAAAAAGTTAGGGATACAAGATTAGGATTTACTCTTCATATTGTGTTGAAATTGTGTCTAGACATTAAAGTGGCCTTTATTTTCGTAGTAAAGATGGTTATTTCTCATTTATATATTGACTACTACTGTTATGTTTAAACGTTATATGATGGTTTAATTATATGAAAGGTAAAGCGCAACATCACTTTTTGAGAAGGAAATCATCATACTAATTGATTTGCTAATTTTGAAATCAATAAACATTTGGACGTTAGATTGTTTTTATTGCCTTTTACAGGGTTGTTTCATGTTTTATTAGTTGATAAAATTGGGATAATACAATTATGACGTTTAATCTTTTTATTCGGTTGTAACCCTTTTCCATATAAAAAAAAATCTTGTTTTACTAGGAAATTTCACCACTGACACAACATCAAAAGGTAAAAGGGAAAGTATTTTTTCCAGCATCAATGATTTTTTTTCACTCACCCCTTCTTTTCCCAAAAACGGATTCAACTATTTAAATAAAAAAATTTAAACTATTATTAAAGGTTTGCGTTTGGTAGTCGGATTTGAGTCTGGATAGGATAATTTGTTATCTATCCAATGTTAAGGAATGTCCATTGGATTGGACAACCCGAATACATCCGGATAAAGCGGGATAAAAAAATCCGGGGAGGGGGTGGGATAAGCCGGATTGGATAAGAATTTTTTTTAAGGAAAGAAAGAACTTAACAAAAAGAGAAGATATCATAAGTATCTATGTCAAATGGATACCTCCGCCTCTCCGATTCATTGTTAGCCCTCTTCTTCCACTTCTTCTCCCATCTTCGCATCTCGCCATTTTCAATGGTGGCCATGCAAAGGTGGCCACAATTCCATCTAGGGAACTTTTCCATGGCCTTTAATTAATTGAATTTTCTATTTTTAAGTTTATAATTTAATTGAATATCATATTTATTTTTAATATTATCCTGAAGTGCGCCAAACACTTGATAGGATTAGATATGTACGCCTTTATTATCCAGAGGATTTAATAAACTAATTATTTCCTTAAATGCCTAAATTATCTATAAATTGACCCACAAGGCTTCATTTTGCAAGAGATTGAACATTCACTTGCAAATAGTACTTTTATTTCTTAAAGGTCATCTTTAAGAATGACACATAGGGCTTCGCATTTTGCTTCCAATTAAGATTTGTGCTTATCTATTGGATGCCGCGAATTTTTTTTTTTTTTTAAAAAAATAGTTTTAATGAGCATTAATGCTGCAAATTAGCAACTATTGAAAATTCTAACATTTTTTATTTTTTTTTGTAAATCTCTCTATTAATTATTTCTCAAAGATTCTTGTTATATTATCCCAATATTACAATAATGTTATTGATTACATATAAAGCTTCCCCAGGTCATATAACAAAAACAATTACAAATTTTCTAACCTAGCAAGCCCTTTTATTTTACATTAATGTATAATATTCACTACGCACTCCATATCCATTTTGTTCAAAAGAGGAACATTCGTATAAAATAGGATACAATTTAACGAGTAATTTACGTTAACTCAAATTATATAGATTTTACATAAATGAAACAATTTAGATTTGTACAAACATATATGTATGCTTCTAATTTCATGTAAACACCATCATAGCAGTGTTTCTAAGGATAAGTATTTTGGAAACCTTAAAATTTGTCATAGTGTTATAAAACTTTCAAAAAGTATAATTAAGTCATGTCGTTAATTCAATCTTACTTAGCTAATGAAGAATACTGATGTGGTTTTTTTTTTAAAGTATTTTCTTGCTCTTACGTGGAACTAACATGACAAAAACATGAAAGACAAGATGAAAAAATGACATCATTTTGGTCTTAATTCAATTTTTAATCTAAATACTAATTGTATGATTAAAAATTTCACCCCACCATTATCAAAAAGGGCTAGCAATGGTGGGATAAGGGGTGAGGCAAGATCCTGGTTGATCCCCCGTTGACCCTTTTTGCTGACAGCAAGGGCCCTACATGCCCTCTTTCTCTTTTGCCTACTTTTTTTTTTAAATGTAATTTAAAAAATATTTAGATTAAACATCAAATTTCAACCAAAACTACGTCATTTTGGTCTTATCCTCATGTTTCAGCCATGTCAACGTCACATAGGATGGAGAAAATAACAACAACAACAATAACAAAAGTGTTGTAAGCATTTTCCATTAGCCAACTTGGATTAAATTAACAAAGGGACTTGATTGCATCAATTGGGCAAGTTTTTGGATTTGATTGCACATTTTTAAAGTTTTAGAATTCAATTGCACTTTTATACAAATTTTAGAATTTCCGATGCACTTATCCTATATTTTTATCATAGTTTGGTTTCAATCAAGTATGGAGTTAAATAGAGAACCTTGTCATACAAAATAGAAGATTAAGGGCTCGCCTTAGCATTAGTTTGCTTTGGCACAAATGCACCTTCTTTCGGAAATGTTCCGATAAAATACTTTCTTGTTTTTTTATTTAATTACCTCTCTATTTAATGGATCCGACGAAAATCCTCTCTCCCCTTTCGGAGCTCCCCTCTACCGTGTTGTGTAGCTATGGCCACCCCACCCTCACCTTCTCAAATCCTAATCCCCCACCATAATTTTAGCCTGTAATTCTCGTTGTCATCTTCCCACCCATAGAAATTGCAATCGCAACCTCTTTAGTCTGAGCGATATTCACGAACACAAGCGGCAATGGCTTAAATCCCGGAGTGGTCTACACGGCGAGTTCTGTCTTCGCCTTTCACGGTGCTATCCCTGCAGATTTGGGGGAAACGCACAGGTTCTTCAGCAAGCAAACCCTAGAGGCAGAACACCAGCGGCCATGGCGGTGGAGGAAGGAGCAGTGGGTCGTCTCGCCCATCTCTGCAACAAATTGGGTAAGCTGATGTATGAGAATGATATGCATATTCTAGATGAGGAAATATCGGAGGACAAAAATGAGGGCTTTCTCAAATGTTCAAATAGTACATTGCTTTAGAGAGGCCAACCTTGTGGCAGACTGGATAGCCAAAACCCACAAAAAAAATTACTTATTTCTAAATTGGGTTTGCCCTTTCCTCAAACTTTGTTGGATCTTTTTATGTAATGATGTTTCCATTTATCGGGCCTCTCATCTTTACTTAGTAAATGAAATATTTCCATTTCTGACCAAAAAAAAATAGAAGATTAATATTGATCCCATTTTCCTTTTTTATTTGTTAATTTAGGTGCCTAAGTATAGAATCCTGGCTATCTGGAACCAAGACATATCCTATAAATCCCATGCACCGGTTTAAATTTTTGCATGTGCAAGTGGTTTTGACCCAAAGCAATCTACTAGTGACCCTTTTTCCTAAATTGGTGTATATGTTAATAGGAAAATTATTCAAAGAATTCTGAAGGATGTTATTTCAATCATAAGCATTTCAACTTTACAAATTTAGTCTTAAAAATTCACATAAAATTCAAATGTAATCCTTCCGATCAATTTTTGTTAGAAAATGCTAACATAGCAATTCAATTATTGCTAGTCATTTTACATAGCACATTAACATGTCAGTTATATCTGGCGAAAATTAGCCAAAATGACTATAATGAAATTTTGTTTAAAAGTTTAGGATTAAATTAGAAAAATTAGAAAATTTATGATTAAATTGACATCCGTAAAATAAGTTTAGGACTAATTGGACAATTTCTCTTGTTTTAACACATCATAAAACACACAACATCATATCATCCATGTATAAGATATGTACTCTAATTTTTTTTCTGTTTCTGTTAATTCCTAAATATCATTATTTTTCTTATTTTAGATCAACACCCGACCTTTAAATAAATATCACTAGACATTTACTCAGGGTATCTTGTTCGGCTTGAAGGTATGACTAGATATCTTTTCTTTAAATAAATAACCAAAGCTCTCTCAACATTTTTCCTTCTTCCGGCCCAATTCACGCCAATTAAATATGTGACTCAAAGTAAAGGTACCATAAGGCTAGCAATGCTTAAAAGAAAATCAATTAATAGTTATAAATGGTATGTCCTCTAAGGATGATTGGCCATTCGGAGTTATAATTGAGATTATATAGAGTTATTGAGAGTGATTGTCTAGTGGGAGTATTAGAATGACTCGTGTGTGATTGTAATTTCCATTATATTACTTGATTTATAGTTGAATCCTACTCTCTAAATGGAGTATGTCACATCGATCAAATCACATAAATTTGATGTCTAATTTGTTTCCTTGTTCTAATTATTATCGTATCGAAACACCTTTTTGCAATATTCTCCTTTGCTCTATCAATTAGAGGAGGACCGACATGTTTTTAAGATTTTGCATGATACTATTTGGACAACTCAACCCACTTTGTGTGAGCTTTTAGAGTTTGGCATGTAAACTTTGAAATGTGGAATGCAAACTCTTGCCAATTTATTGGCAAAGCACAATTGAACAACTTATACAAGAGTGATAATTACTTGGATAGAGGATTAGAATACACAATCAAGGCAAAGCCATTTATATCTTCCACTTTTGGTTCTTGCTTAGTATTTATTTGCTCCAACGTTGTTGCTGACTTTGTGCTTTTCACCATCGCTAACATGTTGAGATTTCTGAAATGACCACCTAAAAGCAGTGATAATCTTACTTTGTATATTTAATTTTTTTAATTCACCCTACAATTCTTTTGTCCCCAAGATTCTACCTTAATGAAACTTAAGTTGCATTCTATATCTAGGATTTGGACAATAGTTTAGAATGAAATATTTAAAATTAATACAACATTTATAGGAAAAGAAATATATAGGGCAAGTCAACCCCTTCCTCCTTAGATTGAACATACCATTTAATTGTTTTATGACCATTGCTAGCCTAATGGCACTGGCACGTTGGATCATATGTTTCATTTTCAAGGATTGGGCCGGAAGAAGAAAAAAGTTGAGTTTTTTTTTTTTTATTTAAAGAAATAAATCTAGGTCTCATCATTTCAAATAAAGAACTCTGTGAGAAATTGAACTGCAATTTTTAAAGGTTGGATAATGCTCTAAAATAAGAAAAAAATGATATTTAGGAATTAATAAAAGATAACAGAGATGACAGGAAAGTTATTTCATCTACACGTTGAAATACAATTATAGTGAAAAAGATTTTTGGATATTAAACTCTCTGAATCTAATTGAATGGGTTTTTTCTTTAAAATATCATAATAGAATAGTCTTTTGGACATTCAATGCACACTAAAATATATTAAGAGAGAAATATTCTAATATATCATGATTTACGTACCCAAGATAAAATTTAACTCAGTTATGCAATAAACAATAGAATCTATTATGATATTCATCAAAATTAGGGGTGATCGATTTTTGGGCAGTCCAATTCCCTTAGGAATTAGAAACTGAACCAAAATAAACAGATTTGCAGTTTCTAGAACCAGGATTTGAACTAGGGGCTTTTGGAGCTAGATCGGATCAAACCATCTCAAGTGGACCAATGAAAATGGTGACATTTTTTTTCCTTATTATATCTTCCAAGCATAAACTTCCAATTATTTTTCTCATCAATTGGGTACACCCCTTTTACTCTAGGAAACAACATTGGCATGGTTTGGTAGTGAGAGGGACAAAGACCTTGTGAATGGTGAGGATTAGTGCTATGAAGAATAAAGCTAAAAAAAACTTGTAAGGTCTCATGTCGCGACCTAAACTCGGTAAACTATCTAGAGTTTGGCTAATGAAAAACTAAGCCTAAACTTAGCTCGGACTCTCCCAAACCCATACTAATTCGCGACTTAAGTTCAAGTATTTAGCATACAAAAGATTATTAGCTAGGAGTCACCATTAATCAGTTCATGATAGATCGATTAGACACCTAAGTAAAATAATATGAGAATTATTCTACTCCTATAAAATAATAGGAGAATTATTCTACTCCTATGAGCTAGATTTCTCTGCCGCCCCCTTCTATCGCCCTTCCGGTACGTTCTCTTTTATTTCGAAAAAATATCTTTACAGGTAGTTTGGATTGATTTTAACCTAAATCACTATCATGCAATGGGTTAATCACATGGAGGCTCATTCATCATTAAACAATCAAATAAATTGCATCAAAAGAAATAAGCGCACAAAGCAAGCAATTACTATTTATTTATTTATTTTGGGTATTTTCCAAGACAAGTAAATCTCCAAATAAGCATTATATCTAAACCACTCAGGATATTCATCAAATGAAGGATTAAAATAATTGAAAAAATATCCGTTGTCTCACGGATTAAATTAACGATTATTTTAACCCTAAACATCACAACATGTAAAAGAGTTCAAAATAATTAAAAGTTTGATCCGAAATCTTACAGATCAAATTAATAATTATCATGATTTAAGAGTTAAAATACTATCAAAATGCCAAAAAAAAAAATCAATATAATTAAAAAAATGATTCGACGTCTTACGGATCAAATCAGTAATTATATTGATTTTTGGGCAACAATACCTTACGGAATAATGCCTAAAATATTCATATAATCAACATTGAGTTCCAATTTAAGCCATAATAACAAAACTTGATTTGAAAAAATTACCTTGACTGGATTTTTATTTTCTAAACGGGATCAGCACTTGGGATTCGCGAACGACAATTTGCGTCGGGGTCGAGCCGTGGCAAGCGGACCAGCAGTAGGCCAGTGTCGGGTCGATGAACTCAAGACGGTGGGGGAGATCATAGCTGGTGGAGCTTGGCACAACTCGTCGTCGCTGGTTCACTTGCAGGGAAGGAGCAGCAGCGCGCAGCTTGGGTCAGGTGAAGATGGAGACTCAGCTACAGTCGGAGGCACGGCGACGAGCGAGCAGAGGCGTGGGCATCGGGCGGAAGGCAGTAGCGGAGATGCGGCGATGGCAGCAACAGTGGCGCAGGCGTTGGGCGGAGGGCAGTAGCGGTGATACGGAGACGGTAGCAACAGTGGCGTGGGTTGCAAGCATCGACGGGTGGGCGGAGTGGCACCTGCGGCTGCGAGTTGCAGGCGCCGGGCAGAGGTTCGGTGGCGCTCGCGCCGTGGCGCGGGTTGCAAGCATCGACAGGCAGGTGGAGTGGCACTTGCGGCTGCGAGTTGCAGGCGCCAGGCGAAGGTTTGGTGGCGCTCGCGCCGCGACGGCCGGAGCTGGATAACAGAAGCAGCGGTGGTGCTCGCGGCTACGGGTTACAAGCGTCGGGCAGAGATATGGCAACGGGCGTGGCGATGGGCCGCTACAAGCTCCAGGTGGGTTGCAACGAAATAGAGCTCCCTATACGGAAGAAGCAAAATTTCCTTCTTCTTTTCGATCGCATCTTGCACGCCCAATGCGAAATCTCCACAATTTTATTTTATTTTCTTTCCTCTGTTCATGCCCATCGACGATTGCAAACTCTGGTGTTTCTTTTATTATGTTTCATATTGCCCAAAGATTATCACCAAATATATATCCTACCTAAAATATTCCCTCGAAATCTTCTAATTTTCTGTGAAATATATCCCTCAGTCTGTATATCGCTTGAATATATGAAAGATTTATTAAATATATCAAATCGACATTCCTTATCAGAAAACAATGACGCACCTAAAATTATATGCTATGTAATTTTAATTTTTTTTCTTTTTTTAGGACTTAAAAACTAATCCCTAATTTTTCTAAGAATAAATGACTAGGTCGCTAAAATTTAGGTATCAACAGCTCAGGTTATATTTGGTTGTTTGGATTTTTAACTATGCTAGGATTGGATTTTTTTTTTTTTTTTTTAGCAAAATGCTAGGATTGGATTGGATGGGATATGGAATTGAGATGATTTTGTTATATCATATCCACTATTTAGAAATTATAATAATAAAGTTTGATATATTCACATTATATAGATATATATTATTTGATATAAATTGAAATCAATATAAATCAATATAAATGAACCACAAAAATCATATAATATTTTACAAATGGAGATGGTAAAAATCTTTCATGATACACTTGTTTCTTTATTTTTATTTACTTTTTTTTCACACGACCCTCGACGAAGTACCTTTCGGGGATGGCACCCTCCGTCGGTGGCACCGTCAGCCGCCGCAAGCCACTATTTAGACGTAAACCTCGGGAGAGGCTAGCCTAGGATCCCCCTAGGACCCCCGGACACTTTATTTTTATTTACTTTTTATTTCATTTTCCTTTCTTTTTTTCTTATTTCTTTCTTCCTCTTCCATCATTCACTAAAAAAAAAAAAAATTATTAGAGAATATGTAATAAATATATAATTATATATTGTATTTATATTATAAGATAAAATTAAATTCAAATATATAAATAAAAACAAATTGTTATTTTTTATTTTGAATTTCTTATATTAGAATTCATATATTATTTATTTTGAAATATAAGTTCAAATTTGTTAATTTAAGAAGTTTGTTATTTAAGAAAAATAAATTTCTTATTATGAATCATACCTACCTTTTTCCCATTTTTCTTATAAGATAATTTTATCCGGCATATATCTTATTTATATTCAATCTTATCCTATCTTAAGTAGTCACTAAATAAAATAGGATAAATCTTATCATATTATGAATTTTATTTTGACTGTTAAATGCAGCCTTCCAAATGCCCATCTCCTTTTTCTCTCTCTATCTTACGTATTCCCTGCTCAGCTTGTGTTTTGAGGTGTCTTTTTTTATAGGCACCGGAAGATCCCTAGCCAAATTGCATGAATCCTACTTCTTTTTTCCTAAAACTGGCTCAACCCGCTATCCAATCAATTACGGTTTCTCCTCAAATCTCTATCGAATTGATTTATTCAGCCGCATCGAATTCTTAGCTTTACTGCTTGATTCTCGGCTGTCTTCTGTTCCAAATGATAGAGCAATTCTTTATATTCTTCACATTATTGCACCGATTGCTCCTT
The DNA here is from genome assembly GCF_016545825.1 of Eucalyptus grandis. Lineage (NCBI taxonomy): Eukaryota > Viridiplantae > Streptophyta > Magnoliopsida > Myrtales > Myrtaceae > Eucalyptus > Eucalyptus grandis. The sequence goes on from NC_052620.1 coordinate 6,700,936, forward strand.
CTGTCTCTTGCCCTTTTTAATATCTCCTTTGGCTTTATTCATGGTTTAATATCCTGCAAAAATTCACTCACTACGCTTATACATGTGCAATCAATGTGAAAAGAGACAATTTTTTTTTTTAATAACCCAGGATACCAAACGTCGGACTGGTGGGAGACCATGAAACACTTGCAAGTCATATGAACCAGTTAAATATGCACTTTTAGCCTATACAAGTGGCTTTGATCTGTAGTGGTTTATGCATAGGTAGTGAGATATGACGGATGACTTTTAGTTCTTGAGTTGAACATTTTCCGGCTTGGTAAATACACCAAGTGTGGGAAAGAGAGACTACTTTGTATTTCAATGTGTAGATGAAAAGATTTTTTGTGGTGTGTACTAACATACACAAACACAAGTAACTAATTGAAAGTTCACAGTATAAATTATCGATGTACAAAATATTTACTCTATGTTTTCAAATAATTCCTGAATATCATTATTCGTATTTTTTTAGAGCGGTATCCAACCTTTAAAAACTGCAGTTCAATCTCTCATACAGTATTTTATTTGGCTTGAATGATTGACTAGATTTATTTCTTTAAAATGAAAACTAATGCTCTCTCAATATTTTTCTTTTTTCGGCCCAATCCATGAAAATGGAATGTGAATCAAAAGTGTCCGAGCCATATTAGGCTAGCAATGTTCAGGAAAACAGCAATGTTCAGGAAAACAACTACTGGTCATATACGGTATATTCACTCTTAGGAGGAAGGGATTATCTTGCCCTGTATTTCTTTTTTCTCCTTTAGATGCTGCATTAATTCAACATTCCATTCTATAATCTCTTTACCAAATCCTATATAAGGAATGCAATTCAAGATCTATCAAGGAAGAATCTAGGGGACAAAAGAATTGAGGGCAAGTCAATCTCGTCCTTCTAAAATTGAGTATAGCATATAAGACCATTCAGTAAAGTCAGTTAGTGTCGATGAAGAGCATAAAGTCAGCAATGATGTATCCTAATCCTCTATTCAAGTAATTGCCACATTTGTATAAGTTGCTCACTTATACTTTGCATATAAATTGGAAGGAGTTTTCACTAAAAAATTCAAAGTTTACATCCAAAGCCCTAGAAGCTCGCAGAAAGTGACCTCAATTGTCCAGACAGGGTCATGCAAAATCCTAGGAACCTGCCGGGCCTCTTCTAAATGATACATTGAAGGAGATTATTGCAGAAAACAAGCACAAGGAAATAAATTGGATATCGAATTTAAGTGATTCGGTAGATATGACCTACTTTACGGGAGGGCAACATATACAATACAATGAAAATTACAATCACACGCGAGTCATTTAAACACTATTAGTTATCAATTCTTAATTATACTCGATAACTAACACTATGTTTGACTCTTGTAATTTCTCTCAAAACAATTTCTCAATCTCGTGGAGGAATTCATAAATCTTACCACAAGATTTATTGGCCTAAACAAAAACACTTTTCTCTTGGATGCAGCTCCTGAAGAAGCCGTACTTTAAACTAACGCCCAACAATTACGTACGCAAGGTAAGTCATATTCTGGAACATGAAAGACTAAAATGCATGATTTGATTTATATATGTCCAACAAAATTTCAGGAAACCTTTTGACCGAATTATAAATCTAATCAAGTGATTTTCTTATTTTGTTAGAAAACTTGGTCAAATTTGGAACTTCCTTTCCAAGTCAAATGTCCATTTGATAAAGGCCGAACATTCCAAGTATGAAATCTTCTATGTGAATTCGGATTTTTGCTTAAGGCCTGAAATTCTAGATATATTCTACTAGAAAAGTACTGTTAAACTTATGGATTTGTACCATAAACGAAAATCTGAATTCACATAGAAGATTTTCTGTTTAGAATGTCAAGTCTTTATCCAATGGACATTCGGATTTGGAAATTAAACTTAAAAAAGATCCAAATTGGACTAAGTTTCCCGACAATACTAGAAAATCACTTTCCTCGTTCGATTTAGAAGCTGGCCACAAGATTTACTTGTTTTGTTGGAATATACATGTATCGCCATGGCTTTGGTCTTCATGTAGTTGATGCAAAGTGGTGTGCCTTGCGTGCGCAATAATTGGGCGTGAATTCAAAGGACTAGTTCTTCGTGAATTGCATTCAAGAGACGAGTGTCCAAACCATAAATTTGTGGTGAGATTTATGAATTCTTTAATGAGATAAAGAGATTGTTTTGAGAAATTGTGTGAATTAAATAATGTGTGAGTTATCTTAGAGACTGAAAAACATTGAAGTGTCTGATTAACTCGAGTGTGATTGTGACTTCCATTATATCACCTGATCAACAGTGATTGCTTTTCTCATAGGATAGATTACATTGCCCAAATCACGTGAATTTATTATCAGCTTATTTTCTTAATATGATTATGATTTTATTTGCATGCTTATTTTTTTGCAACATTCTTGTTCTTCTATCAGCTAGAGGAGAACTGACAAGCTCCTAAGATTTTGCATGGTGCTTTTTGGACAAATTAGGACACTTTGTGTGAGCTTTGAGGCTACATGTTTGGTTGTCCAAATTCGGAGTGGGGTATGATAGGATAAGTGTGATTTGAAATCCTCTAAATACTCTATATTACAAAAATAGCCCATATATGTTTGGTGCAATCTAAAAAAATTTAAAAACTTGTAAAATTCTCAATCTTAGACAGGATTGCAAATCCTTGTCATTTGAAAATCTTTAAAGTTTTTGAAAATCCCATGTGGCTCCTCAACCTCCGACCACGGTTGTCAGCAAGCAACGAGAAGTCAACCCCAGGAGCATGACGACTGTTCACGCCAAAGGACATCTCCTTGACTCCATTGCCGAAGATAGCGGTGGCACCATCCCAGAGGAACATAGGGAGGAGACAATGGAGAAAGGGTGCGTTGTGGGGTGGGTCCGCAGGAGGAGATTCTGCACCACAATGCTGTCGTGCCGTTCCTAGTGCATAGCAGGTGGAACTCGACACTCGAGAGCGCGATCATCAAGAAGCCGATAGTGTGCTAGCCGTTCTTTGCCAACTAGCAGATGAACAGCCGGTTTGTGAGTCATGCGTGAAAGGTCGGGCTCAACCTGTAAGACGTATGCGACGAGGAGGTGGTGAAAAGTATGATACATGCAAAGCTCGATTGTCATTAGACTCCTATTCACCCTCACTCGTTGGAACGCGATTGCCGATCAAGAGTGATGACTGGTGTAGTCAAATGTGACAATGATCATGCAATGATCGGAAGTGATGATAATAAGTTATCTTGGTGGTGGTCCTCGCCAGATGCCGGTGAAGTAATATCCTGATTTTCCACTACATCACTTCAGGGAAGATAACGGGAACTGTTATCTTTTAAATTTTTTATCAATCCGGATGATCCCACCCGGTACAATACACAATCAATGCAAAGACTTACGTCTTCCTATTTTGGTTTCTTGATTAGTTTTGTATTTGCTCTCCCGTCATTGCTGATTTTGTGCATTTCACCGGCACCATGTTGAGATTTATAAAATGACTATCTAAATTAAATTGTATATTCAATTTTTGACTCGCCCTACAATTCTTTTAAAATTGTATGCCATATCCAGGACTTGGCCCCCGGTTTAGAATAAAATATTCAAATTAACGCAGCATCTTAGGGAGAAAAAAGAATACAGAGCAAGTCAATCCATTCCTCCTAAAATTGAACATACCATGTATGACTATTATTTGTTCGTAGAATATTGCTAGCCTAACCGTAGTGTTGCTTTGGATCACATGTTTCATTTATTGATTAGGCCAAAAGAAAATCTTTAAGGGTGTGTTTATTTTGCAAAAAATGAATGGTTTGGAATATATTTTTCTAAAAATATTCGCTTGTATCGCTTGAAATAATTAGTTAATGAAAAATGTTTTCATTATCAATGACAATTTATGTCTAATTATCTTCATGAATAGTGAAAATATTTTTTTTCATTCATTTTCATAGGCAATTAAAGTAATCATTTTAAAAATATATATATTTTTAAAATTATTCATTTTTTATGAAACAAATGGAGTCTATGTGTATTATCATAATACAACATATTAGGAAAAATTGTCCAAAAAGTCATAAACTTACTGTACTTTGCTCATTCAGTCTTAAACTCTTCAATTTTGTCAATTAAGTTCTAAACATTCTCACGTTTTGCTAATTAAGTCTGTCCGATCATTTTTTGCTAAAAATCACTGACATGGATGCTCATTTTTTACTTAGCATGACCAACACTGATGTGGACTATTTTTAATAATATTTGATTTTTAAAAAAATTTATGTATTTCTTCTTTTCGTCTTTTTTCCTTCTTTTTGCTTTTTCTCTTCTTCTTTTTTCCCCCATTTTCCCATATTTTCCCTTTACTAGGCCTTGTCAATACTCAACAAAGGTTGTCAGTCTCAAGCGAGGGCGGTCCTCACCAAGTTAGGTTCGAGTGTCCCTTGCCTAAGGTCGTTTGAGGCCAGCAGAAGTCCATAGGAAGCACCAACACTTTTCAAGAGCTTTCGTATTGTGTAGGACACTTTGACATACTCTGACACTCGATCAACAAGTGTAAAAAAATTCAGTACCTGGGCAACGAAATTCCAACACATGAATTCGGAATTCCGACACGAGATTATGATATGCAAAGAGTCAATTTTAAAAATTTTCAATAAATGAGCAGACTACATGTAAATATGTAAAATAATAAAAATAATAAAGGGGGAAAGAAAAAAATTCTAGTTTTCTCTTCTCTTCTGACTCTCACTTTCATAACACACAATTCATCCCCCAAATTTGTTTTTTCCTCTTTTCTTTCGACACATTCTAACACACAAGTCCAGAATGTGGATTACCTATTTTTTTTTCCTCCAAGTTTTATGGATTATTGGAATGGAGTTAAAATTATCTAATTGAAACAATGAATGATATTAACAAATAGTGGATTAATGTTTCTAGTGTAAATTCATTCTAAGCTCTTTGTTATTTATTTATTTATTTATGAATTTGAATCAAATTAATTTAATCGAAATAATCATGTAAATAATAATTTATCATGTATATATAAGAATATACATAGAATATATTACATGTCTTAACATATTGAAATTCTCTATTTTTTAGGAAACAACGTGTCAATATGTCATGTTGTGTCGCGTGTCGCATAATAGTGTTAGTGTTATTTAGCCACCAGCCATCAATGAGGCCAGACGGAGGGAAAAAGAGAAAAAAAAAAAAATAGATGAGAAGAGAAGAGAAAAAGAAAGGGAAAAAAAAAGAGAAGAAAAAGAGAAGAAAATTAAAAAATAGAAAATATTAGTAAAATTGTCCACATCGGTATTACCGCGCCACATAGGATAGTTGATATCCAAATTATCTATTAAAATTAGTCAAATGGACTTAATTAGTAAAATGTGAAAATGTTCGGAATTCAATTAATAAAATTGAAAACTTTAAAATTGAATTGATAAAATTATAATAAATTTAGGACGTGGATTATTTTTGTCAATATTTTATATGAATTACGTAAATAAAATTAGAGAGAACAATAAGGTATGAGAAGGGGGGTCCATCCTGGAAGGACCAAATATTGCCCCATCTCCATGGGGATTGGCCCTTGGAGAGCTGGGATCTAAGGGAATTCCGCCAACCTAGAGATAACTTTTTCATTCTCCAATGCCTAAGCTGTATCCACAAGCCACCGCCAGCGTACGAAGTCAACCCTTGGAAGAAGTGAAGGAGAACAATTAATTGCATTTCTCAAAAGACACGAAATCGATCAACTCGAAAAGATTTCACCACTGAAGTTTTCTTTAACATAGCACGCGTAATGGCAGCGCCAGGAAACAGAAAGCAGATAAGAGGGGAATGCTAGGAGGTCTAATCAAAGATAAAATGGATCGTGGATAACGGTTCTCTGCAATTTGGCGGTCACATACCTTAAATTGACGAAGTTTCCTCCACTTCTAGGGAGATAAAACCCTGAAAACCTAGGTCTAACGTAATTGACTCGGCTCAGAATTTGGTACTCACTAAACCGCCTTCTCTTGGTACTCTACCACGTGAGCTTAGGTCCTGAAAGGGTGCTCGAAGTAACCACATGAAATGTCAACTATTTGGAAGTGGCTGCTAGCTGTATCATCTTCATCGGTGCTGACTTGTATCCCAACGATGCTTCCTCTATTGAATGTGGATTTTGACATTATTGTTCCCTCCATCGACCTAGAAAACCTACGCACCTTCGTCAAACCCCATTGCTACCGTAATTACTCCCCACTCTTGTCAGTTCAAATATGGATGCACAAGCTAGATGAAGTCTTGCTCTAACCATCTATAGGGACTCAGTCCATTCTATATAGACAAGTCTTCAAAAAGAGTGATTCGAATAACTATATACAAGATGGTGGCATTTGAGATCAGGCATTGTCTTATAAACACTAGACGAGATCTTTCTCAATCAATATGGATTTTGGGATGACAAATTTTGTTGATGAGAGTGCATTTAGTCAAATCATAAAAGCCTGTGAAAGATTAACAATTTCACAACAAAACAATAGTGCCATCCCAAAGACCAAGAAGTTTGCGGATCAATTTTGGTCACTTTGCTGGAAGATAAGAAGAATGGGAACAATGATTTGGATGTGAAGTTATATGAAGAGCGATAGCCAAACTAATGAGTCAAATTGACACATCAACACATTTTATGACAAATAAGCCGAACTGTCACTACCATACAAAACCCCATGCTAATATGCCAAATTAACAGAAGGATCAAATTGCGGTCTTCTACGAAAGTACGGGAACAAAATCAAATGGACAAAAGTACCATGATTATAGTGAATCAAATAATAGTTCATGGACTAAATCGTCGTTAGTCAAAAGTATGAAGACCATCTTCGACCTTTTCCCAAAAGAATCAATTGTGGGTTGAAGAGCAGTGGAGCTAAGTTACACATGAGTGCCAAGATACAGTTAGACAGAGGTGCCCTTTACTTCAATGAAGTCGCATATATATTGACAAAATTTGCCTTTTCCTCCAAAAAATATTTCACATCCACTTACATGCAAAATCTAAAATGCACAAAGCTCAATATGGCGAGAGTACCAGTGCTGGTTGAGTTCAGGATTAAGGGTTAATCAGTGCTCTTGCCCATACTTCACATGAATTTTATCTTTAAAACATTATTTTCAATCAGGTAAAAATTTACATTATACTTTCACACATTCTAATTTTGCGAGTATCATAATAAATTTTATTGTATAACGGAGTTAATTTTATCATGTATATATGAGTTACGATATTAATACAAATAGATATTTTAGAATATCTCTTTTTAGTATATTCTAGTGTGAATTAAATGTCCAAAAGTCTATATTATTACAATACTAGTATATTTGTCCATGTCTCGCATGGGGTTTGTACATAATTTTCTTCCTGATGACATTTGATTGTTAAAACTTCTTATGTACTCTTGCACATTCAACTTATATGAAAATAGTATATGTAGAGCAGTGACAATGATCACTTGAAAAATAATATAAATCATTTGGAAGGAAAATGAATGTTACAAGTTCAATGCTTAACATAGAAATTCACTCTCCACTTGCCAAGCATCTCTAGTGTCACATTTTACAAAAATTGAATTTATCAAGAGCCATTTCTATTTAATTGAACTCGGTCATTTGGTAATTTCCTTGTAAGTAATTGTTCTCCTTTAAGTGACATTAACTCTATGATCGTATTTTTCTACATGTCGTATTGGATGAAATGAAAGTAACTTTACTCTCTATGGTGTATTATATAGTAAGCGACAAAATCAATATGCTCTTCTTATTATTCTATAAATACATTAGTAGATTTTTTCTGCAATTATATCACATCACATATTATATTTGATAGAGTCAGCTTTACATAAAATTTTAGACATAATTACTTTTGAGTTATTTACTACTTGTTATTCACATCGCTAAATAGATGAAATATCTATAATTACGTCAATATTCTAAAAAGAATTCTCACTCATGGATCAATTTTACCACTTATTGTCAAGATATTTTTCTCTAAACTTCCACTTTTTCCTGGGACAACTCTTACCTTTCATTTGGAGATGTTTGGAAAAGATCCATCGTCATTAAAATCCAATACATTCAGTATGCAAAAGTTGCCTTTCGTATAATATAATAGATATTCAATGGATGGTCAGTTTTGTTATAAATCTACTATACTTTTATTAATTTAGTTTTAAAATTTTCAATTTTTTCAAATGAACCTTAAATATTTTCGCGTTTTGCCAATTAAGTCCATCAGGCCAACTTTTATCAAAAATTGCTAACATAGATGCCCGTTGTCTTATGTGGTACAACCGACACCGACATGGATTATTTTTAATAATATTATTTTTAAAATATTTTTATTTTTTAAAAATATTTTTCTTTTTTTTTCTTCTCTTTTCCATTTTTTCCCCCTTTTTTTCCATTTTTTCTCCATCGAGACTCATCGATACCTAGAAGAGGTCACTGGCCTCAAGCGAGGGCTGCCTTGGCTAAGCTAGTGAGGGCAGTCCTCACCAACCTAGGCTCAAGTGTTCCTCACCTTAGGTCAATGAAGGCAACCTCACGTGAGGACAAAAGGTCCGCTCAGCCATCAACGAGGCCCAGTGGTGGCAGGGCAAAAGAAAAGATAAAAATAAAAATAAAAATAAAAGAAGAGAAGAGAAGAGAAATAGAAAGGAATAAAAGAAGAGAAGGAAAAAATTAAAAATAAAATAAAAAAGGAAAAATGAAAAAATTGTCCACGTCAATTCTACCGTGCCATGTAGAACGGTTGGTTTTCACGTCAACAATTTTTTGTTAAAATTAGCCGTATATACTCAATTGGTAAAATGTGAAAATGTTTAGAACTCAAATAACAACATTAAAAATTTTGAAACTAAATTGATAAAAATGTAATAGGTTTATGATATGGACAATTTTTCTCAACTTTCAAGTTCTATGCCATCATCCGAGACTACTATACCTGCCCACCCAACAGTAGTCCCTTCCGAGGAAGAGACGGAGAGTCCTACCTTCCCCTCTTAGGACCCCCCAAGTTCCTAGGTGTGTATTTTCTTCCCCACCTAAGATGCAATACCCTCAAAATTTTACATGTCCAGATGGAGTACTTTAAAGACATACTTAGGCACATTCTCAACATTTTATATGATTTACATAAAATAAAGTTAGAGTAGTACAACAAGGAATGAGGAGAGGGTTCATCCTGGAAGGACCAGATTATGCCTGGTCTCCATGGGGATTGGTCCTTGGAGAGATGGATCTGTGGAAACTCCACCAAACCCAGAGATAACTTTTTCCTTCTCCAGTGCCTAAACTGTATTCACAAGGCACCGTTAGCATCTAAAGTCAGCCCTTGGAAGAAGTGAAAAAGAAACATTTCACTGTATTACTCAAAAGACAGGAAATCGATCAACTCGAAAAGATTCACCATTGAAGTTTTCTTTAACCATAGCACGCGTAATGGCAGCGCCAAGAAATAGGAAGCAGAGAAGAGGGAAATCCAAAGAGGTCTAATTAAAGATAAATGGATCATGGCTATCGGTTCTATGCAATTAGCGAACAGATACTTTAAACTGATGAAGTTTCCTCCACTTCTAGGGAGATTTACCCCCGAAAACCTAGATCTAATGTAACTGACTCGGCCTGGAATCTGGTACTCAATAAATTGCCTTCGCTGGCCAACCCGTCTTAGTACTCTACCATGTGAGCTTAGGTCTTGAAAGGGTGCTCAAAGTAACCACACAAAGTGGCAACTATTTGGAAGTGGCCACTAGCTCTGTTGTCTTCATTGGTGTTAACTTATATCCCAGCGATGCTCCCCCTGTTGAATGTGGTTTCTGGCATTCTTGTTCCCTCCATCAACCTAGAAAATTTACTAGAAGTTGCACTTTCTTCAAACCCTCTTGCTGCCATGATTACACCCCACCCTTGCCAGATCAAGTATGGATGCAAATGCTAGACGGGGTCTTGCTATGACCATCTATAGGGACCCGGTCTGTTTTACATGGACAAGTCTTCAAAAGTAGTAGTTCGAATAACTACATGCGAGAGGATGACATTTGAGAGCGGATATTGACTTATGAAGTACTCAATGAGATCTCTCTCAGCTAATATGAAATTTGGAATGTCGTGTCTAAAAAACGAGGGAGAGAGACAAAGATTGTTGGATAAAGGACATATAGGCACATCATAGAAGCCAACGAAAGATTTATGATCTTGCAACAAGGCAACAGAGTCATCTCAAAGGTTCTATGAAGTTTAAAGATCAATTTTGGTCACTTTGTTGGAAGATAAGAAGAAAGGGAACAATGATTTGGAGGTAGATTAATAAGAAGAGCGATGGTCAAATTAACAAGTCAAATTGACATATCAACACATATTGTGACAAATGAGCCGAATCATTCCATCATATAAAACCCAATGCTAACACGACTGAATTAACAGAAATACTACATTGTGTTCATATAAAAAAGCATGAGAACAAAATTGAATGGACAAAAGTACAATGATTGTATTGAACCAAATAAAAGGTGAATGAGTAAATTTTCATTAGATAAAACTATGAGGGTCATTTTCAATATTTTCCCAAATTCTAAAAGAAATAATTGTAGGTTGAAGAGCAGTAGAGCTAAGTTACATATGAGTGCCAAGATGCAGTTATCAAAGAGAATCAATTGGTCAGATAAGCTAGAAAAGTACATTTTATTATTTGTGGTTTTGCAAAAATATTTCACAAAAGTATTAGACAATTTTAAAATATACCTTGATTTTTATTCGGTTATCACTTATGCCCCTAAACCCCCCTCCGTGCAGGCTTGCCCATAACTTCAATGAAGTTGTATATATATTGACAAAATTTGCCTTTTTCCACCAAAAGATATTTCACATCCACTTGCATACAAATCCTAACATACCCAAATCCCAAAATGGCGAGAGTACTGGTGCTGGTTGAGTTAAGGATTAAGGGATAATCAGCGCTCTTGCCCATACTTCACATGAATTTTATCTTTAAAATTTTTTTTTTTTAACTATTGTTTCATTTAGTAAAAACTGACATTATACTTTCAAAGATTCTAATTTCGCAAATATCATGACAAATTCTATTGTATTTTGTATAATGGAATTAATTTTGTCAAGTATACATAAGTCATGATATCGATACATATTTTAGTATATTCTAGTCTGAATTAATGTCCAAAAGTCTATTTTACTATAACACTAGTGTATTTGCCTATGTCTCACATCGGGTATGTTCATAATTTTCTTCTTGATAATATTTGATTATTTAAACTTCTTACGTATGCTTGCACGTTCAACTTATATGAAATAGTATCTTTAGAGTTAGAGCAATGAAAATGATCACTTGAAAATAATATAAATTATTTGGAGGAAATTGAATATTACGGGTCCACTGCTTAAAATAGAACTTCACTCTACACTTACCAAGCGTCTCCAGTGTCATATTTTACCAAAGAAAAAAAAAATTGAACTTGGTAATTTGGTAATTTCCTTATAAGCAATTGTTATCCTTTACGTAACATTAACTCTATTATCGTATTTTACTACATGTCATATTGGATGGAATGGAATTAATTTTACTCTTTAAAAAGTATTACATTGTAAGCAACATAATCAATATGCTTTCCTTCACGACCAAAAAAAAAAAATCAATATGCTTTCCTTGTTATTCTGTGAATGTGAATATATTAGTAATTTTTTCTGCAATTATATCACACCACACATCATATTTTATTGAGTCAATTTTGCATGAAATATTAGATATAATGACCTTTTGAATTACTTTATTACTTATTATCTACGTCACCAAATAGATGAAATATCTAAAATTACATTAATATTCTAAAAGTATTCTCATTCTCATAGGTCAATTTTACCACTTACAGTCAATATATTTTTCTCTAAACTTTTGCTTTTTCTTGGTAAAAACTCTTCAATTTCATTTGCAGGTAAAAAGGCCTATCTTCATTAAAATTTAGTACATTTGATATGCAAAAGTCACCTTTAGCATTATATAATAGATTTACATTAGAAGATTAATTTTGAGAGTTTCGAATGAGTGAATTAGACCGGGGTGGTCAAGAAATTAAGTGGCAGGTTCCGTGAATAAACTTGCAAAGATGGCTGGTGTTAGATGTGAATTCCCATGCTTATTATGACTTAGGACGAAACTTGATAATCAAACCATACAGCCTAGTCATCTTCCTAAGGTCGTCAATTCTTCTGTAGAGAATTCATGAAATATATAAACTATTACACTTATAAAATAAAATAATAATATATCAAAAAAAGAAGAAAAAGAAAAAGAAAAAGTGGAAAAGGTCGGTTGGTTTCGCTAGTTGAACCGTGTCCGTGTATTGGTGGGATTCTTCTTCCCTTCTGCACTCCGGACAGCTGGCAAAAGGGGAAGCCAGCGACGGCATTGAAACCCCTTAAACCGTGTGCAACAGCGACCGCAGTTGAAAATGTCGTTTTCTGACAATTAAATTATAGCTGAGAAATTATCCCTTCGAAAATCCTAAAGTTTTCCTCGATGATATATAAATACCCTAACATATTCTTTTTCTACTTTATCAATATCTTGGAATTTGCATCAGTGACCCAATTATACCTTCTTGCCGAACTTTATGTCCATAACGATGTTTAAAAATTCAACATGACAGTGTTCATATACTACTTAGAAAACCAACTAAAAATATGTAAATGTCATCCGAAGAGAAGAAATTCATGCATCTTAGCTTTTTCATGGCATAAATTCATATTGCAATGGAATTTTGAAGCCTACAAACATTATTTGAAAAGAAAAGGTAGTGTAGAACTCGATGTGATTGCTGCAAATGCATGTCATTTTCAAGCTCAAATCCATTTATCCGTCTGTTTCGAGTTTAACCCTAGTATGTAGTCATTTTTGGGCTCAAATCCAATTGATACGTGGTAGTTATAGTTTCCAAATATCAATACATGGATATTTTCCTATTTTTTATGTACTATTAATTTCAACATATTTCGTGTTGTTTAAAAGCTAATCCGATCAACAAATGAAAGCCGATTACCCCTAGACATTAGGGTAAGAGTCCCATAATTGATATCTACTTTCGAGCCATGACTACTGATACTATTTAGCAAACTTGCCCACATAATTCTAAATAGTACGCCACTAATTGAGCCACTAACAATACTTGGGCCACACAGATTCTCAAACTCAGATGAGTTTGTTTTTCTATTTTTGTGGGGGTACCAAAATCAGATAATCTCTTCTTCTTTTTTATGCTGGAATACCAAAGTAGAGGTAATCCTTCTTCTTCATTTCCTTTTTTCCTCTTGTAGAAAAAGACCATGTTCTTGTACAAAATGATGGAGACACGGCGCAAAAGCTGCAGATTCACCACAGTAAAATTGGGGGTGGGGGGGAATCTCGGTGTATATAAAGAGAGGGCGAAAGTGCGAACAACACACATCAGCTTGTCAGCCTCGAATCCCTCTCAATCATCGGGCTGTCTGTCATCCTTTCCTCGCTGGATCTCTCTCTCTTTTTCTCGTCACCATCACCGTTCTAGACCAGACCCGACGCACCACAGTTCCCTCACTACCCTGTTTACCCCTCCCTTTCCCTCTATATCTCTCTCTGTCTCCCTCTCTCTCTCTCTCTCTCTCTAACTCTCGCTTTCTTGCAACCTCTGCCACAGAACCCATCGAAGGCCTCCTTTCCTCTCTCTCTCTCTCTCTCTCGCCCATCGATTCAATGGAAGATCGCAAGGAGGTATCTCTCTCCATCTCTCTGTGTTCTGGTTGCTGCTGTTCTGTTTTTAGCTACTGCTGTGAGAGCTGAGCTTTGTCCAAAACGTCCAGTTTCATGTATTTTCTTGAACAATCTCCTCTTTTCTCTCTCTTTTTGGTCTTTCATTTATCTGTCCTGTGTCCTCTAAGACGGTTCAGTTTCATGTATTTTCTTGAACAATCTCCTCTTCTCTCTCTCTTTTTGGCCTTTCGTTTATCTGTCCTCTGTCCTCTGGGCGAGTTGTGGACTTGTGGGGGATTCAGAGACTTTGGAAAGCAGTTCTTTTGGGTGATTGCACGAAACCCATTTGAGTTTCGTCGATCATCTTGAACTGAAGCTCGTGATTTTACTTGGTTTCCCGTAATTCTTGGTTGTCAACTGGGAGGAACTGAGGGCGTGCTGTTCCCTTATTGTTCTTCGTTTCTTCAGTTGAATAACAAGACATGCAAGAATCTGCTGTCCGTCAAAAGTAAAGTATGAATGAAATTATGAATGAATTTAGGCGGAGAACATCTAATCCCAAGATCATCTTGCTCAGATTTTCTTTCCTGAAGCATGAAATGATTGATGTAATTTGCTGATATTGAATTTGTCCAGCCATTTTCCAGATGGTTACCCGGGAAATCTTCCTACCAACTTGTCAAAGCTGAGGAATTGTCAAATTTGTCGTCCTCTCTTTTCTGGAATTTCCAGCTTCAACCCTTTCCTCTTTCACTATTGATTTTTTTCCCATCCTTTTTCCGTCAAGATCATTCACTTTTTTTTCCCTGTTTTCCACTCATAATTATCGTCAGTCAAAGAACCCATGTCATGATTACGACTCTTATGATTAATACTGTTTAAAGTTTGAAATTTTGAACGGAATTAAGTAAGGAGGCACTGTATATTATTTTAGTGCCGTGCTTCTTTTTAGGGCTGGAATGATCGCATCCTCAATAATCTAAAGAATTGCGATCTGCCGTAAGATATTTGTTTTGGGGTTTGGGGCGTTTGCTTCTTGAGGATGATGCGAATTGGTCAAATTGCCATTTTTGTCACGCCGTTGCTGACTATTCCAATGTTTTGCAATCACTTGACTTTAAGCCAAGATTTAGAGGGAAACTATACGATGTGACGTAGATATCATGGGCACGCTGACGTGGTTTCATGGACCAATCAAATGTCTTCTTTCTTAGTAGGTTCAAAAAACTATGGATGCATGTGTTTGGATTGGTCTGTGATATCATGTTGGTTATGTGGTTTTTTCATTGCATATGATAGTTTCTCAGTTTAAACGGCTAGGCTGTTCGGTCTTGCACTAAGCTCAAAATTGCCCAAGTTGACTTTGTTTATTTCGTTGATCCAAACTTGAAACATCATGGCTGTGAACTGAATAGTTCAGCTTAGTTCTCAATCATACAGGCAACCTGTAATTCTTTAGCTTTTCAGTGATTGGCCTATAAAATTAGGAGGATGCATGACGAAAAGTGACACTATAACCCATTAATCCTCATGAACTATTTACTTCATTCATTCTGCATCGTGGCATTTGTACTGTCATCGGGCACTATTTCAATCCAGAATCCATCCAATATACTCTAATGAAGCCTCCATAGCCATTATGGACTGAACAATTGATAAGCAAGTTTAATCAACAAAAGATGTTTAACTTGGTCGAGTTAGCATCGCTTGCACATGAGGGCATGTCTTATTAATATTGTAGCCATTCAGAATTGCTGCAATTTTCTCGAAAATCCTTTTTTAAGTTACCACAATGTGAATACAGTAAGAGTTATTTAATTATTACTTAAAATCAGATTGTGGTACTGCTGGTTTAATGAATGGTTTAATGCCATTGCTAATTTGCTACTAAGCACTAATGACTTTCAATAAATAGCAGAGGAACACTCCGTGGCTATCCGTCCCGCAATTTGGGGACTGGGACCAGAAGGGGCAGGTTCCTGATTACTCGCTAGACTTCTCAAAAATAAGGGAAACGAGGAAGCAGAACAAGAGGGACGTCTCAAGAGCCAGCATCGGGAATGAAGAGGAGCTTGCTTCTTCAAAAACCGTTGCCCCGACAGCCACCCCTGACGATGGCCACCACTACCATGAAAGCGACCCCTCGCCTCCAGTAAGATAGTATTCCATGTATTTCTTCTTTTTGGGGAACATTCCAGTTCAGAAATTGCATAACCATTAGCATTGTTGTGATGCATAATTGACATAAACATGGTGGGTTGAGGAAGCTATTGAGTAGTACCAACCACTCAAATATCTTATTTAGGTGGATTGTTTTTTAACTAGTGGACAGAATAGATAATGGCATAGGATCAATCACATCACGTGAAGAATGGAGTATTTTAAGGAACATCATACGTTTTTGGGATAAATTAATGTGCCATTTCTAGTGAACTTTAGCTGTACTTGTAAAGATTTAAGTTTTTAATGTAAATCACCGGGCAAAGATTATTCCTCCTCTTAATTATTTTATCTTTTTCCTAGTTCCTTGATGCTCTGTGACCATGTAGGTACATTCTCTTTTGAAAAAGCAGCAGTAGTACCAACCTAAGTACTGAACTACTATTAATGAATGTCCAATGCCGGTGGCTTGATGTGTTGTCTTAGAATATGTATCATTGAAAAAGGGTGACAAAGTACGTAGATGCTGCGTTCCTCAATCATGTTGTTTTCTTGAGATGACAATTATTATGCATGTTTTTGCAAGAAAGTTCCTAAGACTAATAAGGGGGTGATCCTCATCAAGTTGGTTGGTGGTCCTCTCATGATGTCGTAAAGATAATCTGCAATGAAAAATTCCCCTGATTAGCGTTCAATGGGTGATGCATCTAATTCCATATACATGCATATACCTTGAATCCTGGATGAGGATGAACTAAATAGGAAAAGGTAGGCCCTAGAAGATAAATGCCAGTGCAATTTGGGTAGATCTCTTAATGAAATGCCTCAACTCGACGGAGACTTGTTCTTGGAGGGTAACTACAAAAAGGAAAAAGATCAAGGACTCGTAGCAAATCTGTACAAGGATCGAAGGCCACGATCGAGTGGAGCTTGAGTAGATGCTTTTCCTGTATATTTCTTAGGATGCCCCATGTGTTGGGGCACGTCAATTCAATCTTTAGATGATGATGATGATTTGCTTTAGTTTGGTGGGTCATAGGTTGAATGTTTGCTCTCTTTGACAGACGAGGAGGAGCATTCTCAGCTGCTTCAACTGCTGCGTAAAGGCTTGAGGTTGGCGCGTCCTGAGAAGAGCTGCTTTTGCGTGTACGATGTTGTGGGATGTGCTGGTCCCAATGCACATGTGCATTGTGCTTGTTTTCGGACAGACATGGCTTCTGTACTTGAAATTTGATAGTGATTGTTGTTTTCGCGTATTCTCCCGGTACCTGGTACATTTTGGTTATGTGAATACTAAATGTGATGGAGCCAGGTCGAGCAATGAGGGCCAGGCTTTCAAAAAGAGTATTTGGTGCCTATCCGACGGGGGGATTAGAGAACCACATTAAGAATTTGGAAAATGTGATGTTTGTGGCGTCTATAAATCTAAGTCCATTTGATCTTTCTACCCCCTTTTTTTCTATTTTCTTTCGCATGGTCATGTTTTAATGCTAGAAATGATCACCTATTGTTTTTATAAATTTGAGTTAAATAGGACTAAATTATTATTTATAATCGTTCTTTATCACGTATGAAATCCATTGTACGTATAGTCCTTAGTGCAACTTTATCCTTACAACTCAATTATAATTATAATTTGAACTACTGCACGTCGAGCGATTAAAAAAAATCAGCATTTATAATAGTATTAATTTTTTAATTATACGAAATTTTTTAATATTGTAGCTGTGTTTGATCTATTTTGACATTTGTAGCATTCTATATATTTCAATTTATCTAAATAAATGTTTTTTGGTCGAAATATCTATACATTTTCGAGGTAAAATTTAGACAGTTTTTATATGTATATCTCGATATTTGAGATTCCTTCTCTAAACTGAAACCGATGAACAAATAACTCCAAAACTACCGTTATACCTAGGAATACATGTCAAATCAGAGTTTGATGATTTATTTATTTATTGGGTCTGAAGTTGGATGATTTATTGAAATGATTAATTTTAGGCCTTCCATTTTTTTGTCACTAAAGTTGAAGGGACAAGTCTTTAAATGATATTTTCACTTTTAACTTAACAGTTTGGATGACGTGTTTAGGAAAAAAATTAATAAGCATGTGTCTCATTTGCTGCAATGAATTGAAGATCTTGCATACGATCATTTCACAAGCAAACATTATTATTAAAGCTTCAAAGTAGTATATTGATAATGTAACCTTTTTTTTTCCTTAGAAACTTAAAAGAAACTTTGACACTTATAATATTTGTGTCGACATTTGTAACTACCCGTTAAGTAACCTTCTGACGAAAGGAAAACAAATAATATAGCTTGAAAAATTAAATAAAACAAATATAATAACAAAAGAGATAATTACAAAAATCATCTTCGGTTTTTACACATAAATTTGCACGCTGATTTTTTTTCCTGAATCAGAGGGAAAGAAGATCCGGAGCACCAATGATTACAATGCATCTGAATATAATTTGGTCGAGAAATCATTCTTTATTTCATAATCTGAGCTTCAAATCATGAAATACACGATAAGCCTTCGCTATCCCATCAGTCATTTGATTAGCCTCACATAAACAGTGACCCACTTGTACTGAACCGAGATGGGGTAAGCACCTTTTGCTTTCTTCAATCTAAGCCTAAAGTTCCCAAGGAGGTCGAGCTCGACCTCAAATAAACTTAAATGATAAATATATTATAAATTTTAAAATTTATCACGAAAATATAAATTGATCAAATCAAGACCTTCTGTTAATAATATTTTTTGAAAATTTTAGAATTCAATTACATTTTGTAATAAAATTTAGTGTTTGATTGCACTTTTTTTATAAAAAAAAAATTATGATTCAATTACATTTTCGTGATAAATTTTTGTATACTTATCCCCAAACTCTTCTATGTGCACCTTCAAATCAATCACTGGCCACAGGCCACTTCTTTGCTTCAAAAAGCTGAGGGCTTCTCGGAGTGCAAGGATTTCAACCATGAGAGTAGAGGAGGTTTGCCAAACCCATCAATGATATTCCCCTACAAATCTGGGCATACATTGACTACTGCACATTTTGATGACCCCTTAGCCAGTCTTCCATCTATGTTGATCTTCAGTAAACCGTTTTTCGGCGGTCTCCACAGTATAGGTTGGTCAATTCCCTTTTTCCATTTTGTTCCCATGCATATGAAGTTACATATAGTAATGTTCATATTTTACCAAAAGTAAGCCGTTTATGAAAGCTATCAAGGGTTAATATGGCTAGAATGACCCTCACAAATCACAAACAATAATTTGTTAAGAATTAATCTAATTGAAGATGTAGCATCATCATCTATTCCAATTGATGTATCTACAATATTCGAGTCACAATTTATATCGATTCAACAAATTATTGAAATTCTCAAAATGGTAAATTGTTGAAGAGCCATATATTCATCTTAAGGAATTTGAATTATTGGACAACCAAAAGGATGGCAGGGCCTTAGTATAATAGGCCTTGGCTATCCACTTAACCATTTAACTAGCCTCACGTAAATAGTGAGCCACTTGTAATGAATCGAGATGCGCAAGCACAATTTGCATTCCTCAATCAATGTCCAAATTTCCCAAGAAGATTGATTTGTACCTAAAATAAACGTAAAGAATGATATCAGTTTTCATGTGCACCTTCAAATCAATTACCGACCACAGGTCACTTCTTTGCTTTCAAAAGTTGAGGGGTTCCTGGAGCGCAAGGGTTTCGACCATGAGAGAAGAGGAGGCTTCCACGTCTTTGACAAATTCATTGATGATATTCCTTTACCCATTTCGGCATATTCCAACCACTCCACCTTCTGATGACCCCTCGACCAGGGACCCATCTAAGTTGATCTTGGACAAACCTTTTCTGGCGGTCTCCACGGTACAAGTTGGTCAATTCCCTTTTTCCATTATGTTCCCATGCATCTGAAGTTACATATAATAATGTCCATATTTTCCCAATAATAAGCCATTTATGGATATTATCAAGGGCTTCAATATAGCTAGAATGATCCTCACAAATTGCAAATAGTAATTTGTTAAGAATTAATCGAATTGGAGCTATAGCATCATCTATTGAAATCGAAATATCTGCAAGATCCGAGTCATAATTTATATGGATTCAACAAATTATTGGGATTCTCGAAATGATACATTGTTCAAGAGCCATATATTCTTCATAAAGAGTTTTGAGTTATTAGACAACCAAAAGGATGGAAGGGCATTAGCACCGTGGGCCTTGGCTCTCCAGTTGTCCATATGATTAGCTTTACATAAACAGTAAGCCACTTGTATTGAACCGAGATGGGCCAAGCACCTTTTGCATTCTTCAATCAAAGCCCAGAATTCCCAAGGAGATTGATCTATACATGAAATACACTTAAAGAATGATAAGCTGTCAGTTTCTTTGCGTGCCTTCAGATCAATTGTTGACCACTGATCACTTCTTTGCTTCAAAAGTCGAGGGCTTCTTGGAGCACAAGGGTTTCGACCAGAAGATCAGAGGAGGCTCGCATGTCTTTGACAAACCCATCAATGATATTCCTTACAAATCTTGGCATGCTCCGGCCATTAATGACCCCTTGGCCAGTGACCCATCTATGTTGATCTTCAACAAACCCTTTTCCGGCGGTCTCCACAATATAAGTTGGTTAATTCCCTTATTCCCTCTTGTTCCCAGGCATATGAAGTTACATATAATAATCTTCATATTTTACCAAAAATAAGTCATTCATGGATATTATCAAGGGGTTCAATAAAGCTAGAATGACTATTATAGATTGCAAATACTAATTTGTATTGAATTGAAGCTATAGCATCATTATCTATTGGAATCGAAATATCTGCAAGATTCGGGTGACAATTTATATCAATTCAACAAATTATTGGAACTCTCAAAATGATACATTGTCTAAGAGCCGTATATTCTTCTTAAGGAGTTCGAATTATTTGATTTTTTATTAGATCTTCAATTCTAATGAACTAATCATTTTTAGCAAGTCATGAAAGAGATGTTAAATTAAGTTCTCTTTTGGGAGAATGAAGTATGACTGCGTTACCAATAGTGAAGACCCGTAGGGAGATATGTTGGTTTAAATATCCTACTTATTCAATTTCCTTTTCAGGAATTCTCGCACCCACAACCTGCTCATAAAAAGACTAAAATACCATCTTTGGAAAAGGCACCAAAAACACCCATCGAATCATCAACTTCACGAGCCACCAGACCACCCGTTGCTGCCGCCCACCCGCCCACTGCCCGCTCCTCGATCTTGCTCATCCCACCCTCTCTCTCGAGCCACCATCCATCGCTGCTGCCCACCTTATGTCTCAGCTGTTCACCTAGCTGCAAGCGCACCACCCCCACCATATCAAGATATGAGATTTTACATGATGACCCCGCCACGGGCCCGAGTGAGCCCTGGACTACATGATGAAGTTAGTGGCTGGTAGTCCCCCATGGCGATCCGCAACAGCTGCAACATGATTGGCTTGGCGAATAGTAGGCAGTGATTAGGAGAGATATGGTGGAGGAGAGAGGAAGCCAATTAGGATTATGGGTTTTGTTTTGGATTAATATCCCGAAAACCCCAAAATTGGTATAATTCATTATAAATTTACCTCAAATTAATTTTTTAATTACAAAAAATCTACAAATTGGTACATCTATGACAAATTTACTCTCTATTAGTTTTCGTTAAATTAAATTAATATTACCAAAAAAATCACAAATTGGTACATTTATGACAAACAGAATGTAAAATCTCAAATTAGTACACACGTCAATTGTCACATATTATCCAACTCAGTAATTGATTGTAAACTTTAATAAAAACTAATAGATAATAAATTTATCACAAACGTATCAATTTTGGATTTTTTTATGGTAAAAAAATCGGTTTAGGGTAAATTTATCACATATATCTCAGTTTTTTATGATTCATGATATTAATCTGTTTGTTTTTTTTTTAATAAGGGTAATTTGGGTAGGAAAATGGCAGGTTGATAGAAGGAGGAAAAGAAAATAAGGGCAAAAGTGAAAGTGGTTAAATGAAATGAAAATTACATTGAAAAGAAAAGAAAGGTAAGAAGAAGAAGAGAAAGAAGAGAGGAAGGGACACATAGTATGTATTTCTAAAAATCTCCTTTAGATTTGTTTATGCAAAGGTATCATTGCGTGTATTTAAAATTAAAATTTCCTTTTCATACATCATAGATCTTCCAAAGCATTTCACATCTTATGATACTTCATCTACAAAATCTATAAATGTCTATGACCAAATTATTAACTTTAAGACTGAATCATACAATTTGATTTGATTTTCGGTTCATCATCATGATGATAAATTAAAGATTTTGATCACAATATTGTGTCTACAAAATTCACTAGATAAAGTAGGAGGACTTACCAATTCGTAGAAGCTTGTGGTAGGCATGAAAACACCGTAACCTTTGTCCTTAATTGTTTAACTTTTAATCTAAAATAAATAATTAAGTAGCATTAGTCATAATATATTATTGGTTATAGCTTATTAACTATATCATTAATTTACTTGTAATATAGTGAGATGAGGAATAATCATGATTCCTCCCCTTTTAGCGGTGGAAATGCCCATTCTACTCCATTTGCAAGAACCAACATAGCACTGTTTTGTATTGGTTGGGCCAACTCTGATGTAGCAATGGGCTAGCCAAGACCCACTTCTTCCTTTTTTTTCCTATAACATGTTGGGCCAATCCACTAGCTGTTGATAATCATCAGGAGTTGGTCCCGATACCTTGAGAAGTACGTAAAAAAATAAAAAATAAAAAGGATAATGATAAAAATAGTCCTTAAACATTGACATAATATATAATGTGATCTCTAAACTTTTAATTTGTTTAATATGATCCCTAAACTTTTGGTACTTGTTCAAGTTAATATATGAACTATATGAAAATGTTTAATATTATCATTTTGAGGATTGGACTAAACATATACCAAAAGTTCAGGGACTACGTTAAACAAATTTGAAAGTTTATGGACGCTATTGCATATTGACTAAAGTTCAGAAATCATATTATATATTGATTTAAATTTTAAGGACCATTTATGTCTTTTTTTTAATAAAAAAAATTATTAGATCAAGAGTCAAATCTCAATGCTTAAAGAAAAAAAAATAGAAGTCAAATATAGAAGGGAAGCATTTCATGTGTTCGTTGCATGGCCAATGTAGAATGGCCAATCAATCATGTCATCCAGGTGATGGGTACCTCATTTTGTTTAGCACTCAAACTTTGAAATCGTTAAGTTTTGACAACTTGATTACACCATGTGTCGCTGCCTCGTGAGGCAAGAGTTACATGAAGTACTTGTTTATTACTGTAAAGGATTTTTGGAACATGAGAGCATGAGACGTGATGAGAATGTGGGGCGGCTTTCATTACTTGGCAGAACGCGTGTTGGGTTAATTTGGTTAGTACAAATGTTTTCTTCTTAATAACATCTAGGAATGTGGACCTAAGTGAGTCCTTAAAAGATTTCATTTGGGTTCTTGTCCAGATCTCGAGATCACCTAGATAATAAACAACGAGTGAGTATTATTAGATACGAGCTAAGAAGAACATAATGTACCAATTAGGGATGCAGGATTGTGTAGGCACCGGTACGTTGAAATAAGGAACATAGTTGTGAAACCCACTAACTCTGTATACCAAATGGACGGGCTACATAGGCCCCTCTAGAAGTTTCGGCTTTTCTTTTGTGGTGAGATTACACCTTGTAACCATCAACCAAGGACTAGTGATGACATCGTGGGGGCAGCTTTCATTACTTGTCGGGGTTGGCTTTCATTACTAGTCAAGGAGCATTTTGTGCTAATTTAGTTAGGACAAATACTTTCTTTTTGATAACATCTAGGAATGTGGAATTGAGTAAGTTCTTAAAAGGCTTCATCTAGGTTCTAGTCCTGATCTCGAGATCACTTGGATATTAAACAGTGAGTGAGTACTATCAGATACAGGGTAAGAAGAACATATTATGCCAATTGGAAGAAGTAGGATTGTGTAGGTACTAGTACATTGAAATGAGGAACACATTTGTAAAACTACCATCTGTGTATTTTGTGCTAATGGATAGGCCACGGAGGCCCCTCTAGAAGTTTTATCTTTTCATTTGTGATGAGGTTACACCTTGTACCCATCATGTGACATTCAATTTCCTCTTTCATTTTTCGTTGGTTAAATTAAGCATAGTTGAGTAAAAAAAAATAATAATAATAATAATAATAATAATAATAATAATAATAATAATAAGAAAAATAATAATAATAATAAAAATAATAATAATAATAATAATAATAAAAAGAAAAATAAAATAATAACAATCTGGTGAAGACCCACTTCGTGCGTAGAAGTGGGGGATTCATTTTTTAGAAGAAACAGACAAGTATTGGCTGGTGAAACGATTTCCTTCTATAGGTACTAAACCTGGAATCTGCTGCAGAATTTTAGAAAGAAAACAGAAATTATTGCTCTTAATATGTTGAGATATAGACTTAGGTTTCTTCACGGAAAATGTTAATCTAGGTCCTTTCTATAACATACTGAAATTTCGTAATATTCTGATAAGGATTGATGTACTTTATGTGTTTGTGAAAAAAACTGCTCTTTTTAGTCCATAGACTGCTTGATCCGAGAATATGTATTAATTGTTGTCTCTTGTAATTGATTTCTTAATTGGCTAAGTTTGTTGGTGCTGCAACAAGAGAATTGTAAATGTGTGAAGTTGGCTAAGAGCCAATGTGAGACCCCGGGTGTCGGGATGCTTGGAGAGGGGTGATGAAGAGTAGCGGTATTCTCTCCAGATGTTTGAGAAGGGCTTAATAGCTTCTCAGGGGACCTCGTGATGCCAGGTCGGGTGCGAGGGGGTTCGGGGTGGAGTGTCGTCTCCCCCTGAGTGATTGTTGCAACTAGATTTATGTGGATTCAGCAAATTGATGATTCAATTTGCCTATTTGTCTTGTTATTGGCCAATCCAAGTTAGGACTAATCGCCATCTTGCTAAGTTTTTAATTTAAAAATTCACACTTGTTTATTATGTTATTTCTTCAAAGTAGTAGATGTCTGTTGCACCGCCTATGCCGCCTGCTACCACGACAACCATCCTTTATGGCTCCCCCGCCGATTTTGTATGGCGGCAAGAGGACTTCCAAGACCGACATTTCCCGGAAGTAGTCTTCGTCAAATGCACCTCTTGTTTGACAATAGATACGGGGGCGCCTACGGGACCGGCATATATGGTCTTCATTGCCCTTTACGCTTGGGTAGATGGACAGCTAGTGGGACTCTTGACACTGTACGACGATGGACCAGGGCAGGGTGGTAGTTCCACGGAGTAGGAGGTGGCAGAGAAGTGCTGGACGTGTGGGAGGACTTTTGTTTTTGGTTGTCTAACAACTTGTACATACCCAACGAGAGGCGGGATATTTAATGTTCGTGGTTCATAGTGTTTATTGTAGAAATCCCCCTCTCAATCTCATCTCCCCCACATGTAAAGAAACCAAGTTTTATAATAAATAGAGCCGAGTAGCTCGGTTTCTTATTACTCAGCTTGACTGAAATTTATTTTACAATTCTTGAAGTACAAACAAATCAAGTGAAAGACAAGGAATCGATGTGGTGCCGGTGGATTCACTCCGTTTTCTTGTCTAAGAAGAACTTCTGGATTATTTCTCAACCTAGGACTTGTTCTTGGGCGTGGAAGAAAATACTCCAGCTTAGAAATCACTTCCGAACTTCGTTCATGTGGAAAATCGGAAATGGGCTGTCGGTGTCTTTATGGCATGATTACTGGCTTCCATGTGGCCCTCTTGATGGCTTTGTTCCTCCCTCTTTCAGGGACAGTATGCGGCTCCCAGATTATGCGGTGGCTGCTGATTTATACACCCCTTTGGGCCATTCGTTTAGGGAGTTGTTGATCAGATGGGGCATCTCTCTACCGTTGCTGGCGTCGGACAATGACAGGTTTATTTGGTGTGGTGATCCTTCGGGCTCCTTCTCGGTTGCATCTGCATGGAACGCCTTAAGAGCTAAGAAAGATCGGGTAGAGTGGGCTTCTCTTATCTAGGATAATGATGTAGCCTCTCGTTACCAATTTATTCTCTGGCTTATATCTCGAAATCGGCTTCCCACGCAAGTGATGCTTTTAAACTATGGCCGCATTGATTTTAATGTATGCGCCTTTTGTAGTGAAGTCCCATACTCAATCGATTATCTATTCTTCCGGTGCCGCACTTCGGCTTCGCTAGCCTTCTTCTGGGCCGCCAGGTGTAATTTGCCGTGGAGGAATAGATGTTTGAAAGAAGTTCTCACCTGGGCCAGGAAATTCCTTACCGGGAAGGACTTCTACCACAGGATAGCTCAATTCTCCTTCGGTGCTTTGTGTCATCTCATCTGGAATAAGAGGAATGCGATCATCTTTAGGGGTGAATCCTTGGTGGTTTCGGCCCTTAAAAATCATCTCATCAAGGTGGTGAGAGACAAAGCTCTCACATTCATGGATGTTCGCCCTTCTCCGAGGATTAGAAGACTGTAGAGGGGGTGGGGTTTCGATCCGGTTGTCTTCTCTACTGTAGCTGAACCTCTTTAGTTGCTTCTGCTGTTCTTAGGCTTCTCCGTTCTTTTCCTTCGATAGAAGGGTTTGAGGTTCGTTCCGCCTGTTTGCCTTCGGGTTGGGTTGGTTTGTTCTCTTTGAGTTTGTTTTATTTGCCTCTTGGCCTTTTGTCGAATCCCATTCACTCTTAAGTCTTTGAGAGTGTATATTTTGGATCCGATCTTTGTATATTTGTCATAGCTTTATATATCTTTTACCTTTACTAAATAAAAAAAACAAATCAAGTGAAATTAATGTATATGAGATCTAGGGTGCTACACATCAACCAAGGACTAATGATGACATTGTGGGGGTGGCTTTCATTACTTGTCAGAGAGCCTATTGTGTTAATTCGGTTGGTACAAATATTTTCTTTTTGATAAGATCTAGGATTGTGGACTTAAGCAAGTTCACTTTCACCTGGATTCTTGTTTGGATCTCAAGATTATTTTTGGATACAAAATAAGAAACGCATTCATGGAATTTACCGTTCCGGTATATCAAATGGACGGGCCACGGATGCCTCTCTCAAAGTTTCAACTTCTCCTCTGAGGTTGCACCTCGTAATCATCAACCAATGGCAAGTGATGAGTCGTGGAGGTGGCATTCATGACTTTGGCAGAAAGCTAGTTGGCCTGATTTGGGTAGTACAGATATTTTTCCTTCTTGATGGCATCTAGGAAAGGTCCAGATGACTAGATCACTAGTCATAAGCCATGATATCAGTACGAAATGCAAATTGAATACCCCTTTTTTTCTCTCCCTGCATCGCAGATCCTGTCCATAGTCCTTTCCCACTGAAAGCTCCTCCCTCCCCCCATTTTCCATGAAATTTCATCAGTCAATCCAATCATTAATTTTTAAGTTCTAAAGTCGTTCTCCTCGTTTTGAGATTTAAAAATATTCCCCTATTATATACGATCAACTCGTAATGCTTTGAGTATTCGTTAATAAGGCTTCACAAAACTATAGTGTCCGAAAAGTCGTATCACGTTTTAGGGATTTGGTCTCCACGTATTTTTCAGGGGTTGCGGTTTCGAAAAAAAAAGTACATCTGACCACGTAAGTAATTGCAATTCACAGCACAGCACGGTCAAAGTTCGATTACGATAATAGTAGGTAAGCTCTTATATCATTACGTAAGCTCTGATATCATCCGATCCACTACGAAGCTGCTATGCATGTGAATCTAATGATTTTAAGCAGTATAGTACCCAATTCGGGTCAAATTTATAAATGCTAAAGATGCCTACCTCCAGCTTGAACGTGACCCAGTCAAAAGCGTGTTTGCATGGCCGAAACGAGCGAGTCAACTCGCGCGTGACTCACAGTGACGAAAGGCACCCCTAACTACCGCCCACGCGTTGCGGAACCGATCCCAGCCCCGACTCGGTCTGGTCGCTCAGGTGCGCGACCTACCAGTCCGGAGACCCTCTCGGATGGCCGCCACGTGTCGCGCCTTTTTATGAAGGAAGATGCCTCCCCCAGTTCCCCCCTTTCTCAAACCTCATTGTGCGCCATATGATGGTGGCTACTGACCAAAGCTAGCATATATGATTTAGATTGGTGCTCAGAAATGAATATAGTAATTTGATGTGGACTTCCTTCTTGAATCTTTCCCGTGATTGATTAGGTATCGAGGGCGACATCGTGGTTGTACTCAAAACGCTTTGTCACCATAGATCCTATGTGGTGAAATTCATCGTGAGAGTGAACAAAAGACTAAGCCCTCGAAATTGAGAGACAATGTCTGGATTGGAGAGACTCAAATCTATTTTATCAAGATGTATATGCTAGGTGAGAAATGTTTGAGACCATTTTTAACTATTTTAAAAGTTAGGTTAATACCTTGAAAAACTCCGAACTGGTACACCTGTGACAAATTTACCCTAAACTATTTTTTTTATCATAAAAAACCCAAAACCGGTATATCTGTGACAAATTTACCCCGACTGATCATAAAAAATCTTAAACTAGTACATTTATGACAAATTTACCTCAAACTAATTTATTTAATCACAAAAAAACCCCAAACTAGTAAATTTGTAATAATTATACCATCCACTAAATTAGATTAATACCACAAAAAAAATCAAAAAAATAAAAAAAAATTGTAAACTATGACAAACGGAATGTAAAATATACCAGTCAACTATCATGTATCATTTAACTTAATTAAAATTTAACAAAAACTAACAAAGGGTAAATTTATCACAAAGATACCACTGACTTGGGGTTTTTGGTAGTCAAAAAAAATAGTTTAGGATAAATTTGTCACAGATGTACTAGTTTGAGGTTTTTCAAGGTATTAACCCTTAAAAGTTTAAATTATTAAATAAATATGTAATTTAATATTTCAATTACTTTTTTTTTTATAAATTAAAAGGTGAGAAAGGGTCGACTAGTAGTTCCATGGCCACATTCCGGTGAGCCTATCATCGTCGTATCAATGGATGCCAGTAGGAGACAAACCTAAATTGTTCTGATTTAATAATGACTAGTACTCATTTTTTGGAGAGCTTGTCATCGTCACACCACTGAATGCTAGTACGAGCCAAACCTATGCCACAAGTGTATCAATTTTTTTTTTTTTTTTTTGATTGAAGAGCGATAGGAGTTTCTAACTTGTGAACAATACCTTAACATTCTTGCTCGTGTTTTGATTGGGCATTAACCTAATATTAGAGCATGGAATTATATCTAGAGAGGAGCCTCAAAAGATTTTTAACTAAAAACATTTTACTTTGATATCATATGAAATTATCTAAGATTATTACTAATTATTTTAAAATATTAAGATGTTAGATGAATATGTGGTTTAATATTTTAGATATTTCAACATTAGGGAAGCTAGACAAGCATAGGAGGAAGGCTCATACATGAGAAGGTTTGTTAAGATGCATCTGCAATGGCAAGAGTCATATAAGTCCTTCGTTATAAATAGTAAGGGATGGAACGATTAATAGGATTAGTTGACTCACAACTCAATATTGATTTTTCATTCTACTTGGCAAGAAAAGCTTCCAAGCTTTGTATATGTTGATAGGGATGTCGGTGTTGGGAATGCTAGTATTAGTGATCTTTAGTGCCATCTCTGCTGTAAGTCTTTCTCCCTTTATAAAGAGACTATCCAAGTTGCCACCACACCCTCAATTTGCACCCTTGTTGTGTTTGGTTGTCACGCCCTCTATTTGGACATGTAGTATATACCTAACACCTTTACCCTAAGAGATCACCAAAGAAGAGTTGTTAATCTGACCCCATTAACATATTCAATTGAATTCACCTTCATTTAGAAGTTTGAACTAATGAATTATGTGCTAACTAAGATACATTAACTATTCACATTACTTCACATCCACAAAACGATCTTTTACTTAACACCAACATACATGCACCTCAACAAATCCCCCCCTCAAAACAGAAAAAAATAATTTGTAAGCCTCTTGTATTATGCTTACTCCCCCTTAACTCAAATATCCTTTTACAATAATATTATCTAAGCTTACCTCTCCACTTGGCCCCACCTAGTTTAATAGATGATTGTGAGGAATAACATTTGCCCTTCAAGCTTTACCCCGTCACCTTGGCCCAACCAAGTTTGGTAGAAAGCCGAAAGACACTATCCACTACTTAGATTTGGAAGTAACATATGTGATTCCTTTTTTAAGATTTTTTTTGTCATACCTTTTTAAAAATATTTACTAGATGCCGAAGCTTGACTCATCCAACCATCGGTTATGATAATACTAGTTGGAGCGTATAGTAAAAATTTGATACCTTCATCTTGACAGCCTATCAAGAAAGAGTCCAAATTCGAGCCTATCCATATATTAATTAGAGTCGCTATCATTCAAAAGCTTAAGTCATATTTATAAATAATTAGAATATATTAACCGTTTCCATTACACCAAATTCCTCACGTGAGACTTTTTCCACCAACACCCTCAATCTACCTCCTTGTCACCGCGAGGGAAGAATTGAACATGGAGAGGTGGCAACATTAGAAGCAAGATCTCTTCAAACAAGGCATCTTGTTAGTAGAGATCTATGCCATGGGATCTGGTAAAGAAGATAAAAGAAAGGGGAGAAGTCAATGAGATTGGGTTAATGCTTAACGAATCCTCGTGGGGATGAATCATCCGATATGGGGTTTTCACTTTCACTCTTGTGCCATCAAGTACAAATAATTTAATGCTTATTCCACAAGTCCCAAATCACCTTGTCTTTTCATATAGCTCTCTACATTACTTGAATTTCTCATGATTTAAATCTATATATAAAGACAAACTTTCTCGTCATTGAATAAGAACGAAAAATAGACGGGGAATATCTTACGGCAGTTGCCTTATATGAACTTGTTTTGTGGACTCTTTCAATTAAGTTTTCCATTCCTCATTATTAATTCATACGTCGTAAATTGTTAAAGTTTGAATTTTTCAGGCCCATAAAAATGTTCAAAAATGACAAATATAGAACATTCTGTCACTCGTGGCTAAAAAAAATTCCTTCCTAAATAAATAGGTGAATTAAAGTCACATAAAATAGTTTTAGCACATATGCAGCAAATCATGAGAATGGCGACTCATTCATAAGTGTGAACGAGATTAACATCATGCACCAAGTCAATCATAATCTGTGTTGACTTTTCATGTGATTCTCTCCCTCCTCAGTCGATCCCACTAGGGAATCCCCTGGAGATTTCCAGCATGGTTCTCCCTTGGGGAGTGGAGTCCCGTGGTCAAAAAGCAGCCAGCCTTCGAGGAAAAAGCCCTGGAAAAGGCAGGAGCAGAGAGAAAACAGGTCCTGAAAACAGGAAAGGAGGACACAATGGTAAAAATCAACATTTTGGGTCGACCGCTCCCAACCCCCGTCGGATTAGAGCCCGTACATTGCAAATTTACGGAAGGGTCCTAACATGACGTGACTTGTAACGAACGCAGCCCAGCTGACCTATTCGACATGTGTCAAGTTCCCATGAGGAAAACTTGAAGACATTATCTTGGAGGATCAAGAGATGTGATCATTGTACTCGACCGAGAAAAACATGCCAACACAAGTGCTTGAAATAAGTAAATAAATAAAAATAAAATTAACTACGATTAGAGTTTTGCATCCACTGGATAATGCTCCCACCAAATGACCCAATGATTTTCAATTTCGGGTGCCTAATCTTAGGACAAAGGTCTAGTTTTTTTGTCCGGTGGTTGGGTAAGGGAAGGAGAAGGGATGGCCTGAGAGAATGGACCCTCTCACCTATCACGCTACTAAATCAAACATCGTGCCACCAACCCAAGTGAGAAAAACTCCAAAGAAGGGGGTTGGTGAGACTTGAGAGAGGGAGGGAGGGGGGGGTGTCAATGCCACGTGCACATCAAATTCTCCCTTATCCTCATGAGAGGAGAGGAGCATGCTGATGGTTCTTGGACCCACCCTCTCTGGATAAGGAGCACCTTCCTCACCAACTCCCACTCCCTAAAATTTTTCCCTCTTTATTTTTCCTATTTCTCAATTCCCAAAACTCGGTAATTTCCCAGCTTTTTCTTGGAAATACATTGTCAGCGAATTAAAGGGAGATTTTTGTTAGGACCAGACATGACTAGGACCTGCCAACATGTGTCCCCCACCCCAGTTAGAGCCACAAAAACATCCACGTCCCAACTCATTTTTGGTTCTGTTCAAAAAAAAAAAAAAAAGAAACCCCATTTTTGGTCTAAAAAAAGGGAAAAGGGTAAAAGTGTCAAGGACGATACCTGTCAAGAAATTTGATGATTTTTTCGGAACTTCCGAAATATAACTAATCATTGCATCACTAGCCGGGCTACGCAACATTTAAAGACGATGTCTTTTCACAAAAAGGATACCTACTCCAGGTAGTAATATATTTTTCCATATCTTCAAAGCACAAATTAATGTATATTAACTTCTCAATGATACATTTTAATCGGGGAAGTTCTATTACATGATATCTTTCACCTTAAAATTTTAAAAGTCTTCTGATGCCCTCCCTATTAGGGTAACTAATAATGCAAAGTCCCTATAAACGGAACAAAATCAAGACTTTAATAGTCAACATAACTCATCAGTCATCATATCAAAATTCCTAATTTGAACTTAGTTAACCCTATCATCTCATAGGCAATTAGTTTCATTTTTCAAACCAACTGTAAATTTTTCCCCGTCTTCACTCATTTAAACCGATTGTCTCATTGCATCCTGCTTTGTCAACGGAGTCTTTTTTAGATTAATTGTCGTAATAAGAACTAATTCCCATACTCATTAATGGATTTACTTTAAATACATACAGTACAAGTACTCTTTTTTTGGTATGAAAGAAAAAAGAAAAAGAAAACGAAATCATAATATTATTTTTTTTTTGCATTGTATTCACTATACTCTCTCTCTTGCTCTTTCTTGCTCAGTTCTCACCAGATCTTAATAAGCCACTTTTATAAATGCGTTGCGTCGACAAGGAGAGAAACCCAACCGGATATAGAGGCGCAAGCAAAGCTGAAGAGGGAGAGAGGGCTGCCGTTCTGTAAAGAGAGAAAGAGACGCGTCTGACGTGCCTTGGGAGATTTCTTGCCTTGCAGCGCTTGATTCGGATACACAAATCGTCTCCAGGTTCCTGGTCAGGTACTCTCAATGCTTCCCTTGTTGCTGTGTGAGAATCTACGGATTTGATGCCGTTCATGGAGTCACCCAAGTTGCAAATGCATTCGGGTCTTCTCTGTTAGCTTGGAGAGGTTGGGAAATGCAAAAGCCCCTGCATTTGATGTGGGCTGAATGACCCGTCAAAATTTCGCCTTTTTCTTGAATTTCAGCCAATAGCTGTATTTGGGCTTGTGGGTGTTGGAGATTCTTGTGGGTTTTTGTTTAATCTGGGTTCTTTTGTTATTCGCCTTTTGGTTTCTGTTGATTCTTTGGGTGCTCCGGGATCTGCTTTATTTTCTTGTCCGTATATCAGACCATGGACTCCAAGAATCGAACTTTTTCTTTTTAAATTCTATTCGGTCTTTGATTTGTTTATGCTGTTTGATTTTGATGCGCTGGTTCATGATGCTGTTGTGTTAGGAAAATTTTCGGGGTTCGATTTAGCATTGATTAGGAGTTACTTTGGTTTCTCATTGCAGAATTTTGGTGATCCAACTGGTACTTTCATCTGATTAGATAAAAAGGTGAAGTGATTTGGCACGTTCCGGCTGTCTTAAGGTTGATGATGGATGCCAAACTTGCACAAAGGCCACAGTTCTCTGCATGGATCGATTCGGAAAAGGTTGGAAGAAAATCAAGGTGCACGCTAAGGGTTCCCCAAAAATTACGAGAAGGGAGATGTCGTGTGCTCATTTCGGGCCATTTAGAGCCTACAGGAAGTTTTAATCGGCATAAGTCGATCTCTTTAGAAGTTCCTTGTTCATACCGAGAGTTTCCAGGAGGTAGTTGCTCTTATATCCATTTCTTATTCGACTGTATTCGTGCTTCAAGATTTGGTGTGATTCATATAGAGCAAATTAATGTCCACATTTTTTTTTGGGTAGGTAATTTCATTTTACCATTTGCCTTTTGAGCTAGTGAATTGTGGTTAATCTTTATCCATGGATTCCTCCAAATTAATTTCAGATCATTATATCTGAGAGATCATATGTGGGTGATACTTGAGGAGAGATTCACCCTCTCCATGACCCTAGGAAATGATGTATGATCTTTTGGGCTATCTTTGCTCAGATATGTGAAGTTGCCGTTATTTTAATTGTGGGAGAACTTTGAGGCTTTCTATTAATGTGTAATGGATTATTCAGACCTTGCTTACTTGTATTCTTTTTATCCACACGATGCAGTCATGTTTTTCATTCTTTCCCCCAGTTGTATAGGTAGACGGCAGTTTCTGCTATAAAACATCAACTTCCACATGATTTGAGTTTTTGCACTCTTGTTTTGTTTGCTTTTGCTGAAGTCCAGAGTTTCTAAAGTAGTACTCCATAGGTATCATGAAATTTTACTTGTATTTTCCTCATGAATTAACTTAATGAGATGAGATGGTTTTTCATAACTACCTGCACCATTCATGCGCTCAGGGTTTATCTCTTCTGCCTTTCTTATTGTTGAGCATCAGCAGTGATTTACATGATAAATTTTGCAGCTCCAAGATTGCAATCTGGAAGTTTCAACTCGCCTTTCGATGAAGCTTTGATATTGAAGGTACTGAATCCTATCTTCTTTAATTTTGCTGATATAAATGAATCCGTTTTACTTGCTGATTTGGGAAACTTATTAGAATCAATATATTTGCAGAATAAATCGCAAGAGATTGAGCCATTTTTAAGTGGGCGCTGTATATATCTTGTTGGTCAGTTTCTATTTCCTTGATCTTCTGTTGGTTAGACTTGTTAATCAATATCTTCACTACTCATCTGTTTGATCCGATTTGCAGGAATGATGGGTTCCGGAAAAACCACCATTGGCAAGGTCCTGTCTCAAGTACTTAGTTATAATTTTTGTGACAGGTTTGTCTGCGATTCCCTGTTTTCACTTAGAAAATATTGTGAATTGAAGTACCTCTGTGGATTCGATGCTCTGACTGGAAGATACCATATTCACATTATTATTAGCATTATTTTTTTTTTTTGGTTTGGGGGAGGGGGGGGAGGGGGGTCCATTCCCTTGATGGATCTTTATTTGTGTAGTTGCATCAAATATTTATAATTTCTTGTAGACAGAAATATGGTTTTCTATCAGAGAAAAGGCTTTATGTGTTTCTGTTTCATGCTATGTAAAATTGTACAGGTCTGTTATTACCATGTGTTTGTAAATCTTGGCTTGACATTCATTTGACTCTGTGATGCTCCAGTGACTCATTGGTGGAGGAGGATGTTGGAACTTCTGTAGCTGAGATCTTCAAGCTCTATGGAGAGGGATTCTTCAGAGAGAAGGAGGTGAGACGGGAGAATTTGCTTTTGATATAAACCTTATGCATTTGTTTCATCTATAATTTAGAAAGGCAGTCTTATTCAGTCTAGGGTCTCCTCCTAATTGAATCGTAATTCATCTTGCAGACTGAGATGTTGAGAAGATTGTCAAGAATGCATCGCATGGTGGTTTCTACCGGTGGTGGTGCGGTTATCCGTCCTGTCAATTGGTAATTTTAATGAATGAATGAATGAATGATTCCATCCTATACACTTCTTGACCGTTGCATTTTTCTTTGTGAAATGTTTTAATTCTGTATGTGTTTTCATCTGTTATCCAGGAGACACATGCAGCAGGGGATTAGTGTCTGGTTAGATGTGCCTTTGGAAGCATTGGCACAGAGAATTGCTGCTGTGGGAACACATTCTCGCCCACTTTTGCATGACGAATCAGGTGATGCCTACACAAAGGTCAGTTACTTTCATGGTAGACCCAGATACACAGCTTTCGAATTTTCTTAGTTGA
Source organism: Eucalyptus grandis (assembly GCF_016545825.1). NCBI lineage: Eukaryota > Viridiplantae > Streptophyta > Magnoliopsida > Myrtales > Myrtaceae > Eucalyptus > Eucalyptus grandis. The sequence goes on from NC_052620.1 coordinate 6,736,996, forward strand.
AGCACGATCCAATATTGTGCCGTTCCTGATATCAAAAAATTACATGCAGGCATTAACACGCTTGTCTAATCTTTTGGAAGAGAGGAGTGAATCATATGCATATGCCAACGCTCGCGTTTCTTTGGAAGGTATGCTCACTTCAATTTCCAATGCACAAACATCTATGCACTTTTTCATTATGAACCATGAGGTGGTGCAGTTCTGTTAATTTACAGTTTGCTACTTTCTGCCTTCAATGCCTTGATTGTATAATGAGATGGTCCACTCCTTGCAGAAATTGCGGCTAAGCTAGGTTACAGAGATGTGTCACACATCTCACCAACTGCTATTGCTATTGAGGTCTCTCTCTCTCTCTCTCTCTCTCTCTCTCTCAAAAGCTCAATCTCCTACTCACGCATGTGCGCACTTATACTTTGCCTGCCTTTTGCATTTGCTCACTTGAGAATTATCTATTCTGCAATTCCAGGCACTTGAACAAATCGAGGGTTTCCTCAAAGAGGAAGATGGCATGGCGTTTGGGACATTGTAGTCGCTCTTTTTGGGACACTATCATTTTTTTTTTATTCATTTCAGACTCCTTTGTGTTTGGGGCATCATTTCACATGCCACGTCCCTAATTTTATCGTCAGGACGAGGCATTGTGTTGTTTGTTCATATCGTAATGTACGGTGGTTCAATAATATGACAGCCGAATACTTCGGTGTACTTATGCTGGACTTGAGGTGAAGCAATATTTTTTAGGCAAAATGAGAATGGGGACTTAGACACAAGTGGATATAGAGTCCTTGTCTTTATACCAGTATGATATGTTACCCCATCTATGTAAGGAAAAATGAATAATCTGAATATACATTACTGTTGGCAAGGTTGCATTCTCTGTTTCTTTCATTCTACCCTTTTTTTCTTCTGTAAATTCTCATTATATATACTTCAAAAGCGATCAATGGATTGAGCTTGGACTGGGAAACACAGGATCAGCTAAAATGACCAGAGCCAGAAGTTCTGGTGTGAGGAACTGCTTACACTTCCAGAGATATTATTCCCTTAAAGCTGGTGGATATCTGAGCAAATTACAAGATATGAGGACACAAAAGATCAGGGCACGTATCTCTCCATGGTAAAATGGATATCATACAATCATTGGGCCAGGTAGGCTTCCAACGGATTGCCTTTTGAAGTGATCTTTTTCTACTCGACGCCGAGACAGCTTTACAGAAGCCAAACTGGCAGACAGCGATGGGACCTGGCCTACTAATCCATGTCGGTAGTATTCCAATTTAGTAGGGACCAACTATAAAGTTTTATCGCTATACCATGTAGCCTGGTGCATCGACCTCATTGGTAGACGTCTGGACAGGTTATGGATAGGATCTGACTACGAGTCATAATACGTATCCAGACACTTGACCGGATGTTCGGTCCCCGCAAAGAAGGAAAAGGACGTATCCTCAGGTCATTGGCCCTTCATCACCCCGAAATACCACAGAGAAACAGACTCGCTTGTCACCATTCATATTGTGCAAGAGCCGCCAAAGCCCAAAGCCGATCTGATGGTCCTCCTGCTGATGCGGAGTAGCCAGCTTGGCACCATGGCTGTGTCGTGGCTGTGTATCGTCTGGATTTTTGGTAAGAATACAACTAAATATGCTAAGATAAATAATCTGAATATTTTGTCATATCTTATCTACCGTTTATTTCAAGTCAGATATTTTAATGTCAGATTGTATCCATTGTTTGGTAGAATCTAGATATCAATGTAAATTACATATATGCCCTATGTATTGTCCATGAAGCAATGTCGATCTTTATCTCCTTAAAAATATCGTTCTCATGCATAAGTATACTTCAAAACCTTCACAATTAATTAGACTTACAACTCTTGGTGCAAAAAAAGAAACTTATCGATTTACATAACATAAATTTTCATTGGCCAGCCAAAGCTATATCTTAAACAATAGTTTAGCATAAGTAACCTTTATGAGAGTAATCTAACATTCACGTAGCAGGTGTGGCATAGTTAATTCCCACAGAATGCATTAAGCAAACACCACGCCGAATGAAAGGCCATAACTAACAAGCAAGCCGCCAGACAATGAAAAACCATAAACTTTATGCAAATCATTTGGAGACCAAACAGTCGTTGAAGCCACGTCAATATACATAGCGATAAACTTTATTCCGCAAGACCAAGAAGCAGCAAATATTTGGCCATAAAGTTGATATTTCAGCAAGCTTTCAACTAGCAAAAATCACTGCAACTCATCACCATGACTCTGCTTAATTCTTCAAATGCCATAGTGAATATGAACAATGCTCCAAACTTCATAAGAAGTGTCGTCATATTAAGAACGACAAGAGTAGACAGGTTTGTTTAGTAAGAACAAAAAGAGTAGAAAGGTTTGTTTATTTTTCCTATACATTGTGTCGTGATTTATACAAAAGTGATCCAAAATTTATTGCACTTGATACGAGATGGATCATCCAGCAAGATGATGTCATAATATACAAAAGACACAAGCTGTACATAAGCGAACATCTCCTTCAAGATGTCTTAAAATCCGATCACAATTAGACACCAAAAAAGGTAGCAAGGTTGTGCATTTGTTGCCTTTCAGAGTCTCGAATAACAGCTTCAGAGTAGGGTCGTTGAATGATCCATTTACTCAGTGTCAATTTTTCAACACCCTGTAGGGGGAATGGCGATAATAATAAGCAACTCAAGAGGGGACAAAGATAAAAGATAATAGGTGAACTGAAGAAAGCAAGCAAGCCCAAAATGAACTAAAAACCTAGGGCGCCATCTTATTGACATAGTGCTGTAGTTTTCCCATGCATATCATCAGCTAAGTAAATGGAAACAAAAGCAAAGAAAAAGAAAAAAAGGGTCCATCTGGATGCCAGTCACAATGTTCTTTGGGGTTCTCCCCCTTTTCCAAACTTCATGGTCTGTCATCTGATTTGTTCATTCCAACTCACATCATAAGCTGTGCAAAACAATCATAATGACCGCAGCAGCAGCAAGCAATAACTGATGCACCATCATCGAACCACCAACAATTGACAGAGATGCTTGATCTTTTTCTTATGAAAAAAAAAGCCATCACACTGCTTATGAGTGCTTTCTTAGACAGTAAGCTGTATTAGGCAAGAGAGTGGACCATAACAAGTATTAGTAGTAGAATTGTGAACTTAATAAATCACACAAGAAAGGACAACAAGCACATTTGTCATCTTTGACTAGGTTGACTGCACGGATAACTTTGGTTCATCACTCATGTTCTTCAAAACTCTCTATAAATTCTATTAACGTCCTTTCTATCATCTCCTCATCCTTCAAGAGAATCCATGTCCATAAAGTCATGCCTTCCAACTCATCTTCTTGCAGTTTCTTGAGCCAAGCACAACTACTTCGGGCCACGTCCATTTGGTTCCTATCCCATTGTCTAACAAGAATGGCTCAAAAGTTTATCCATTCCATAGCTCACAAGGATGAAGGTATCAAATCTATAACGTTATTCTTGAGAATAATTTGTACTCTCCATTGAGTGGAAAAATCATATATTATAGATTACAAGATGATAAAAATTTGGCAGCCCATATGAGAGTACCTCTCAGTAGAGGAGACCCATATAATTCATCCAAACATACTTGCTTACGCAGCCCACTACAGATAGTAAGGTACCCCTCAGGCTGGAATGATCATTCACCACGTGGATCTAACTCACTAGCATCAGCTATTCAGTACCTATGGTTAGAGCGTAATAACATAAATCAATGATCTGAGACAGTAAATGACTTACGTCGTTCAACGTCAACTGTTCAAACATATTAACACCATGTTGAACCACTTACTCCTTGATCTATTGATGGCCATCCATCCATATAAGGCATACCCAATCTTCTGACTAAACAAACATCCTCCTCAATGTCAATGCGCATCCTCACAGAAAATGTTCTACTACTGGTCCACTACAGCATCCCATCACACAAAGAAATCCTCATTTCGACATGATTCATCTGGTTCTTAATGAAAGAATGACACAATGAGCCACAAAAATCAGATTCTTCTAGGCCTTTCTTTGGAGTCAACCACCAGCGCCTACATTATGTTTGAGTAGCTGAACAACCCTAGGAACTGTAACAACAGCCACAGTACTACGTAGTTTCATGTTCCTAGCTCTTCATAAATGACATAGATAAGCACTCCGTTCTAACTTAGAAACCAGAGAATGAAGATTCTTCTCCTTGAAATGCATAGCAGACCCATCTAACTAAGATCGTATGACCACCAGACTCTGTCCCAAATTGCAGTAGACTGACATTTGGAACAACGAATGATCTCGCCATCAATGAAATTACCACAGAATAAACAGTCAATACTCATACCAAGTATCCATCTAGTGAGCCCTGAAATGTAGTGTTTGAGACACTAGGTAGTGACCATTTCAACTTACACCAAGGAGCTTTTCTTCATTTTTCTCTAAGACAGTTCTAACTACAAACAACCCCATTACAAGCTGCGGTCCATGTGAGTTTATCACATCCATCAGAAGGTTGCAAAGTGCAACAAAGTGCAGACTGAATTGCCCTTCATGGCACAATCTGCTCCAGCAAGAGGCCATCTCAACAATGAGCCAAACTTTTTTAAAGTTATTGGGGATAAGAATACTAGAAGTGCCATAATATTCATACGGCGTTCACTCGAGTACTATAACTTATTTTTGCCGACTCGAGTGAGGAAGCATTGAGAGAACCAAAAAAAAAAAAAAAAAAAAAGCCATATAGAGAGAGACTAAATAAACCTCACTGTTTGAGCTCTTAGTGTTGTCCTTTCTCACTGGACAGAGACTAAAAAAGGTGACAACGTGGAGGGAAATTAGGGCTTGTTGCACAATGATCTTGATCAACAGAGACCAAAAACGAGTGATTTATTGTGTTTCGTGGAGCACATTTGTTGTTTTGTGCCCACTAACCGACAAAATCAGTGATTGCTTACTCAATTTCATGTTGTTCACAAAGATTAAAGGTGCAGGAAAAGGTGATAACTTGGACGAAAAAATTAGAGTTTAGTGCCAAAGTGTAAAGGTGAGTCATTTATTGTATTTGATGAGGCACTTTGTCGTTTTGTGTCCACTAATCGACACCCTCAATTATTGTTTATTGAAAATGGTGCCGTTGTGGGGACTGAAAACTGAAGTATTAATGCGGATGATACCATTGCACCCTTAATGTTTGCTACAATGGGAGATTGTTATTGGTGATGAGTGGGAAATTTTGGTGGAAATGTTGCTATTATCCTCGTTAGTGTGAGTAGACTGTTATATAAAGACTATGTAAGGGATATAGTAGACCAGCTGTGATGCAAAATAGAGAAATTGCATTATAAGGCACCTAGTAAGAACCTTAAGGATGGTTTGAGATATCTGTATGACAATAATGGTGCGAGGCAAAATAGTGAAATTGCATTATAAGGTACCTAGAACTTTAAGGATGATTTGAGATAGTTGTATGGCAATAATGGTGTGAGGGATCCTCTGCCATTATCTCCATAGTCAATATGTTTATATGTATGTTGAATATCACGGTGATGAAGATGAGGAAACAGTATTGGAAGCTAGTATTGAAACCCAAGTTTGTGCTAGATTTGTTTTAGGAGAGAAGCAAAGGAGACTAAGGCTTCACACACAGCTCGTGTTTTAGAAGTATGTGAGCAACTTAAGAGAGGTGGTGGCATATTTGATGCTAGAGACACACTTCTTGAAGAGGACTAGAGTAAACTAGAGCTCTAGGGAAGTTGCACTATTGAAATGAGGAAACTTTAGTGCATACAAATTGCCCAAGTGATGATGATGAGGAGGACATTGCACAAACAAGGCAAGAAGTAAGGGCATTTCAGCAAAGGAGGAATGCACCATTTAGGGAAGCGGATGACTCTATAATCATGGATAAAGGAGCTCCTATGGTCGATGGTAATGATATTGAATATGGGGAAAGTGGTGATGATGACAGCAATAGCTCAGAGGATGCTGAAAATGAAGATGTTGCAATTCTGCATAGAAGGGAAAGTGTTCAACTGGTACAAGTCTTGCATTTTGCATATCAATGAGATTTGATGATGCAAAACAATTTTGAGATGTTATTCTTAAGTAATCAATCACTTAACAGGAAATATTCAATTCACTAGAAATACCAATAATTGTATAAGAGCAAAGTATGCACAAAATAATTGTCCATGGAACATATATGGTGCATTGAGTAAGAAGACTGGGTTCGTTTCAAATCCATTCACTCTAGAAGGAACATAATTGTGGTATTGTATTTGACAATAAGAGAATTACTAATATGTAATTGGCCAAGCTTCAAAACCATTAAGGTCATGCTAGAAATTGAGTCCTCAATTAAAACAGCTAGTGAAGGAACAAGCAGGTGTTAGTGTGTCTAGAAATCAATGCAAAAGGGCCAAACACAAGGTGATGAGTATATTGATCAGTACATCCAAAGAATAATATGCATAGTTTTAGGACTATATCAGGGAATGTAGGCTTCAGAATCCACTCGGTAGAATTATGTATAGGTTGTGGAGAAATCAACGCTTGATTCTAGGACACAGCTTGTTAGAATGTATATATGTTTTAATGCATGCAGAAATGGATTCCTATAGAAAAGTGATAAGGTTAGATGGGTGTTTTCTAAAGGGGTCACGCAGAGGAGAATTATTGGCCGCCATTTGGAGAGATGAAAACAACAAAATGTTTCAATAGCCCGATTATTGAGTATCTGAAAAATCTAACGGCTGACCTTGGGCATTTATAAGTGACCAAATAGAAGGTAATGTCATTGAAATATTGTTATTATTCTATCATTGACATATTACAAATGTTTGCTGGTTTCAATTATTGTAGGCATTTCTTTTGATAATAGCTAAATTGAATATGTGAATGATATTAGAAAGACAATAATTAATGACATTACATTTTATTGGTCACTCATGAATACCCAACCTCTTTCATTAATGATACCAAGGTCAATCATATCAGAACCAAGTACCTTTGTCCTTTACCTTCACAACAAAACCAAGGCTATTGGAACCATTTGGTTATTTCCATCACTTCCAATGGCAGCCAATAACTCTCATTTGCATAACCCATTTATAAAACACCAATATAAACCTGTTACTTTTCTACAACCAACCAAGAACCCATTTTTACATCCATCAAAACATATATATATCTTACAAAAATCGTCCCAAAATAAGACAATGGCTTCTCCACAACTTTTACACGAATTCTAATAGGTGGATTGCGAAGTCTACATTCACTAGCATAGTCCCAAATCTATACATATTATTCCTTGTATGTACCCATCAATGTACCATCACTTTGTATTTGGCCCTTTCGCATAAAAATCTAGATACATTAACACCTATTTCTCTTTCTCTAACTGTTTTAATTGAGAACACTTGATTTCTGGTATGGCCTTAATAATGTTTAAGTGGGCCAAGCACACGATAGTAACTATTTTATTCTCAAATACAATACGACGTCCCCCCTAAAATCACTGGCTTAGTCTTCTTCCTCAATGCACCACATATCTTCCATGGATAATTCTTTTGCGCACACTTTGCTTTAAAATCTTTGGCATTTGTAGTGAATTGAATATTCTACTGTTGAGTGATTGAGTATTTCACAATAGAATCTCTAAGTTGTTTTCTATCATCAAATCTCATTGCTATGATAGCGCAAAACTTGAACTAGTTGAATTATAAAAAGGATACTTACTTTTTCTTCTAAGAACAAATGCAAAGCCTCTATTATCATAATCCTCAGAGCTACCGCTGTCATCATCACCACTTTTCTCATCATGACCATTTACGTTTCAGCCACTTCCCAAATGGTAAATTCTTCCTTTGCTGAAATGCCCTCACTTCTTGCCTTACTTGAGCAATGTCCTCATCATCAACATCATTTGGGCAAATTGTATGCACTAAAGTTTCTTCATATTCATCACTGGACAGTTCAACTTCCCAAGAGCCCTAGTTTACTCTAGTCTCCTATAGGAAGTGTGTCTCCACCATCGAATATCTCACTACCTCTCTCAATCTACTTACATGTCTCTAAAGCAGGAGCTGTATACAAAGCCTCAATCTCCTCTGCTATGAAATCTCCTTTTAAAACAGATTTATTACCAACCTAGGTTTCAATACCGGCTTTCGATACTATTTCCTCATCTTCATCACTGTGATATTCAACATACACATAAATATCTTGACCATGGAGATAGTAAACAAGATGCCTCACACTATTAACATCGTACGGATATCTCAAACAATTCCTAAAAAACTCTTACCAAGTACCTTGTAATGCAATTTCCCTATTTTGCATCGTAGCTTTTCCACTATATCTCTAACAAAGTCTTTATATGATAGCCTACATTATGAGGACAACAACAACATTTTCACTAACAAAGTCACACTCATCGCCAATAACAAACTTCCCATCATAATAAACATTAATGGGTGCTGGTATCACTCATGTTAATGTTGCACCAAAACAAAAAAATAAATTTGTAACAAGGACCACAACACAGAGACTCAATTTCAGCAATTGGTCCCCACAAACCCACTACTTTCAATAAACAAGCGTTGGTCATTGGACACAAAATGAGAAAGTACGTCACCAAATACAATAAATCCATCACCTTTATGGCACCAAACCTCAACATTTGCCCTCCAAGCTAATGCCTTTTCCGACATCGTTAGTCTCTGTCAACAATACCAATTGAATAAGCAATCGTTGATTTTGTCAGTCAGTGGGCACAAAACAACAAATATACCTCATGAAACACAACAAATCACTCGCCTTTAGTCTCTACTGACCAAGATTGATCACGTGACAAGCCCTAAATTTTCCCTCCACACCATCGCTTTTTTAAGTCTTTATCCAGTGAGAAAAGATGACATTCAACAAGCAGGAGCTCACTCAATAGACAAAGAGCGAGCGTGAGCAAAGCAGAAGACAGAGCCATAATTTTTTTGAGAGAGCTTGATTAGCTTTTTTCTTGCAAGTCTATAGGTGTACGAGTTGCAGTGAAGAAGCGTTGAGAGAGAGAGAGAAAAAATGTGGTTGTTTAAGGAAGAGAGAGACTGAAAACGTTGTCCTTCCCATGGCAAGCATTTAAAGAGAGAAACGACAATGTTTATTTGTACTCTTACCATGTTGGACCAAAATTTCCACACTGGACTTTAATTTATATTAAAAATTCCAAGTAGCAATAGAAAATTGAGTAAAAAATCAATGTAGGACAATTTGCCGGAAATGACACTCAAATGAATGATCTTACACCGATGTGACACTCAAATGAGCAGAAAAGAATGTTATGGAACTCAAGTAAGCACCGCCGAAAGTTATGACACTCCTAATATTCTTATCCCAAAGTTATTGCGCACCCTTTCCCATTAGCATGTGGACTATTACGCATTTTATTTTAGCACCCATTGCAGTTCCATCACTACCCTTCCACAAATAAGCATGACAATGCTGCTCAATAATCAATCACATGGACAACTTTCATGGGGAAGAGGCAAAATTGACACCAGCAATTTGCATTTCTTTGAATGACATATTTGAATAAGCTAAAGTCAGCCAGCAATAGAGACTCTTAGCAGACCAAGCTCTGATTCTCGACAATATTCAATAAATTTACGATTGACAATCCCTATTGGTAAGCATCCCAGGGATAAAGAACAATCTCAAATATCTCACTGGAAGATGATCCTGCCAAAAGTTGCTAATATCAACAAGCTGCAATCATCCCAGCAGAAACATCTCGAACTTCTTTCCTTTCAATCCAGACATCACCTAAAAATTCTACATTGGGAACCACTGCTATATCCTCTGTTCTACAACCAGCGAGGAATTATCAAGTCATCAGCAGCACAAAAGCTTTCATTTCTCCTCTTGCTCAAATTAGTAACAGGTACAAAAAAGTTAAAAGAAAACAAAGCAACAACAGGTACAAAAGAAAAATTAGATTTTGAAAGACCATGATGATGATGTCACAACATCAAGTTAGTGAAGCTGCAAAGTTACACAATCATCTCCCAAGCAAACAGATTCTGTTTACAAGAGTGCCTCTACTAAGTACTATCGAAGAACCATCACAATTGCACGCAGCAACAGATGTTTAACTCCCCCAACACACTCACCCAATATTGCAGACACCAAATGTGTCCCCTCAAAAGCAGATCATCCATAAGATAACTTTTAATTAGATAAGTGCTGCATGAATGGTTCCATACGTGAGTAGAGGAGCTACATTTATACGATGATTCTGCCAATTTGAGTGCAGAAGTCAGCTACTGCATTTTACATTGCTCCCATAATGTATCGTCATTCATATAGGCTAGCAAACTTAATTGAAATGAATGGATTATTAATAAACATAGAAACCACACAGTAATGAGAAAAAACAATTGTTCAAGCATACCATTAATCTGACCAGGACGACAATGCCACCGCCAAGCAATTGACGATCGAAGACCCATTGGATACCTTGAGAACCAAATCCGACCAGCAAATACAACCCACTAGTTCCCCATGCTCATTCTTCTTCACAGCAATCTCAGCACACCAGACCTCCATCTCCTTCCCACCACCCTTTCCCTCCCAAACCACCACCAAATTCCCACCCAGATTTGTCATCGTCGCACCACACAAGAACTTTGGCAGCCCGCTCTCCACGCCCTTCAACTCCTTCCAAACCCCTGCCTTCACATCGAACCCTCTAATCTTCCCCAAGTAGTCATAGCAATACAAAACCCCATCAATCACACAAGCCCTCCCTCTCCACCCCATGTCGAGCTCATCCTCCACACTCTCCCAGACTTCTTTGTCCACGTCATACACAACCCCACCACGGTCTGCCATTGCGTAGATCCTCCCGTCCACGACGGCGCTGGCGTGCATCCACTTCTCTCTCACCTCGAGCGACTCTGACGGGACCGCCGCCCACGACCCGGCCCCGGGGTCCAGCACCTCCGCCCAGTGAGCGGCGCGGGACCAGGTGTCGAGGGTGCACCCGCCCATGACGTACAGCTTCTCGCCCACAACCCCGGCGGCGGCGAACTCCCGGCCCACCCGCATGGAGGGGCCGGGCTCCCACCGGTGGAACCGGCAGTCGAGGACCCAGACGCGGGGGGAGGCGACGTCGTTGACGGACCCGCCGAGGACGTAGATGCGGGAGCCGACGACGGCGAAGGCGGAGCCGATGGAGGGGGAGGGGATGGGGGCGATGGGGACGAGACGGCGGCTGGAGTGGAGGGTGAACCAGAGGTGGGAAGCCGGGGAGGAGGCGGAGGAGGAGGAGGAGGAGGGGGAGGAAGGGTGGCGGAGGACGAGGTAGAGGGAGGGCTGGGTGCGGCGGAGGAGGCGGCGGGCGGAGGAGAGGAGAGGGGGAGGAGAGGAGGGAGCGGAAGCTCCGGGAGACGAGGGCGAGGGTGGGGTCGTGGGAACTGGGCACGCGGGCGATGATGTTCACGGCGACGTCGTCCGGGAGGGAGGGGATCAGCGGCGGCGGCGCTTCCGGCGGGGCCGCGGCGGCCGGAGCGGCGGCGGCGGAGGAGGCGGCGCCGGACATGATCCGGGAAACGGCGGGGCTGGTATCGGGATCGGAGGTGAAGAGCTAACGTACTTCGAAGGGCGGAGGTAGTCGGGATCGAGGCACGTTGGCAGTCTCGTCTGTCCAACTACCAAATTCCATCTGTTCAAAAAAAAAAAAAAAAACTACCAAATTCCTTCAAAATTATTATTTTTTTAAAAGAAAAATAGAAGAAAATGGTAATTTTATTAAGAGAAATCTCTAAAAATTCTTCTCATTTGGAGCCCAGTTTTTTAAAATTCTCCCCAAACTTGAATTGAAAAAAATGAAGAAGAAAATGATTTTTATTTAGAGAAATCTCCAAAAATTCTTCTCATGTGGAGCCCATTTTTTTTTTTTTCAAAATCTCCTCAGACTTGACTTTTATTTTGGGGGACACTCTTGTGATTCTACTTTGGTTTAGTAAGAGACTTGATTTGATCTCGAAATGTCAATATTTTTAAAAATTGTGTCGAAAATTATATATGATGACCGATTAATATATATACGGTTTGGTCTGTTAAAACAATAAAATTGACTGCTTTAAATAAATTAACAATGTATACAATGTAATATATCATGAAGAGGGAGGTCATTTACTCATTTTCATATGGTTTAAGTGTTTGAATTATTTTTGGGTGGTTGTGCGATCGAGACTCTTGGATTGCACATTCAAATCATTTCCAATTTTATTGTGAATTGTGATGTTTGGCTCAACTCAGTGAGCGCATGTTGCATAATGAAAGCTGTTGGATTGAATGTGACCCATGTTGTGTTCATCTTTCCTTCATCCTGATCCGATTTTAAGCGAAATGACGCAATTAGTATCATCAGATTGGACTAATTCATCCAATACTTGACCCAATATCAATCAAAGATGGCATGGGCCTAAAATAAGATCAGAAGTCAGGTCCAAGCCTCATTGAAATAGTTACTTTGATGAAGTTTTCGAAATACCTTAAGAATTTGATTACTTTAACTCAGTAATTCCTGACCTCATCACGTCTGAAAATAATTGTCAAACCGTTGACACCTAAATTTTAACGGCCCGTTTAGTCATTAAAAAGTAGGGTTTAATTTTATAAAAAAAAATATATATTAATTACATAGCATACTGATTTAGGTGCATTTTATTTTTAATTGGTATTTTATTTATTGGGCCCGGTGGCGGATGGGTCGAATGGGTGGTTTTGAATTTTAAATTAATAGCAAAGCTAGGCCCATGAAAGGATAAAATCAACCTAAGCCCGTCGTTATTTTTAATTGATTATCTTGTAAAAAAATTAAGATTTGATGCGATATTATGATTTTTGAAAATTAAAAAAATCGTATTGTAATCATATTTTTATCAATAGATGATGAAATCGGGGAGCTTTTTTTTTTAAAAATTCAGAAATAAGTGAAGAGAAAGGTCAAGAGAGGTTTTGGCTTCTGCGAAAAAGGGAAAAAAAAAAAGGAAAAGTCAGAACGTGAGAGAGAGAAAGAGAGAGGAGAAAGGTAAAAAGGCAAAAGGTAATTTGACCCCTACTATTCATCATCTTCCTCAAGTCCGCTGCCCCTCCTCTGCAACTTCCATCCGCAGGGCTTCCACAGCCGTGCGTCCGCCACAGCCGCTTCGTCGGTCTCCCCACGAAGCTCGCCCCGACGTTTGAGTCCTCCTCCACCCAAGCCCACCGTGCCGCGCCGAGCCTTGCCCTTGCTCCGCTCCCTGACGAACCACCTCACCGCTCACGCCGACGCCGCCTGGGGCTTGAAGCCAGTCCCGTCCGACGCCTGGATCTTCCTTCGCACGAGCCCCGACGACCCCCGCCGTTCGCCTCTGCCGTCTCCCCTGCAGCGCCTCCACCGCGACGCGTCTGTTCCGACGCCGCGCCCACACCACGAGCTCGCTGCTCCGCACGCAAATCGCCAGAACAGGACTCAAGCCTACCTAGTTCCACCTCTGATCACCCGAACCTTCCGCCCAGACGCAGCAACGCTGCCCCGCCTTCACCGGTGATCCGCTCCAGCCCGTCCGTCCGATGCCTCTGCAGCGCTTCCACCCGTGACGCCCTTGTTCCGTCCGACGAAGCTGCTGCTGTGCTGCTCGAGCTTCCCCGACATCCAGACGCACCGGTGACTCACCTCACCGGAACCCCGAACGCCGGCGACCCGAACCCGCTACCCGAAGATCAGCCGCACGAGCAAGCCGTGGTTGAAGAAAGCAAGAAAAGAAAAATAAAAGAAAAGGAAAAAGAAATTAGGTAGTTTCATTTTCTTTTTATATTTACTTTATTTTGTTTATATTATGTAGTTTAGATATTTAATTGGATCCCAATGTTTATGAGTCTTGTAGGCATTATCCGCAGGGTCTTCCACAATAATTATTATAATTATTAATTTGACCCGTAAGATGTCAGTCATTTCTTTAATTATTTTAATTCTTGGAGTTTGTTGATACTACTTTAATTGTTAAATCAATATAACTATTAATTTGATCCATAAGAACTCGGATTAGATTTTTAATTATCTTGATCTTTTGTTGTGATAATTAGGGTTAGGATAATCGTTAATTTGACTTGTGAGACAACAGGTTATTTTTCCGATTATTTCAATCATTTATTAGATTGAATATCTTGATTGTTTAGATTTAATGTTTAGTTAATAATTGATTGTTTTTGAAAAGCCACTAAAAAAATCTAAAAATATTGGAATTAGGATTCAGTTTTTTTTTTAGAATATTTCTTGTTATCTTGCCTAGTTAGGATAGGGATTTTAATTCAAAAATATAAAAAATGCATTAAGTTAGGATTTTAATTGCATGTTTAATTATGTGGCAAGTTTAAATTTTGGATTTTAAATAAAAAACAAAAGATATAAAATATCATGCATATATCATATAGAATTATGGCATGCTCCGCATGTCATTGCATTTTAGATAAATTGTATCTTAGATTTAGATAATGTCTTAGTTTAAATTAGGATTTAATATGACTTAATCCCTAGTTCAAATTAGATAGAATCTTAATCTAGCTAGATCACTTTTGCAATTTTAAATTTCGAATTTCATAAAATTTGTCTTAGGATAAATTAGTTGCAATTTCCAGGAATAGATTGCATTTTTAGAATAGGAAAAATCATGTGCACGTTATATAGAATTAAGTCCATGAAATGCACGTCATTTTAGTGATTATTGTTAGGTTCATTTCTAATTAGAAATTGCCCGTCATTAGATTATGTCATTTAATAAATGTCGCGTGACATATAGCTCGCATACTAAATTGTATGCTGCATGTTATTTTAGGTTAAATAATTTTGTATGTCATTGCATCGCATTGCATGTCATTAGAATTAGGTCATTTAGATCGCATTTAATTATTGCATTTCTTCATGTCATATAGTTTAGGTCATGTTGCCATGTCATATTATATTATTAGCATGCATTGCATGATTCTCATTAAATAAAGTGAAAACAAAAATTGAGTAATTGCTTGTTAATTAGAAACCATATCTAGGGTTTTTGATGTGGATTTTAATTTAACACTGCAGATGCTTGCTTTCGTTGCTTTTAGGTAAATTCTACATTATTTAATTGCTTTCTTGGGTGTTAAATTGGTGGTTTGCACACCTGTATGATCACCTCACATGTTAGGGAGATAGTTTAAAATAAATCAGCTGCTTGCAAAAACATTTTGAAAAAATTAAAAAGAAATGGTACCGAAAGGGCATTAGAAAATTCTAATGTAACCAAGTCCCCGTACACTTGGGTCTCGGTTCGTAGGAGTAAAATAAATCTCCATTTATTTTACTTAGGTGTCTAATCGACCTACCATGAACCGATTAGTGGCGACTCCTAAATAATCATCTTTTGCATGTTAAAAAAAAAATTAAACCTTAGGTCGCGAATTGGTATGGGCTTGGGAGAGCCCGAGCTAAGTTTAGGCTTAACAATCTATTAACCTAGTTTTAGGTGGTGAACTCGCGAAAAATTAGGTCGCGACACAAACGATAAACACATGCTTGCCCCGAACTTCTCGCAAACAAGACAGTGCCTAACTAGATTTGCTTCAGCTCATACCGTGCTTGTCTCAACTCTCCTCTCGTAAATGCAGTGGTCCTTCATCTCCAATTATTCCATCTATGTTGGAGAAACATTAGTCTTTTTCTTTTCTTTTTTTCAATCTGAAAAATTGGGGAAAAAATTGGGGGTTTTCAGATTCACAATAGTGCAAGTGAAATGGCATAGACAAAATGCTATCTTTTTTTTGGCTAAAAATGACCTTAGCAATTGGACGAAATATGGGGATGATTTTTTTTTTCTTTTTTTCTTTTTTACCATGGGAATGATGAGCAGCTGTTTTTTGGCGATCAATTATTTTCAACGGTACGAGAGTTCGGGGAATTATTGGATAAAATGATCAAGTTTAAAGATATTCCAAACGAAGTTGAATTTAGATGGAATTTTGAGAAATTGTCTTTTGAGGAATTTTTGGAGCTTTTCCCTTACTTTATTGTTAGTACAAAGGATAAAATTTTGCGAAGGTTCATATTTTCCTTTCAAGGTATGCCTAAGTAATTGTCGATTTTCTTAAAGTGGCTCCTTTATAAATGAGTTCAGATAATAACTATTCTCATTCAATCATAAAGAATTTTGAGTAACTAGTAATCACTTTTTTGGAGTTCTGTTTTGTCATCAGAAATGTATTTATTAGCAAAATCGGTTATATGAATGGTCATATCTTGAATTTATTCCCTAGTGTCGTTTCATTTTATATGTCGATCACATTTAAGTGAAGTACATTATCACCATAAAAAAACGAAAGTAGTTTTAAAGCATTTGATAATTCTTTTTTTTGGAAGCAAGAGAATGATTAGACAAACGAATTGAAGCTCGAAAGCCAAGAAAGAAAATTTTGAAATGATTTACAACAAGTATCATGAGATTAATTACTTATCATATAGTTTAGGTCTTGTAGACAAATACTTCGTATAATCAATCCATTGTCGAGGGCATGAAAAGGTGACTTTAATATAAATTTAATATAAGAAAATTGGTTCAAGATATAAACCAATTCATTGTCCAAATAAAATTTATATATCTTATTTAGGCATCAAATACCACAAGTTGAGATGGCCGAGTTGGTCTAAGGCGCCAGATTAAGGTTCTGGTCCGAAAGGGCGTGGGTTCAAATCCCACTCTCAACAATCTTTAATTTTTTTTTTATTTCATTTAATTTTATTTTGCTCATTATTTTATTTATTTTTCACACAATCCTCGCGCCAAAAAAAGAACTGAAAAAACCATACCTTATCTCCTCAGTTTCCTGAGGCCTAGAGCATGTCCACACCAACTTCCATGGGCATGGCCTCTCTCTCCGACCTCGGCATCGGCGCCGCGCTCTTCTCTCCCTGCGAGCTTCACCACCACCACCACCACCACCATCATCATCAGAGCTTTAACTTCTTCAAGCCGCCCCGCCAACTGCAATGGCGGATTAGCGCTTCCTCCGCTGCGCCGGGAGTCGACCTCAACGCCCTCGAGTCCGCCATCGCTAAGGTGGAGCTGTTTCTATTGAACTCCGACTTTGGATTACGTCACGTTTCTTCTTTTAATTTGTCGGACAGCTTACGTGATTGAATTGGGTTGCCTGAATGCTGCGAAGCAAGATTCAGTTGACACTCAGTACGATGCATTGTCATGGAGGAACTTGGTTTTGATCTTCCTGGTTGTTCTTGGTTCGTTTCGGGTTATATGATGATTGATCGATGAATCTTTGCAACAGAAAGACAGCGATGCGGTTAAGGACGCCCTCGACCAGCTGAGCGAACTCGGTTGGGCCAAGAAGTGGGGTTCCCAGCCCTATGTCTCTCGCCGCACGGTCGGTCTCCATTTTTTCTTCCACTCTTTGCAGAGAAGTGGGTTAAGCTTTGTACTACAAAAAAGGAAGGATTTGTGATACTTTCTTTAGGTTTTGTGAACTTCATGCCTCATAGGGGCTTAGATGTTTCATTAGATTCATTAATTTGTCATTTGTTGGAGGGTAACTTCTGCGATGCTCCTGTGCCAGACGTCTCTTCGCGAGCTGACAACTCTCGGCATGAAAAACGCAGAGAATCTTGCCATCCCTAGCGTTAGAAACGATGTAAGTATTGAAGCAATGATGTTCTTCGTCAAGAGCGAAAGATTTCTACAATGTGAAGAGTAATTGCTAATTACAACACTTTTCTTTCGATCTTCATCTTCATTTTTCTTTAAAAAAATCGTAGAATTCATGTTCGCTGCTTAATTTATTTTATTTTTTCATAATTTCGATATCTTCAGTGGTGCAGGCGGCTTTTCTTTTCACAGTGGTGGGGACAACTGGATTCTTGGGTGTTCTCGCCGGCCAGCTTCCTGGGGTAACTACCATGTCTTCTGTTTGATGTTTTGTTCTTGTCTGTGTCTGTAAATTGCCAAGAAATGTTGTACCCAAGTGTCAGAAGTAAAAGAAAATGAGTTTGTGTGAAACAGTTGAATCATATGCTCAACATCAGAATTGAAATTACCAGCCGGTGACTGTACTTTGCCGGTTTATGTTGCATTTTGGCTCAGCTAATGAGCATAGCTGCTCTTAAGCTGCTGTTATTAGAGTTTTGAGCTTTTGTAGTCTGTATGATCATTATCTATTTGGTGCAATACCCTGTCAGAATATGAGTCGTCCCAAGGAATTATTGTGCTTATTAGTGCTTGTGTCTGCACTGGTATACATTGTAAACAGTATTGAGATTATTATAAAAGTTATAATTAAATGAGGGGTGCTCCGTAATCCAATTCTAGCTTCTCTAGAATCTGACGTCGCCTTGTCCAGATCTGAGGTCATTTCCTGCAACTTCCAAGGAGGGTCACAATCTCCACGGGAGATTGACCTGGCCACAATCAGGCTATGTCCAACGACCAAGCCTTTATTGTGTCAATGCCATCACTCGGCCATCTTAGTTGCCGTTGCAATTGAGCGCCATCTCCTGCCATGAAGCCTCCGCATCATCTTTGTTTGCCTCTCCACCGTCTGTACTCTTCACCTACCCCCAGTTATGTTGCCTCGTGGATGCCGTTGACTTCTCACCATTGCCCTTTGGCTTCCTGCTGGTGCTCCTGTTTTCGGCCACTGTTGTCAGCTCGAGTATTTGTTATGTTAAGACGAGATGGCATATTGTGAACTGTGTAAGATTGTGGTTGGATATTGTGAAAATTTAGCTAAGAAAACGTCTTTTAGAAATTTGGTGCGTTAGAAATACTAATGGAATGGACCATGCGAGCTTGCCAGGATTCATTTCGTTTAAGCATTGCGTCAAGCTAGCTGTAGGGGATAAGAACACCCTAATCGTTTGTGTAAAACAGCAAGATATCAAATGCAGCCTGGCTTTGTACTCATGCAGCTTCCTGGCTATGGAGATTTTTGTCATTTGCATTTTGAAGCTACTTGCACAGCTTTTTATCACGTTAATTTCAACCTCGAAGGCATCTATTATCTGTCATATCATCATTCTCTTGCAAACAATGAGTCACGATGAATGACACAAGGCAAATAACCTGCCTTTTGGATTGAATCTCTGTTTCTAGGATTGGGGATTCTTTGTGCCATACTTGGTTGGAAGCATCTCTTTGATAGTTTTGGGAGTGGGGAGCACTTCGCCTGGGTAAGAACTGGTATCTACACAAAAGTCTACGTCATTTCCATCAGTTTGATATGCCTGGTACTAGTCTTGGCACAGAGAGAGAGAGAGAGAGAGAGAGAGAGATCCCTTGTTCGTGAGTTCTAATCTATTGTTCAATGTTCTGCTTTAAGTCTTCTTCAAGCTGCTATCAGTGGCTTTTCATCGGTGTTTCCGGACTATCAGGAGCGGATTGCAAGACACGAAGCAGCGCACTTTTTAGGTACGTTATATTGTCTTATGCATTATGTTCTCCCTTCTTGGATGAGCTCTTGGAGGCGTCAAAATAGAGGATGCCCGAACAAATTGGAACCGGCATGTTTCACTGGAATCAATGCTCTTCAAATGAAATTCTCGTGTATTTTTTCTGCTTTTCAGTGGCGTATCTCATTGGCCTTCCGATTTTGGGGTACTCGTTGGACATAGGAAAAGAGCATGTCAATCTGATCGATAAAAGGCTGGAGAAGCTCATATATAGTGGTCAGCTCGACTCAAAGGAACTCGACAGGTCAGATCTCATATTTGCTTAGCTTTGACAACTCTGTGAAGATTTAGTTCTGTGAATACACTGCTCTCTGCGCTGTTCTCATCAAGATGATCATAATATTAATATCCTCTCATGCCTGAATCCTATTACAAGAAAATGGAGCAACCTGAGAAACTTACACAGCGAGTTCAATTCAACACTCGAACCAATTGGACCTTACAAAGGCATAACCAACTGCACCATCAAGACACGATTCTAAGAGTTCTTGAATAACAAGCTTTAACAATTCCAAAACCATGGCTTCAAAGGGGGAACAATCCCGCGTTCAAGAATGTAGTTGGTCATCTTTGTCAGAGCCTAAATTAGATGAGTTCCCGAAGAGTAGTTTGACCTCATGTGGTGTCTAGTATGAAGTTGTGATGCTCTTAGAGACCGGGTGGAAAAACATCAATCCTAGCTATATTTAAGAATATCCAACGTTGGAGATTCCAACAAAGCAAACACCAATGATGCCTTCATCTACACAGGTTGGCTGTTGTCGCAATGGCTGGATTAGCGGCTGAAGGTCTGAAGTACGACAAAGTGGTCGGCCAATCTGCAGATCTGTTCACTCTTCAGGTTTTAGTTCCTTTCTGCATTACATCAAGTGTCCTTTGGCTGGCCCGCAGCAGCCAGTAATTGCATGAAATTTTTATGCAGAGATTCATCAACAGGAGCAAGCCGCAGCTCAGCAAAGACCAGCAACAGAATCTTACCAGATGGGCAGTAAGTTTTTTGTGTCCTTCAAACTGAATAAATCTTGCGAACCCTTCGATTTTCCTTGCTCCTTAACGACACGGACTTTCTGTATTTCAGTAGATGACAATGAACTGGTGAACTGAAACTTTGTATAAGAGAAATTTATTTTAATTCTATGATGCTGCTGATGGTTAAAAAAAAACAAACGCAGGTTTTGTTTGCTGGATCTCTCTTGAAAAACAATGTTGTCTTGTACGAAGCCCTTATGGCGGCGATGTCGAGGAAGGCCTCCGTATTGGAGTGCATTGAGGCGATTGAGAAAGCTGCATGAAGCCGGATATTTGGAGCTTTATATAGATGATTCAATTTCTGCACCTGAGATAAATTTCCAGCACTGGGTTTAGCTTTTTGGCTCTTAACACATCGTCGTATATTTTTCCATCTTGTACAAATTGCAGAGCTCCAAGTGTTCTCTCAAGAGGACAAGTCCATTCTGTCAAAGAGACTTGTGGTTTCATCTTCCAAAGAGATTATTTAGCTATCAAGTCCAGTCAAAACGGTTAGTAAATTGACCAGTAGTTTTGTGAAAGTACCAATGCCAGTTTGATTGTTTTAAGGGAAATTACACAAAACCTCCCTGAACTTTTAGAGTAGTATTTCCGCCCCAGAACTTTAAACTATATTCCACAATGCCGTCCATCAAAAGATGAGATGAAAACGTACTTCTACTTTTTAAAAATTATGTTACAGTAAACATGCTAACAAATAAAAAAGGAAGAGCCAACGGCTATAACAAAATAAAATACCGGGAGGACACTGTAATACCTATTGAAAGTTCGGGAAGAACGCACTACCCTTAGATGGCTTAGAATTCATGTAAGTTATATGTAATTTCCCCCGATAAATGACCAATCGATAGCAATACTACCACAATCCATCTGTCACATTTGTTCCCAATCATATTAGTAGATTTTGTGTTGCGGAGTAGCAGCATTGACGGCCATTGATAGACAAGTTCTCATTGCAGAGGACCGAAGCTGTCAGGATTAATTGGAGGACCATGACAAATTAATGATAACATTTCTCCACAACAAGTGAACCTAACTGGTAAAAAAATGGTTTAAAAAGGTTAAGTTTTCCCTTTTTCTCAAGCAAAACATTTGCCTAAACAAACAAAATAAAACTGAGAAAAAGCATATGCAATCGATACCATCAAATTAACAATGCATTACAAGTTTCAGCAGATTTGAGACCAATGCGTTTCCTGATACTTGCAAGACTGAAAAGGAACTAAATCCACTGACCGGACCTTTCGTGCCGGCAGCTTGTAACTCGTAAGGACTCTGAAACTCTGCACGTATACAAACTCAACTTATGCATAACTTATGAGCTCAAAATTCTACAGCTTGAAATAGCAATGTCTACAAAATAAACTGAAACATATTTCCTTATTTCCTTATTTCCTTATTTCCTTATTCATAACAAAGAACAAGAGTCCCCTGTTGCAATCTTCCCCTGGCTCTTTATCATGCAAAAGGGATACAAATTAGATGCAAAGCTTCTCTATATCTCCAGTGTAGCTACTGATTTGTACGTAGGCCAATTATTGAGTGTTCTTGTGTAAGATTGCGGGAGACAAAATATCTGAACTTTCCCCTACAGCCGCCCATACAGTGAAAGCAGGTCCTTTAGCTTCGTGGCTTCTTTATCCAAGCTCTCAAAGCTCAAGGAACTCGGTAATCTCCAAGACCAGTTTCCAAGCTGCACGTGGTGACAAGGAAAACATGAAAGAGAAATAAGTACTTGATTGTTCTCAAGTAGAGTATTCATTTCATCCATAGTTAGACTAGAGGAAATCCCAACACTGATAAGGAAGAAGGTCCATTTCCCTACTTTCCAATTGGTCATATACACATATTGAGTGGAAAACTCAAAGCATACAGAAAAAATTAGGCTGTTAATCCTTTATCTCATGTAAGATTGCTCTGCTCCCTCGTTAGTTCTTGGTGAGTTTGGGTCAGGCTTGTCTAAAAGTATAGGGTCAGTCATCAAATGGGCCCCCTCTAGAGAACTTTGCCCGAGCCATTGAGAAAATATATATTAATAGTTTCAGCCAGCCAGTCGCCAAATTGAACCAACTCAATTTTTCATGAGTTTAACTATCAAAGCACCTTACCCTATGAAAATGTTCATTCAGATTGGTTAGTTGTGTCAAGCATAATATTTCGCCCATGATCAAGTCTCCAATTTTAATGAACCACATGAGACATCTGGACAAATCTCAGAATCCCACCCAGTTTATTATTTGGAATCTAAAAAAAAAACAGAAACTAGAGGGGGTGAAGTGTAGGTTCTCTTCAATCCTTAGGGTTCACAGTACAGTCTTAAAACCTAGAAGGGTATAAGTGTAAGTTTTGAAACAAGAGGGCACAAAGTGCAATGAGTAATGCAAGAGTTGGATAGGTTTTGTTAATTCCCCAAAAAGCAAATATGAGAAAATGACTCCCTAAGGCTGCAAGAAAGTAACTAGTTTTGCTTTCAAAAAATGTCTTGGCCAACCAAGTGAACATCATCTTCTTGAAAAATAAGACTATCCAATTATGAATTACCACAGTTGCAGGGGTATTCATCCTTGCAGAACTTCCCAGACAAAGGATATCTTGCATTGGTATGATTGCAGTTCTTGCAACAGAAGAAAGAACAGCCTGAATCAATATCCATGCCATGTCAATCTCTCCATCAGTTGCAAGATATTGAAGAACCTGAAAAGTGTAGCCAATGAGAAGAGAAGAAAAAAAAAAACCTGCATTGATCCTAGAAACTTCTTGCGAGAGGATAATTAACGTTAGAAAGGGCACTCCTTCAAGGACAATAACTTACATTGGACTTCTCATCGTGGTTCAAATTGTCCCACCAACCTTGTATCTATTTCCAAAAGCAGACATTAGTTGCCATTAACAGTGCAATAGTATAGCAAAGAGGAACTAGGACATGGCAAAACAAAATCAACTGGTACCGAATCATTTAGATAGGTCAAGAGATCTAACAGAATTTGAGAGTGATAGTTGTTTCATCACTCGTAACATAGGACGGGACCAGACAAAGTGAACCCCCACATTTCTCATATCGCATCTTTAGCCATGTAAAAAGAATGTTGACATGAACTGAAACAACTTAAAGAGAGAAACCATTTGGCGATATTGTCAACAAGGTCAATGGAAGCTTGTGACACTACCATGGTATAAGGGATCTCTCTCTCTCTCTCTCTCTCTCAAACCAGCAAAGGTCAAACATTCTGTACTCTTTTTCCCCCCTCATCTCAGACAGAAGAAATGCTTTCAGGTCTTATCTGTTCAACTTGGGCCATAAGTGTGGGTTTCCACCATCATCAAGCCTAATCTCTGGTCTCAAATGATAGGATGCTTCTTAAGCTTGATGGGATATAGTGTGACAGATTATCTAACACAAAATTGGAGAAATCTTCCATACACCAGAGACCCCAACACCCAACACCCCCCCTGAAAAAAAAAAAAAAAAAAATCCCAATCCCCATATAGTTAAAGTATCCCATATTGCTAGGCTATGGAGTTTCAATTTCATTCCCAATGAGATTAAGTGTTTAGGTTGAACTTGCCGAACATGGTACGAGAAATAGGTTTCGCTCGGTTTATTTCGCCTATATGGCTCCCCATTTGTCAATTCTACATGTTTGCACATGAGAGTAGGAGTCTGAATCTCCCAAGTTCATTGTCTGTGGGATTATAATGGGTCTTATTACAAGTGGTCTCTATCCACCTACAAGCTTGAACTTTTCGATTGGATATCCAAATAATATTGATCTGAACAGCATAGCCCATAAAGAAATGTGTATTTCATAAAACATGTCTACCGTGTCATTATCATGCGTCCCCGTATAAACAACTTGGTTGCTCTCATGATTATGAGGCAAGTGAGGATTGTCAGCATCACCTCCAAAAGCTGCACAAGAGAATGGAAGGACCTTAGGTGTTAGACATTTACAACAAATATTGTCATTTGCAGGTGAAAGAACTGAAAAGTCGATATGATTAGGGTTCTTTACCAAACTGGAGCACAGCCATTCCAGGAGCACCAATGGACTTTCTTAGCTTAACTACATCCTCCGTGATAACGCCCTGCGATAGCATAATCTTTTCATGAAGCTGAACCAATTTAACTGAGATTTGCACATATTTCTTGGACAACAGATGCCTTTATTAACAGTTACACGGATTGTGTCTCTTAAAGCGTATGATAACCAGTTACAACAGATGCCTTTATTAACAGTTACATGGTGATTGACTAAAAGAAGAATGTGTGTTAGAAATTAGCAGCAGTTGCAATGGCTGCTCCAGCTTACCTCTGCTATTTAGTGAATTAACTTCATACTGGATCCTCTCTTGTTCCTTTTTTTCTTTTATTTTTCCTTTTCTTTTTTGGTTAAAACTTTCTTCCAACTACCGATGAACATGAATTGGATTCTTAAGAATGGCCTATAGAGCCCAAAAGACAATTTTCAAAAAAAGTAGAACCCATTATTCCCATTGAATGATGATTATGCATGATAATTCCATTTTATGTGTGCCTAATTCAATCTGGTGAAGCTCTTGTTACTCCAGAAATGTTAACCACTATGCAGCCAATCAAAATTTCCACAAAGAGTCAAACCCAAGCCCTCAACAGTGCAATAAACTGTCTGAAATATCATCAACTGATCTTTAGTGGTGCTAAGCCCCACTGATGTAATACCATCTCGAATTATTCAGCATTTCCATTCTAAACATTTTTAGTTAATGACGACAACAGAGCTAAGATAGCAGGTTGTCAAACAACTCTTATGAGCACATGCGGATGGGAGAGGTAACTAACTTCAGTGCAGATCAAATGCATAGTATACTGAGATAAACAAGCCATAGGACTGAAAAATTCTTGACACATTGAGATATAACATATAACTCCCACAGAGGACTGACTCGAAAAACCCAGAACAGGACATCAATGAGAAAACAAAGAAACAGAATGAATATCACAACCCATCAGCTGATCACCAAGCATCACTATCAAACTCCATACCTAAGAAGGTTTCATCCCAGAATGACTGTCAATGGCTTTTAAGTCTCACATAGGAGTTAACCATATACTGACTAGACAAATAAAAGGTAATTACAGGCTAGTATAATAAAAAATTTCATGACTACTCTACCAGTGAAAGAAGACATACCAAATCTTCTGCTATTATGTTCATCTTTCCAAGAGCTTTGGAGATGGCATCAAACAAAGGCTTTCCAGGTCCCACCTACTGCCATCAAGTGAAGAAGTATAGTGGATATATATGAAAAAGATAACTTAAGAAACTTCACTTTTAAAACTAACCTTCCATTGCCCAACCATCGCAACTTTTGCCTCTGTTCAGGTAAGAGTATAAGATTAGATTAAACAAAACAACAGAGGCTATATTTCATTAATCTATGATAACTCACCTGCAGGAACAGCCCAAAATCCAGCAAATCCTCTAAAATGGTCTATCCTGAATTCATCATAAAGACTTTGAGCTCTTCGCAACCTCCGTATCCACCATGAGAATCCTTCATTATCCATTGCTTTCCAGTCATATAGAGGGCTTAATTCAGGCACACAGTCAATTAGTATATTAGTACATAGCAGACAAATGGCAACATGTAGTGCATATGGGTGAGGCAAAGCATGTCGGCAACAAGATGCATCATATAGCTAGCCTTGCAACTTGAATTTCTGAGCATGAATCTAAGTTTCATGAAGTCCAGCTAAACTACTGATCATGGACAACAACACCACTTGAGAAATATGTCCTGGAGATATAATCATTTCAAGCAGATATGCGGATAGCCTCCCAGTGATGGTCAGATAACTAGGTATGCCTAATTAGCAAGAAAGAAGCAACCTCTCATATCCTGGACAATATAAAGGGCACTAATTGCCTCCTCATGTAGGCAGCTGTAAATTTCCACTGGTAGACCAGTTGAAAATTTTTGTCTTTTTTTTACTGCTGTTTGGTTTGCTTTCGGTGATATTTGAAAGGCAACGTTAAGCAATGGTGTCCTGACAAGACAAGTCAATACTTCTAGAATCCTCTGACTTTGGTTACCTTTTTCAGCCAACTACATTCATTTCAAGAGTAAGAATCTGGGCACTGGCAGACCTAGCGAGGGCAGTGGTGGCCCCTGCGCCCTAAGCCTCCACCCGTAGGTATGTTGTTATTCAAATTAAAATTTTATACATTGATATTTTAATGAAATTTTATGTCTCGATCCCCAACCCCAAATTCTTGATGCGCCATTTGTCTAGTGTTGGACATTTCACTGCCGACTTAATGGCCGATGTGTTTTCCTTCTCAGCTTTTCACTTCATTTGCCACAATTCATCTCTGATAACCATTTTTTGAATATTCCTCATTCATCCATCAGTTGATAACTTACCGTAGTGAAATTGTTAACTTCGAATGAACATAGTAGAGATTGACAATTGCTCAAAAGAATCTGAAGGTAATTATTTCACATTACTTCATGAAAGACACATAAAGGATATAAAATACATAGCAGCATC
The DNA here is from genome assembly GCF_016545825.1 of Eucalyptus grandis. NCBI lineage: Eukaryota > Viridiplantae > Streptophyta > Magnoliopsida > Myrtales > Myrtaceae > Eucalyptus > Eucalyptus grandis. Next base: position 6,764,126 of record NC_052620.1, read on the forward strand.
TATCTACAACAGATTTTACAGCTTGTCTTATGTACTTAGTGTCCTACAGAGGAATCAATAATATGTAAATGCAAAGCCAAGTCCATCTAATTTCAACAAAATGTGGCAAAAAAACAAGCAATCATCTGCTAATTGTGCTCGAATTTATATGCCACACATACCTGTTCCACAGTTGACCAGTCTCACTGAAAGCATCAGGTGGAACGCCACTAACCAACAAAGGGAAACCTTTCCTATTCTGCGGTATAAAACAATAATAAGCAATTTAAAAAGTGCCAGGCCCATTGGCATGGTCCCCATAGAAGAACTAGTCAGAACTGAAAATGATGTCCCACCAGTAAAAATCGTTTCTTATTTGCCCAAACGTCTGCACTATGATAATCAACATAAATTGGCATGTCTCCCATGATTCTGATGCCCTTCATGTGAGCATACTCACGAATTTTCTGCCACTGCCTTTGGAACAGAAACTGTTGTGCAACAAATACATCTATCTGGGCCAGTAAAAGAAGAACAGTTATATCAGCAGCTCATAATATTATGGAAGGGAAGCTCTATGGCACAAAGCAAATGCAATTTCTAGTTCAATGGACTTACAAAATCTTTTTTGCTCTGGTAAATTTCTTCCAATGCAGCAAGGTGGCGATTTTTTAATGGTTCAGGCCAATCATACCAGCTGGGTGTGTCCAAAGTATCATCAATAGCAGCAAAATAAGCTGCATCTTGAAGCCAACCTGCAGGATAGAAGGGATTAAATGAGTTATTTGAAGCTTTGCATGTCTAAGCTAGTTCTAAGTGAAAATAGTAAAATTTGGTTCAAGAAAATCATTATCAATTGGAAGAGAGAAATAACATAAGTGAAATGGGAAAATTAGAACTGAGCAAATAGAGCAACACGAGGATGACAGATAAGAATCAGTGATGGAGGAAGAAAACGGGAGCGACTAATGTAGCATATCAATATCCAAGGAAATTATGCAAACGCTACCGGTTGAATCTCAAATTATGCACGTGGTCTGGTACACAAATCTGTAATCTGCTAAACAGACTAAAGTTACTTTCCTTGCCCATACACAATTTTGAACGATCATTTTCCTAGGAAGATACCTTTCTGCCTAGATAGCAAGTTTTTATCATTTTCTTGGCCAAGTTGGGTAAACTTTTTCCAATTAAATTTATTGTTGATTGGGGGCAGCCAATGCACGAGGAGTGGAGAGTCTTTCAATAAGCTCCTAATTCATGATGATCGCACGTCTAACAGTTCGGTCCCAGCACAAAATGAGAAGCACTCTGTTGGAGGGAATTTTTTTTTAGTTCCCTTTCATTAAGCATCACGATAAATTATGACTGGAAAAGAATTTAGGACCTTTGAGAGACAGAAAATTCCGTAGAGAATGCTGAAGACATTCTATATATATTAAAATGATTAAGTGGGAGATAATAATGGGGTGATGTGGCCACTTCGAGGATATTTCAGAAAATTTCTTCTCTTTTTACTTGAATTTTGGAGTTGGTAAATCAGTGTGGACCACAGGTGCTACTATTTAGATTCTTTTTTTTTTATTCTTTTGCTCTTTTGCTTGGAAACAACAAGTCACTCCTTTTTCATTTTTTAATAGGTAATTTAAGGTTAATCTTAAACTTCATTACTTAAAAAACCAAATTTATTTTTAAATATCAAATAAATTACTCTAAAAATAAAATTTGTCAACTATCCACTTATTTGCACTAGGATTATTATTTGAGAAGTGAGGTATAAAGCCACTGGGAATATTGGCAATACATACACGTAGAGGTGACATCATTTCATAGGATGTGACATAACTTTTCATATGTAAAGAATAAAAGTTCGAGAACATCAACTAAAAAGATCTAATGCTTTCTCATTCACGATTTTAGAAAGTGTTAAATATTGTTTAAAAAAACCAATCTAATTTCCTGACAAAAAGAAATTGCTAATCATCATGTGACGAGCTTCGTATTCAATCATTTTACCTATGCTTGACCATGATTTATTACCAATGCCAATAAGTAAGTAGATAAATTTTATAGTATGTAAACATACGATCATTACCTCTATTTGAGAGTCAGAATGAAAGCACATATCAAAATCTGGGGAATACTAAGCTCATTAATGTTTTTTTCCTCGTGATGACCCATATGAAGTGCAAAATTTGTCATTTATCCATTTAATCCTCAATGCTTAGATATTCTAATTAAGCATGCATAACAAGTGATTCATCAGTAAATTAAAATTGTTGCCTTGCTTATTGCAGTTCTAAATTTAATTGTAAGGTTAATGGAAATTACAATTTTTAACATCCATGAATAAGTACATTTTACACAAGTGTAATATACAATTTTTGCAATCTTTGAATATCTCCCGATGTGCCAATTATATGTTTTGTTATTTTAGGGTCTTCCTTTCTTTTTTTTTTTTTTTGGTGAATAAGAACCACTATTTTTGGTTTTTGCTGGAGACTTACCTGAGGTTAAAATTTCATAATTTCCTCTCTTTTTTCAGTTTTTTGAGTTGATAAATGTCATATGCATCTTTTTCTTTATCTCCATAACTATCCAATTATATACAGAAGTACTTTAAACCTCCAGCAGACCATATGTTGATGAAAACCTCAATCTAGACAGTGCAGTTGGAACATAATCTACGTAAAGGTTTCTATATCAATTCTATTTTCCCCATGATAAAAAAAAGAAAAGATTTTCTCAATTGTTTCTCCATAAAACAGAATTAAAGCAATTGTGCTACTTATATAAAATACTTTCCATTTTTATATGTGCTAGAAAAGTTTATTACTAATTTCTCATTGAGAGAATCAAAATAAATATAGTGACATGTGGATTTTCTCTTACAAGTTGGATTTAGATGTGTTTCTTCATGTAGCCAACTTTTTTAGGTCTAACCCAATATTAGCTAAGTCATCATGAAATTTATGACAGATTAAATACTTCACAAGCGATTTTCTAACTTTGAAATAAATTTTAAGACAAAAGGTGTGTATTGATATGTAAACACCAACCGGTCCCATGTGTCTGCATAAGTTAGATTGTAGTTAAAACATAAACTATATGAAGCCTGGATTGTTGTTTGGGTCTGGAAAGTTCTCACCTTTTCATAATTTGACTGGGTTACAGGACTTTCTCCCTGATGTAGTAATCCGCCCTCCACCCACTCTCTCAAACCCAGCCTCCTAGTAAGTGTGGCTGTTAAACCATGCAATTCTTCCAATTACAAATTCCACCTCTCTCAGAAACAGCATTAATTAATTTTTTCCTATGTTCTCTCTGTAGGGAAAAGCCAAAACTCAGTCCCTATAACCGATTTTGGCCCAATCTTTCAAGCTTAGCATGAAAAGGCAGGACATCTGACTAAGTTTTATAGGTCAAGCCCAAGTTGAACGTCAGGACAGATTTTGACTCTTTTATCATCATTACCCTAATTCCGGTGTCCTCTATCCAGAAATCCTTGATTCTGTAACAATGGAGTAAGAACAGAGTATGACCTGATGTATCTTCCATCTTAAAATGAAAAGCATCCCAGCAAACAAAATGTCAAACAGCCTTTATTTACAATGTCAATAATGCATCAAACTTTCTTATTGTTTTGGCATGGTGCGATATACTAATTCATGAAAATGGTGAGAAAATCTATTAAAGTATATACAGTCACTCAACAATCTCCTGACTTAAGAAAAGTAAACAAAAGTTTAAAAAATGTCCACAGAGAAGAGTATGCCAAAGTCAATGACATGATATTCAGATCTGCAAAAGTAATAAACCAGTCTCACTTGATATATGAGGGTCATTACAGAAGTCTTCAAACTGACGCTTGAGGTCTCCTTCACTCTGTAGGAGCCTCTCTGCAGCCTAAGGATATAAAGAGTAATTAATTTAACTTGAAAAGCCACTGCAAAGTCAATATATTTGTATATATATTGCTAGCCAGAGTATTTTGTATTTAAGAAACCAAAGTTCAAGAATCATATAGTAATTGAGGAAGAGGAGTTCCCTTTATAGGTAAAAGGATCACAAATTGAGCACCAAGGGGGTGAAAACCCATATCCAAAATGAGCTCAAAAAACTAAAGCCATACACAAAACAGCTCTCAAAACAAAACGGGAGCTCAATTACAGGACAAATGATCAACTATAGTGTCTAAGAATTTTCATACATGTACAAGTTTCCACTATACCAAAAGAGTAAACCTTCAAGCCAATTTTCATTAAAAGGAGAAGATCCCTCCCGAACCCAAGCTATCTAGTTCCACTCCTACCAAATCAACCACAAAAGAAAAAGGAAAAAGGAAAAGAGAGGAACCTTCTTGTCTTGTTGCACCATAAGTGAATGCCCTACCAAGCCCATAGTTTTTGTTCAACAGAACGTCCAATAACCCCAAATAATCCGGTGCAAGCACAGGAAGCTGCCCAAACCATCCTCATCCAAGAACAATGAAGGAGGAGATGCCGCAAGGTCTCTGCATCCTTTTTGTACCGGAAACACCTATGTATCAATACTTTGTCTCTTTGTCATAGGTTATCTAAACTGAGGATTCTTCCCTAAGTTGCTTCCCAAAAAAAGAAGCTCTTCTTGGAATTACTTTCCAAATTGCTTTCCAAGGAAAATCCATTCTACCACCCAACAACCTAGATATCTGGCAGCTCGTAGTAAGTCTACAGAAAACATTCCCTCTCTTCAATTGTTCCACACCAAAGCATCCTTGGAAGCATAGAAATCTTCATATTATACAAAACATAAGAAAGCAAACAAAAACTTCAAACTCCCAATCTTGGGCTTGCCTCAAGACACAATATTATGATCATACCATCATTTCAATGATAATAATCCGCCACCAATGCCTCCTTGCTGGTGATGTCAACCAGATTTGGGAACTGATCTTTTAAAGCCGTGCAACCACACCAAACGTCAGACCACAGAACTCCCAATCTTGGCCTTGCCTCAAAACTCATATTCCAAATGATCATACCAATGTTTGAATAATAACCATCCACTTCCAATGCCTCCTTGCTCCTCTTGATGTCAAATGTCACCCAGATTTGGGAACTGATCTTTTAATGCTGGGTCACCATACCAAACGTCAGACCAAAACTGTGCCCAATTTGCGTTACCTACTTTAAGTTAAGTAAGAAGAAGGAACTCACTCCAATCCTCTCTAACCATCTTTCATACACCAGTGTTGTGAGAAGCTCCCCCAACCTTAGTGATCCAAACTGCCTTTTCAAGACCAATATTTGCAACCACTACTTTATTCCAAAGATGTTGACAAGGAAGGCATTTGCTGAGAAGAGCCTAGTCAAATAAAAAGAGGGACTTAATGGCTATGCCACTGCAGCAAAAAGGGTGCTTGATTGCTTTTCAATTTACCAAATGGAACTTGCAAACCTCCTTGGTCTCAACCCACCAAATATTATTCGAATGCCTTCTAACCCTGTAGCTACCTAGAGGGATGGGAAAGGGAGACAAGAAATAAATAGGAAGGTTGGATAGAGTACTTTCAATAAGATTAAGTCCCCCACTTTGGACTGGGAAGATCTTTTCCCACCGTATGATCTCCTCTCAAATTTCTCGAATCAGTGTCCAACATACGATTGCTCTTGAAAGTAGCACCAGTGATTGAAAAAGAACCTAGCTGACAACCCACAACCAAAGATGACAACGTGTCTTTCATTCCTTCACCTCGTCAAATATGCTTGCTTTACTAAGATTGATGTTAAACCCAGAAATTGCCACAAAACCCAAGAGTACAATCATCTAATAAAGTAACTATTGAACATCATCTTCACAGACAATGATAGTATCTTCTGCAAGATGACATAGAAAGTCATTTCCATCCTAGAACTGTCCACTTTAAAGCCAGAAAATCAACCCAACTCAGACACTTTTCCATTGCATTTTGCAAAATACCTCTATCGCCAGGATAAACATCTAGAGGTGTTAAGAATGTCTAGAATTCTGTTTCAGGCATTCAACCCAATTGAGTTTCGATACCCAAATTGTAATTTGTGGCAAAAATGGACATTTAGTATTGGTAGCAGAAGGGTTGGGCCTAACAAACCCAACACCAATCCTTGAAGGGGGTGTAGGGGCGCAGCCCCCGCAGTCAGGAGCTGTATAAATTTTCTCAAGTAATTAGGTTTTAAGCAGAGACAAAAGGAGTCTCAAGTTTCCTTACCCAAAAAAAAAAAAAAAAGGAGTCTCAAGTTTTTCAAGCCACCTTTTGTAATCATTAAATTTCCATAGCGAATTTTGCTTCTCCTCTCCCCGTAATTTTTCCCACGGCAGTTTTCCACGTAAATCTATGGGTTCTTTTATTCTTCTCAATTTTAATTTTGTTGTAGTTTCTGCATTGGTCATAACAAGGGGGATAAAGGGTCTCCTTGTCTATGACCCTGAAAACATTTAAAAGAACCAGTTGAGCAACCATTAACTAGAACAGAAAAGCATAGGGTCGAAATACACAGTTTTATCCAATTACACCACTGCTCCTGAAGCCTATCTTCTTCAAAACAAACAAGAGACAATCCTGCAAAACATGATCATAAGCCTTCTCCTTATCAAGCTTGCCAAAAACACCTTTCTTCTTCGCCTTAAGCTAGGAATCCTCTAATTCATTGGCAACCAAAGCTGCATCTAGAATTTGCCTCCCTCAAAATAAGGACTTGAGGAACCAACACATTACCGATAATGCATTTTAATCTCATTGCGAGCACCTAAGTAAGACTTTTGTTGCATTGCTCACTAAATTAATAGGGTGGACATCCATGATGTTAAGCGCACTGCCTCTCTTAGGAATAGTTCCAATAAAAGTAGCATACAAACTACATATGTATGATGGGCAAAAAGTCCTATTGATTGACACATATCATGACTGTGCATGCATATATAAGAGCAATTGGAGGAAACATGAACAAAGATATAAAGTTACACTATGCCCAAATATTTTTAAACGTGATGCAAGTTAACAGGTATATAAGAGATGGCCATAAATTATTTACCCAATTACCTTTGCTATCAAAGGATCCTTCAACTCAGCAACAATCGAATAATTCACACTGTCAGCATCACTGCAAATAGGTAACAATTTGTAAGCAAGACACCAACAACCATCATAAGGACCTCAATATGTTTGTTCCTTACACCAACATATAGTTTCTTACATCGCATCTGGAAGCTCATCCTTTCCTAGCAAACCCTCTTTTACAAGCTCCTCTAGAGATATCAGGAGTGTGTTGCCACAATTAGCATCCTGTCAACCACAATGGAACTCTCCTTAAATGGCATCCACAGGACTGCATGCCTGGTGGGGATCGATCCAGTTTTTTATAAGGATGTAGTCCTGTTGGTGTAAGTTTTCAAATTCCACTATGACAAAAGCTAATCATGCAAACTGAATCAAAGAGTCAGAGGCCATTTATCATTCACATAATATGACAACCACTCAGCAAGGGACATTAAACTGTTCATTCCTGACTCTTGTGGCATACACTCTCTCTCAGAAAGGCCAATTCAAAAAGTAATGCAAATACCCAAATTAACGACATTATTTATCCACATCATTTCACCACATAGCAATAAGGATAAACATGCACAAGTCCATATGAAAGGTTTTCTTTATGGTCTCTCACTGGCAATCTGCAATAGTAATGAGGAAAAAAAAAACCTGCCTGAATTCCATCAACTGTTTATATTATCTTAAGCATTTCAAAATCTTCATATGAACATGGTACAACTTTCCTCCTGCAGCCCATTGTAAAAATCTCTACCCTGATCTTTATCTATAAAAACATTATGATTCAGACAGACATAACTTGGATGTTGCCTCCAACATCTCAATTTTAAATATCGGCAAGAATTGAAAAAAGAATTTGAGCCAAAGTAATTACTAAAAGGCAAAGAGCAATAACTTTCAGTTATTTATCACAGATTGGTGCGTTCTAAAGTCAACCCAGGCATTGATGAAGAAACTAAAGAGCCAGTAAGGACAATGAAAGTTTCTGAGGTTCGGCTATAGAAGGAACACCTTATTTTTTCGCACAATTTCACATATAAGTTACTCAAACAATGAAAAGAAAGAACTCTCACAGCTAACAAAACGATAGCAAAAGGAGGTTATGTCACCTGGCCAGAATAAGGAGACCCCCCATTATAAGGTTTCCTTGCAGGGGGGACAAGAGGGAGAACCTGAAAAGTGGAAAACAAACAAACAATTCGGATTTAACACCAATAGAATATTTTTAAACAAACAGTTCCTATTCAAATTTCGACACGATCTCTCCCGAAAGACATAGAAGGGAATTATAACATAGTAAAGACTGCAGCAGCGCATCGAAACTGTGCATCTAGCCAAATGCCCCGGTCGCTCTAGCAAAGAAAAACCAAATGCAGTCACAAAGCCAGTAAATTCTTATGACTACACCAACCCAGGATTGCCATAGTTGAAAACATAGAATCATGAACTGAATTCCTGAATCGACTCGATGCACCCTGGTTCTCAAGGACTGAAATTGACTGACAATATCCAATCTTTCTTCAAAACAGATAAAGCAACAGAAGGAAACTTCATCCTGCGCGGGAAACTAAAAGAAAAAACGGCGCAGCCTCGCTTCACGCGAACCTGCCAGACGGAGCAGCCGGAGGCGTGGAGCCAGTCCAGGAAGCGGAACGCCTCCTCGCCGAGGTCCCCGATCCCGTACGGGCCCCGGAGCGACGTCGGGTGGAGGAGCACGCCGGCGCGCCTCCGCTCGGTCGCGTCGGCCACGGGGAGCCACTCGGCGTAGTCGGCCGGCAGGTCCTCGCCGACGGCGGCCGGCGGCGACGGCTCTGGGGGCGGCGGCGCCCTTCTTCGCGGGGCTGGCCGGGAGGGCCCGGCACCAGGCCGGCGGCCTCAGGCAGCAGGCGAAGGCCGGCGAGGCGGCGCGTTTGGAGGGGAACGCGGGGGAGCCGCGAAGCTTGGGAGCGAGGGAGGAGGAGGAGGAGAGAGAGATGGAAGTAGCCATGGAGGTGGAGTGAATCGAGTGTGCACAGTAGAGAGAGAAAGTAGAGAGAGAGAGAGAGAGAGAAGTGGAAGGAAGAAGGAAGAAGGGAGGAGAAGAGGGAGTGTGGCGGACGGGGACCGGGGAGCACGTGAAGAAGCGCGGGTCCGGCGATCGGGCGAGAGAGATTGATTGTTTTCGAAGCTGTCTAACGTGGGCATGTCTCTTTCGAAGTTTTTTTTTTTCTATTTTTTTTTTTCGATCCTATTTATTTCTATTCTAACTCTCAACTTTTGCCTTACGTAGAATTGAAAGTTAAACCCACACACTGAAACTAGGGTGTGCAAAATACCCGGAACCGCCAGGACCGCTAGGGCTCGGAATCGACCTAACCGCCCTGCGGAATCAACGATTCTTGAGGAACTGGTTACAGTTCATGATTCCAATTTATGGGAACCGGTGGGTACCTCTGGCCCGATTCCTGCCCATGGCGAATCCGCCCGCCCGCTCACCCTGACCGGACCTAACCTTTTTAATATTAAAAAAAAATTACTAAAAAGATACCTTAAATCTTATCTCACTCCATTCGTCTTCGGTTCCTAATCCTATTGCCATTTCACTACGTTTACTTCTCCCGCCATCCGTATCTTCACATACTTAAATTTGGTTTTTCTTTCTTTGGCTTACTTTGATGTCACGTAATCGTTTTATGTTGAAAACCAAAATTGTTTAGGCGTCAAGATCGGTCCCATGGATCCATTCGGGGAACTAGACCGGACCGACGGTCTAGTTCCCGAGTGGATCCATGCACAAACAGTGGATCCAGTTTCAATTTTTAACCGGTCCTTAGCGGCGGTTCCGCTCTAAGTCTAAACCACCCGCCCGACCATGCACACCCCTATTTGAAACTATATCGTTCCCACCCCAATTCTATAAGAAGGTGAAAATTCAAAACCCTCACTTCTCCTTTCCAACGTGGAAGGTGCCCACTGAGGCAAATTTGTCTTTTACAAAGTTTGAAATTATAAAAATCTCCTAATGTGGGTGGAGAGATTGACCCAAGAAGACTGAAAGTATTTATTTAGGGGGATAATTGCGAAGATCATCCTCAAATTTGATCTCCATATCAAATGCCCTCTTCGCGTTTCAAAGCTCCAGTTTTGTATCTCCCCAACCTTAGAAAATGCATTTGTCTCGTGCGCATCCAAGATCTATTATGCCCAAACTCGCCTCCGACCATCTTTCCTTGACGTTTTATCACATACAATGACATGACTTGATGCCGACAAAGAAGCCCGACTCCTTGCATTTTCCATGCTCCTCTCCTTGCATCCTCGTGTCTACCCATAACAGGATCGCTCGCGGCCTAATAACACTGATATCGACATGTGCATGCGATATGACGCGATATAACGCGTTAATACGTTTTTTTTATAAAAAAAAAAATTCAACACATTGAAATAAGTTATTTATTAAATATATATTTTCATATATACATTATAAATTATCATTTTTATGATTATTTTAATCAAATTAATTTGATTCAAATTTATAAATAAATAAATAAAAAGAATGAATTTACACTAAAAAAATTAATTCACCATTTGTTAATTTGACGTATTCAACTCTATTTCGATAATCAATCAAATCTGGAGGAAAAAAAAAAGAGTAATCCACATTTTGAACTTGCATGTTAGAACATGTCAAAAGAGAAGAGAAAAAAAACAAATTTGGAGGTGAATTATATATCAGAGAAAGGGAGTGACAAAAGAAAAAGGAATACCAGATTTTTCTTATTCCCTCTTCATTGTTTTTATCTTTTTTATTATTTTTATATATTTATATTTTGACCCATCAATTATTGAAAAATTTTAAAATTAACCCGTACATGTCGAAATCATGTCTCAAAATTTCGAACTCATATGTCGGAATTCCGAACTCGCATGTCGGGAGAAGGGATGTCCAATACTTGTTGATAAGTATTAGAGAGTATTGAAGATATCTCGAAGTGTCTAACAAGACACGAATACTTTCGGAAAGTGCTAGTGTCTTACATGCCATTTTGGGCCACGCTGAGTCCTTAATTTGCGGTTGCCGAGGCTGAGCGAAATTTGGCCGCGAGCGGCGCGAGCTCCATAGTAAAGCACAACGATGGCGATCCTGTCGAGGTCGAGATCTCGAGATCTCGATCCAGCCATGAGGTCGTCGACCTCAAATCTGACTCCGTAAGACTCTCAAGTGGGGAAAAGAGAGCACGAGGGAATGCTGGATTTTTAAATGTGGAGACAATTCGGAAAATAAAGCGGCATTAATTTGATGGACTATGCATGAACGAGAGATCCGATCTGAAATTTATTATAAAAGCTTGAGGATAAATTACGAATTTTTGAAATGTGAGGATAGTAATTAACATAGATTTTCTTATATGGGTTAATCCCTGAAAAATATCAAACTGGTACATATGTGACAAATTTACCAAAAATTAATTTTATGACCACAAAAATCTCAAATCGATATATTTGTGACAAATTTATCACAAACTAATTTTTTGACCGTAAAAAACCTTAAGTTGGAATACACTCATGATAAATTTACTCTAAATTAATTTATTGAGTATAAAAAACCTAGACCAGTACACCCGTAATAAATTTATCCTCTATTAATTTCCGTTAAATTTTACTGTTAAATTTGTTAATGTGGATGACGCATGGTGTCATGATATGAAATTCATAGGGTTAATGCGACAAAAAATCTAAAATTTGTCACATGTGTACCTTAAATTTAACATAGGATTATCATTAAATTTGTCACACGTGTACCCATTTGAGATTTTTCGTGATATTTACCCGATGAATTTCCATGTGGATTTTCTATGTTACCATAATAAGTCATCATATGTCATTTAGGTTAGCAAATTTAACCTTTAAATTTAACGGAAATTAATGTAGCATAAATTTATCATAATTGTAACATCCTCAACTTTGAGCCCTTTACATGGTAAAAGAGAAGTCCAAACTTGGTTTCACCGGTTAAGCCCGGTTTGTGTATGCTTCCTCCGATCATGTCTTAGGCATAAAACCCAAGCCAAATAAGATAATCAATCATAGTCAAATTTGATTAGTCTAAGATGACAATGCCTTCAGAACTTAGATATTTTCCAAGTTGCATTTAAAGCCTTTGTCATGTAATAAATTAAGGAGCACGGACACTTGGCACGTTGGGGCTTTACATTAGAAGATAAGATTAGATTTGGATTTAAAGCCATTAATGAAGGGGACACCTCAAACTTGGATAATCAAAATTTCTTGGAAAAAACAAGTGTGAACAAGTGTGAACAAATGTGAACATATTAAATAAAGTGGGGAAAAAGATATACTTATAGCCTAGGCTCATTAATATCCTAGGATTTAAGTATGAATCCTACAAAGGAGAGGCCACATGCAGAGAGAGAAAGAGAGGAGAATGCTAAGACAAGTTCAACTTTGGACCAAAACAAGTCTACCTTATCTCTTTTGGACATTAGCCAATAAATAATAGAGACAAGTGTCCAAGCTAGTATAGAGGCTACTTAGGATCTTAGGAGATAAGATTATACAGCCATGGATGACCCTTGATTCAATGCTAAGTGGGAACACTCCTCTTTTCAACTAGAATTTACCTAATTTAATTTTCAAAATTTCTAGACCTTTGTTGTTTGCCAATTTTACAGAGCTTTTTATGTTACAAATTTGGAGAAGCTTTCTTCATAAAAAATTTTCAAAACATCTTTATATATAACATACTTAAATTTCATATTTTTCTAAATTGAAATATTTAGGACAAAGGCCCAATCAATTACCGTATAGAACTTGCCTAGTATAGTGAAAACGGTAACCAAGTTACTTCCTAGAATTTTTATAAAATTTTCCCTTTTTAATTTGAACATACTTCATTCACAAAAGTTTTAAATGACATTCATATCTACAATATATTAAAATTTCAAAGAGTTTCATGAAGATTTGGATTTCGAAATGAGTCTCTCTCTCTGATCGTTGAATTTGCTAGACGGATGAATTTTTGGGTTGTGTTCAATGATTTACTGTTCTTTACACAGAACGAATTTGGCTTGGATTTCTTCATAATTTTTTTTTTCTAAGATCTTCTCTACAACATATTAAAATTTTATAATTTTTTGAGTCTATTTAATAAGGTAATGATACTGATTTCAAAAGTTATTCAAAACTGTTTTCTCTTTAGAATAGGAGAACCACACGCCTAACTTGGAGGCGAAGGGGGCTACACGCCCAAGTTGAGGAGCAAGCTAATCTAGAGACTTCTTGGCTTGAAGATAAGAATGCATTAAATGCTTTTGGACCTTAGTGTATTAAAGAGAAGAAACTTGGAGAGCAAATTGGCCAATGTGAATACAACTAAGCCTAATGATTGCATGAAATCTTGGCAATTAATAAGTGAGTTGAGTCACCTACTTAAGTGTCTCATAGAATCTTAGATGAATCTTAGGTTATAGTGGCCCTAGATTGTAATTTTGGTGAACAAGGTAAGTACCAACTAATTAGAAGAAAATATTAGGCATTAAAAGGGCTTATGTGTCCCTTAAGCACTATAGGCAATAATGAGCCTAGATTGAGTCTTGGAGAGCAAGCAAATAGGTGGACCAATCACAAGCTAATACCAAAGGACCTAGGTGTCAACTCGGGAAGATTGGTAGGCCAACTCGTCATTTAGGCATCATCATGAGTTTACAATAAAAATCTAAGAGGAAGAGGACTATAAATAGAATGAGTCATCCTCACATTTTAAACATTGGCTATTCTCTCCTTTCCTCTCCCTTTCTCTCCTCTCTTTCACACCTTTCTCTTCCAAGCCGCCCTAGACGCCAACCAACCACCAAAGAAGCATCTTGGAGCTAGGTCCAAAAAGTAGTAAGTAGATTTTCCTAACTCTTCGATAGGGCGACGTGCTACGCTTATCGATTTTAGGATCATGTCATCGTTTGTTTGTGTTGGCTCTATATTGTTATGCTTGTTGTGTTTCTATTACTTGTTGTTGCATTAAGTAAGTTCATGACCCCTCATGAGTGTCGAGCACACTCAGATGTCGAGGAAATGTCTTGGTAACTATGGACAATGCTAAAGCTTGAGTGAATGGTTCCAAGTCAAAATCACAAACCCGAATCGCATCCGGCATGAGTTTGATTTAACAAAACACAAGAGTCGCTCATTAGTTCACCTTGCATGGCACGCCTTCGGGCCTTTCATTCAGCTAAAAATTTAAACATAACATGAATCAGTTGATACTTGAAATACATGAACACACAATGGACTTATATGCCGACGCTAGGGGATGCCGGGTCTTTGCCTAGGGTAAAGCCTCGGATGTCGTCCCAATATTAAGATCGTGGACAACGCCGGCCCGGTGAGGCCGATGCCTGGGGGCCCTAGATGCCGTCATAATAATGAGATCGGGACGATACCGATTACCAAGGGGGGGACCGATGCTCAATTATTACTAGAAGAATCAATTAATTTCGACTAATACGATACTAAAAAAGAAAAAATGAAAGTCCACATGTGGTTCATGACTGATACATATGTGATGCTTGCAAAAGTTAGGTTTGTTTGATATGTATTGTTAAGTCCTTGCATCACTTTGAGTATATATTTGAATTGGGTCACTTAGTATTTGAATGAGTTTCATGAGACGTGAGCATCCCTATTTATGACCGAAATGATCATAAGCCACGGATTTTTGGAAAGCTTGTTTATATACACTAACTCATTGTCTTTTATTTTTGAAAGTATATAGACGATTGAGAGCCTTTCATATGTATAAAGCAAGGCAAGGCACGAACCTTGCTATTGATTTGTCATCGACAAGTAGGTGGTGATCTTGTATCCGACGATCAACGGCGAGACATCCTCCTATAGAAGAATTATGGATTTCTACTTACTGAATCATCGACTCACCCTTGTTGTTCTCACCGTTTCAGGTGTGTGATGGGTGAACCAAGGTCCAAGAAGGGAATGAACTTAGCAGGGGCTGCTTTTGGGAGCAACTCGGTGGAGGAATTAGGCTACCCTAGCCTTTTGATTGACTATATATGGAAACAAAAACAAGTAGCCTAGGACAAGGATTGACATGTAATCAAAACAGCTTTTGATATGTGAACATGTGTATGAATATATGTTGCTTTTATTTGCTTGGTTTGCATATGTCTTGCCTAGCTTTCATGTTTGTTTGTACAGGGATTGTTTATGATCGCTTCCACATGTGCTTAACTAAAGATAAAGATTTTCGGGACGTTCGAGGTTGCCTAGAGTGTCAATGCTAACCGCTGGGTCATGGGCGGGAGTGTGACAATAATAGTACTAATTTGGGATATCTAGTGGTCAAAAAATTAATTTAAGACAAATGTATTAGTTTGGGATTTTTTATGGTCAAAAAATAAATTTAGGGTAAATTTGCTGCAAACGTATCAATTTGAGGTTTTTAAATATATTAACCCTTTTGATAAGTTCAAACTTCAAAAGAGATATGCCCACGTTAAGAGAGCTGTGAAACAATCAATCTCGCCGAACTGATAGACCTGTGCTTCTTCAAGTGCTTCCCCGTCCCCGTCCGCCGCACTCCCTCTTCTACTCCCTTCTTCCTTCCTCCTCCCACCGCACTCTCTCTTTCTCTCTCTACTTTGCACATTAAATTCAATCCACTTTCATGGCGACCTCTACCTCTCTCTCCTCCTCTCCTCCTCCTCCTCTCTCACTCCCAAGCCATGCGGCTCCCCCGCTTTCCCCTCCAAATGAGCTGCCTCATCGACCTTCACCTACAACCTGAGGCCGGTGGCCTAGAGTTGGTGGCCGACTACGCCAAGTGGTTCTTAACTACATGTTAATATCATTCGTTCATAAGCAGGAGAAAATATTTTATATGATGGCTAAACTATGAGGGCAGAGGCCATGTAACCCAGCAAAGTACTTTTTCTTAGGGAGTTAACCCTAAATTATGACTCTATTCTAATCAATGAATAAGTCCATGACATTAAATCCGAGACCAAAATTCTGG
This sequence comes from Eucalyptus grandis, assembly GCF_016545825.1. Classification (NCBI taxonomy): domain Eukaryota; kingdom Viridiplantae; phylum Streptophyta; class Magnoliopsida; order Myrtales; family Myrtaceae; genus Eucalyptus; species Eucalyptus grandis. Next base: position 6,780,196 of record NC_052620.1, read on the forward strand.
GACGGCGAGCTGCCAAGTAAAAGGCTAGCATGTGATTGAATGTAGTCTTACCCTCTCTCTACATGAATGCAATTTGTCGTTTGAAATTTGCTCCTACAGCGAATTTGATTTTCTAGGAAATGATATTGGACATTCAAAAAGAAAGAAGTGAGGGTGAAGAACACATGCCCCTTCTCCAAACCCAAATTTATAGGAGATGGATTCGAAAAGGATCATGGCAGTAGTCCCGAAGGAGACGAGGACTCCTGCATCGGAAACAGCGCAACCATCCCTCAAATTCAGCGGAGGCGCCATGGTGTTGTGGTTTAGATTACATTTTGTTAGTGGTTAAAAAATAAAAATTAAAAATAGTGGTTAAAAAATAAAAATTAAAAGGCAATAGGTAGAGGATGGGTGGAAAAATGGAGAAGATTTGCATATTTTGGTTAATTTTGTTTTCAATGCTTTTTTTTTCCTTTTTTGAAATTAAATCTATTTCGGCAAGTTCTTTGCCAAGCGAAGAGGTAACACGGGGTTGAATGTAGCCCTCTTTTTACATGAATGAAATTTGTCGTCTGGAATTTGCTTTTACAAGTAATTTGTTATAGGAAGTGATACCGGACATTAAAAATGGAAGAAGTGAGGAAAAAGAGCCACTAGTCCCGTCTCCAAACTGAGAATATGGCTTTCAAATTAGGATGACGGTAGTAGTCCTGAAGGAGACAAGGACCGTAAGATGGTGTTATGTCTCAGCCTACGTTTTGTCAGGGTTAAGGAAAAAAAAAAATCAAAAGACAATAAGTAGAAGATTTGTTGATTTTGGTTATTCTTGTTTTCTATGTTTTTCTTTTCCTTTTTTTTAACATTGAATTTGAGCTCCAAAAGTATTACATTGAATCTAATCTCCAAAATTATGGAGGCCTAATCCTGATGCTTTCGCTCGAATTGTAGAGAGAAAGTGTTTAGAGAGAAAATTGGGAGAAAATGTTTTTTATTACTCAAGTATTGGAAGTGGAGAGCACCTCTACTTATACCAAAATTCTTCTCATTATAATTGTTGATTTTTTTTTATTTAATGGTAAAAATTGTATTTTTCCTCTATCACGATGACTGCCATTTATCACAAGAATACTGTATAACTCTGTACATTTATAGTATCCCTGTTCTTGGGAATATTTTAGAGGAACGTCCAAAATTACCAAAAAGAACATCCAAATTGAATCCCAACGACATTGTCTATCCTCTATTTTCATATATACATCTTAGCATCAACCCTTTTTTATTTTTATTTTTATTTAGACACCACATCCTAGCTGAGTAATGATGTTTTTTGTGCTAATATTTTATTAGCGTAAGTTGCTTTGGTTTATATAGGCCGTATTGAGATGAGGAGACACATCGCGAGTATCCCAAATGCTACTTTCAATACACCACCAATCATATTGGTGATTAAAGTCCAAAGGGATGGAGCATAACCTCAAGTCTTGATCCTCTCGGAGCGTTTCTTCGACATATCGTGCACAAATTACAAGCCTCGACACTCTCAGAGCTTGAGTTTTCCAGTACACCACAGGACAGGTATCACTATCTTGAGATTTTCCATGAGTGAATGATCATGTGTGATCCAAAAAGGCCGACCAAGTGATTTCCAGAATCCTCTAAAATATTCTCAAGAATAGGTAACATGATAAATGTGCCGAATTCTAGAATATTCTTACACGTGTGCCGATAGTAATTAAATTAGAAAGATACAATTTCTATTGTTAGATCAAAAAATAATCAACGGTTGTAATGAGAGAAACTTTTAAATAAATAGAGGTGTCATCCTTCATTTGTATTTCTCTAGCACTTGGCCAATAGAAAACATTCCCTCCCAAAACTTCTCTCTAAACATTTTTTCTCTTTATGGTCTGAGTAAGGACGAGAGAGACTTTTATATAAATGGGTGATGTCCTTCATTTGTATTCCTCCAGCACTTGGGCAATAGAAAACGTTCCCTTCCAAAATTCTCTTTACGATATGAGTGAGCGTATGGTTTCAATCCTAAACAATTTTCCCTCTAAATATTTTTACTTTACGACCTAAGTGAGGGCATGGTTCTAATCCCAAATAATTAGCAAAATCGAGTTATTTAGATCTTGTGGAGTGTTTCAATGCTTTTCCTAATACTTCCTAATACTTAGCATAGAAGTTGATATCTCAAAATCCCAACAGATTGAGCATAAACTTAGGTGTTGATGCTCTCGAATTTTGAGCTTTAATGTTCAGTATTAAGAACATTTTTGTGCAACAAAATGAATTCGTGTAGAAAGAGGGTAAAACTTAATTCAACCATGTTTGCCCTTCACTTGTCAAGGTGGCAATCTTGCGTTCCCATCACCACCATTGTAGGATTTTAATCTCAAATTCAATGTCATGATTGATTAGAATGGAACTTAATTTTCTGAAAAACTCCCTATAATTACCGAGTCACAGGCTTCAGACTTCGTAGTCATGCCATTACATAAAATATTTCCGTACTTGTGAACGGATGATATTAATAGGTAGTCAAGATTGTCATCTCATTGTATGAATGTCTCATATAAAAGTTTTCATTATCATTTCATCGTTTTCTTATTTTGAGTGGCTTCAATTGTTCTAAAAATTAAGTACCTATCACCAAACAAAAATAGAAATGGACTATATAATCAAGATCCAAGCTACACGTAAAGACTGATCTTGATTTAAATGATGTGAAGAGAAGAAACACGTTAAAAAACGAAAAAAAAAATCAAATACAAGAATAACTAAAATCTGCAAATCAGGTAAATACAATGCTTATCCCAACCTAGGGCTAGGACTGCCAAAGTTGGACACATAGAATCATGACCTGAATTCCTCGATTGACTTGATGCACTCCACTTCTCGAGGAATGGAATTGACAAAAAAAATATCCAATATTTCTTCAAAGCGAATAAAGAAACAGAAAGAAACTTCACTCTGCGGGAAATAAAAGGGGAAGCCTTGCTTCACGCGATCCTGCCAAACAGGTTAATACTCTAAACAATCCTTAATTTTATGTCCAGTCTCAATTTTATCATAATTTTTTTCTTATAAAAAATACCTAACTTTAGGTTCATTCTTAATTCCACCCTGAACTTTTTATGTTCAATGAAAAACTCTTAAGCACGAGCTGTTCGAGTGTCTTAAGCCAAGTGTCCCGAGCACGAGCTCTCTAACCATGATAGATAGAACACTCCTAAACAAAAGAGATTAAAGATCAAGCGCAAAATGAAGATCCTTAACCAAAATAGGAAGAAGACTCTTTTTATTAGTGGGAGTTAATGAAGAAAGCTGACCCTAATTGCTCTAGTTTTTACCCAAATTTTAGATCTAAGAAAAGTCGTTTGAGCTTATATGGAAATTCATCTAAAAAAAAACCTCTTCTTAGATATAAAATTTGGGAAAAAAATAACTAGGACAATAACGTGTAAATACCACTTTAGATCGCTAAGGGAGGATTGAGACCCATGTAAAAGTTTGTGATTTTTTATCATACAAAAAAAAAGGATAAATTTATAATTAGAACTAAAGCTAAGGTGTATTTTAAGAAACAAAGAAAATTTACAATAAAATTGAGACTGGATCTGAAGTTGAGAATTTTTACGAGATAAAAAATATTTATGATAAAATTGGGATTGAACCTAAAATTTCAGCTTTTAAAAGGGCATTAGGCCTCTGCCGAACGGAGCAACCAGAGGTGTGAAGCCAGTACAGGAAATAGAATGCCTCCTTGCCGAGGACTCCAAACCTACACAAGCCTCATAACAACGTCAGGTGGCCGAGAATGCTAGCGGGCCTCTGATTGCTCGGGTCGGCCTCAGGGAACCTCTCGCCGTAGTCGCGGGGCAAGTCCTCACCGGCAGCAGCTCGAGCGGCGCCATTCACATGGCAGACCCGAAGAACCTAGCTCTTGGCCAATGGCCTCCGATTGCGGGTGAAGTTCGGAGGGGCCGTGCATTCGGAGGGGGATGCGGAGGAGCCATGTAGTTTGGGAGTGAGAGATGAGGAGAGAGAGATAGAGATCGCCATGAATATAGAGCGGAATCTACTGCGAAGGTCCGGTGGCCGGGCGAGATCGATTGTTTTGAAAGTTACCCTAACGTGGGCAAGTCTTCTAAAGTTGGAATTACAAAAAAATTATCTTCAACTTGCTCCTCATGTCAAATTTCAAAGCCTATAACTTATCCTCAATTTTAATAATAAATTTCAAATCGGATCTCTCACTCTAACATAATTCATCAAATCACCGTTTTATTTTCCAAATTATCTCCACACATAAGAAGCTAACATCCACTCACATTCTCTCTCCCATCCGAGAGTCCTGCCTAGTCCGACACTCCCATGACGTCTGATTCCCTCCGCCGCGGCACAGACTTGAGGTCAGGACAGCCGTTACCCATGTCAAGGCCATCGAGCTCTACTACAGAGCTCGCGTGGCTTGCAATGGCATGCCACGAGCGATCTCGTTATAGATAGAGACAAGTGACATGACCCGCGGACGAAGCATGATCCAAGACCATTCGTAATGAGGCCGTGTCACACACAAGGGCCTGTCCAAGAGCAACCCGCAGGCCGCAACCGATCCACGAACAATCCCTGATTGGCGCACAGCCAGCCCATGCACGATATGGACAAAGGCCCATGCACGACCCGATCGACTCGTGAGCAATGTTCAGCCAACCCATGTGCGACCTGCCACCGTTCACCTGCTCCATGACAGGCGGCCCTACTGGCCTGCCCTTGCTTCTGACACGGCTTTCGCAAGGCTAGAGCTATTGAGTGGCCTGCTGTGTAGACTTGTAATGATGACCATCATTCAAACACAACTGTTGGATCGGAGGGATGATTAACGGTCGAGATACAACCCGAACTTGTATAAATAGAGGTCACTCCCTCTCATTGTATTCAGCTTGTTCATAAGTGAAAACACTTGGGTGCGTTTGGATAGGCATTTAGAAAGTCCATTCAGCCCCCAAAACCCCTTCAACCAAAATATGGATGTTTGGCAACCAATTTCAAGGAGCTTTCAAATGAAAGCCAGCCCTTGGGAATGCTGAAAACAATTTTTTTCTTCCTAAACTACCCTCATTAAATTTTCATATTTCCGTTATTGCCCCCGTATTTATTTATTTTTTAAATGAAAGGGCAGCCCTTCGCCGGACCGGCGGGGCGACGGCCACCGGCGAGCCAAATCTAGCACCCGGCCGTCGACCGAGGTCGCCCGGGAGGTCGCGACCTCCAGGTGAGGGTCGCACGACCCGCCCGAGGGCCGCCGGAGGTCGCTCGTTCGCTCGACCCAAGGGCCGCGCGACCCGGGCGACCGCCGCCGGGTCTCGTGACCGCAAGCGAGGTCGCACGACCCGGGCAGCGGTGCCCTGGGTCGCATGGCCCCTAAGTCACGCGGCCCACCCGGGTCGAGCGACCCTTGGCTAGGTCACGCAACCCCCGCCGAGGGTCACCCAAGGTCGGGCGATCTCAGCCTGACCCTTTGGGTCGCGACCTCGCGAAGGTCGCCCGACCTCGGGCAACCTCCGACAGCTGACTACCGTGCCGAGATCCGGCTCGCCATGCGCCATGACCCTTCGCCGGTCCCCAAGTGTTTAGCTGAATTTTCAAAAATAAAATTATATATATATATATATATATATATATATATATATATTATACCCAAAGCCCCTTGGAAAGTTCTTTTTACCAAACACATATTCAACTCAAAATTCATTTGCAAAAAAAAAAAATTACCAAACACACCGCATTTTTAAAGCTTTTGGCCAAACTTTTGTTTCAATGGGCTTTGGCTTTCAAAGATTTGCATTGGACTCAAAGCCCATTGCAAATCTTGAACCAAACAACTCCTTAACCTTTGTGCAGCCGACCCCTGTGTTCGTGCATGTGCGTGAAAAGGCTGATTTGGGATCACAAATTCTAAGGCCACACGGTGTTTGATCGATCGTAATCAACCGACCGTGACACAAGGAGAGATGGATGGCACAAGGGATTGGGTATCTCTATGGGCATCGAGTGCTGTCGTGTGCTATGCCACTGAATGAGTGGAGAGAAAATAGGCAGGGAAAGAAAGTAAGAAACGAGTTTGCTCTTGATCTCGATCCGCTCAGCTGAGAGTCGCTCAAAGATGGTGCCCGCCACGTCCCAAAAGAAGCCCCTCTACTCCCTCCTGACCCAAAATCTCACCAAGCTCACCATCTTGTCGTCCTCTTCTTCCGCTCTCTGCTCCTCTTCGCCCTCTCAAGACTTCGATTTCTCCAAGGTCTTTAAAAATAAAGAAAGAAGAAAAAAAGAAAGCAAAGAAAAAATCAATAAGAGAGTCAACGTTTACATTAACAATTTTCAACCTAAATTGATTCCATGGACTGAAATGGTAAAATTAAATATTTAAGATTAAATTAGTCCAGTTAAAAGGTTACGACAAGTTTAAGACTTTTTTTTTTTGGGTACTTAATATTCAATCAATGTGGATCAAGTCCATAATGAACTTGCTGAATGGAAGATAGACCACTCTCAGCTCGACTCGCCGTCCATCTGTCCCTATAAAGCTTCCCGATCTCGTTCGCAAGGTTAGCAAGAAGAGCTGTCGGGCCTTGGAGCTATTCTTTTCTCAATCTCCGACCGGAGAATATCTCCTCATTCCTGGACGTGATCGGGGCGATGCGTGTAAAAGACCTCCGTTGCAGAGTGGTGTTTCAAGAGTGCAAAAACCAAGTACCTTGCGCAGCTAGTACTTGAAAACAAAGAGCATAGAACAAGAAAGTGCACTATAACCACCATTTTTAACACTCGAGAGCAAATTAAGCTGTTTATATATCTAACCACCTAGTCAAATCTATTTGACACCCCAACCCAACTATATCAGATCAGATTACAGTATCAGCTCTCTCGCGGCAGCATCGAATTCTGCCTCGATGGCTTGTTTCTTCACATGCCGATCTCATTATTCGCAGCGAATTATCATTATCTTATAATACTATATGCCTAATTCCCAGCTGGACTTCTCATTCTCGCTATTCTTTCCTACTTTCTTGGTATATATCAGCTAGAATTTTCATAAACAAGAGAAGGGCTATAAATTCCCGGAAACCTCGAATGGCATGGCTGCATGATCCTGCGTTGTCCAATCCTTGCTTCACATCTCGTCGGACCAATCACTAAGCTCACTTTCGTAGAACAGCCCGTCAATGATCTGGTCGATGAGGGAGTCGATGAGTGTGTTGCAGCTGAGGGAGAAGATACGACCTACTCTGGTCCGGGCGCTAGAGAACCAAGCAAAGAATGCGGCGCAGGCGACAGCTCCAAGGCACACCCCTGCTGCTTCGGCGATTCCTTGGACATCCATCTTCCTGAACAGGGAGTTTCCAGTGACTGCCTCCTCTGCCACTGTCGCCGCAAAGACAATCTGGTCGACAATAACATCCACTTTCATAAGGTCAGATCATGCACTTCCTGATTCGAATCAGTCAATGAGCAAATTCTGGGGAAGCAGATCAGCACAGCACGAGACAAGGCAATAACCGTTTCATCGCGAAATGAGCTAACCTAGTCTAGACGGAGCACCCGTATTGTACACACAGTACAATCGGGACATCAGTAACCGAATATTTCGATACATAATTCACATTTAACCTTTCAACTTTAGAAAAATCTTGTAATTTTCTAGGATGAGCAGCTCCAAGCTTCAGTACAAATTGGGCACTCTCCAATCCCAAGAAGAAATCTGTAAAATTTGGCCTTACATGACTCGTTCCTATAACTTTCGACTGAAGAATTGACAAACAACTCTCCTTGTGTCTACAGCCTAGAATCTGCAGACAACCCACCAATTATAACAACCTCCGACTACATCAGCACAAGTAAATTCACCTTAGGTACGTGTAATATCATGAATCAGGCAAAACACGAGTATAATCCGAATCCATGGTTAGAATCTGAAACTGTACACCCCAGTTTGATGAAGAATTCAACTTGTACTATTCCCCTTGCCACTGAAAATATCTTCTGCTACAGTAAAGGAATAGAAGACTGCAAATCTATCGATAATAAAGAGAGACAGAAGCATAACCATGGATCTTCACTTCGATCAAGCAGAACAATCGAATCTAGTTGCTCGCACACAATATTTCCAGGTGTATATATAGATACATAGATTAAGAAAAACTGCTGTTGAACTGAAACTTGTACCAAGAACAGTCAGATCAAGCAAGTTAGTTTCTTTTCAAAAAAAAAGATGGGAAACCAAGTAAAAACTGACCATGGCTAAGCGACCGGAGATGATCTCGAAGTCCTGGCTCTTCTTGGAGCTCTCGATGTACTCCGACAGGGTCTCGAAGAAGGGCGGCACCGCGTCGCAGTCGCTGCCGCTGCCGCCGCCGTCAACCCTCTTGGTCTTAAGGATCCCCACCGGATCAGAGCCGTAGGATCTCAAGTTGCACAGCCGGGGCTGCAGCAGGATCTTCCCGTTGCCACCGCCGCCGACGTTGGGCACCGCCTGCTTCAGCCTCTGCACCGAGACCTGCACCGGACCGCCGGCCGGCTCCCTCCTCGCCGCCAACTCCCGCCTCTCCCCCAGCAGCCGGCAGTGCACCGCACGCGCCGCCGTCGCCATGCGCTCCGGAACGCGGGTGGGATTCCAAGAATCTCGGGTCTGCTTTGGCTTCCGGGGCGGCGTCGAGGTAAGTGTTTTGGAATCTTCGTGGTACAGTGGAATGACACGTCTGTCGTCTACGCGTGAGGTCGGGAACGGGTGGCGTGCCGGCGGGCCCCGGCGGTGAAATGGCGGAGGGCGGGTCGGTAACGTGGCTGTCAGGTCACGAGGAGTTCCTACTTCGTAGGATGGTGTGGCGGGGAGTGGTTGGCTAGCGGCGGCCTTACGTTTCCATCTCGTGAAAGGCAATTTGCTCTCTCGTGCGGGCGCTCCGAGGTTACCGCACGTACCGGAGCGGTAGGCCCGGCGCGCGCCACCCGACGCGAATTTCACGTGGAGCCCATAATGTTTAACGAATCATACGCACTGAAGTTCGGATGTGACTGATACCTGCCCCCTTCCTGGTAGGAGCAAGTACGAGTGGGTGCGGACGGGACATTGTTTTGGCAGCTAGAACAGCTACTAGCCTGAGCTCGTGCATCTTGTACAAGCTACACTTGGAGGTTCGGATCTGTCTCGTGGGCGAGGTTATCTTATTTCCACTCATATTTGTCTAAGGTTGTGCATAATAACTATTCTGGTTCTCCGTTTTCTTATTTTTCTATTTTTTGGAACAAGTTTACAAAAGAAATTCGTTTAATAACATAATTTCATTTTTCAATTTCTAAAACAAATTTGTATCCAAAAATAGGTTTGGATTAAAAATGGCAAGTATAATTTTATTTTTTACTTTTCTACATTTTAAACGAAAACAAAAATAAAAACCATTATTATCGTTCATTCCCTCTCTCTCTCTCACATTCGTTCTCTCACAAGAAGACCACCCTCCTCCTCCTCCTCCTTGAGACTCTCCTCATTGCCGACCCCAAGATTGGCCCCTCCCTCCACCCCCTTTGCCTCCACCTCTTCTAGCAACAGCTACTACCCCTTCACCTCCTTCCCAAAGCTCTCCTCCAACATCGGCACCGGCACCGGCACCGACACCTCCTCCCTCTCTAGTAGCACCTCTCTCTTTGGCTTTCGCCATTCCTTCCCAGACCATCGCGTCTTCTACAACCTCTCCAGGCTCCACTCTATCACCAACAACTTCCTTGCCAAGCCCCACTGCTTCTCATCCTCCTCCTCCTAGCACTGCTTCCTCCATAGTAAGGACACACGAGATCGACATGGGCCGCCTTGAGGACCTCCTTGGGCGACCTATCAAAGCCACACCCGGTCAGTATTGCAAAGCTACTCGACGCCTTTGTCTTTGGCAACAACATCTTCTTGGTCTTCAAGCTCATCGATGACCTACAAAACCCTAAAATGCCCAATATCACAGTCTTGCAATGTGATCCTCATCCACAACCACATCAAGAGAAGCATCATTGTGTTTGCCACTTTAGGATTGCCTAGCTATGTGAGGAGGTAGACAAGAACAACATGTTCCAAGAGCAAGCACGGAGGACAGCAGGAGGAGGGGGTTGGAAATTCCATATTGTTATCAAATGAATTTTTATTTTAAAACGATTTTTTTTTATTATTAAATGCATTTTTCTATCCACAAAACTCGACTAGGGAATATAAAATAAAATAAAAATTCTAATCAGAATTATTCTCAAAGATAGAATGGTTATTATTCGCATTCTAAATAAACAATTTTAGCTATATATTATACCAAAAACACTAGCCTACGTTAATCTACAATAGTCATTCAATAATCAATTGACAAATATCAAACGGGATACATAAAGTTATACTCTATTAGACAAGATGAGACCGACGAACTTCATTTCTTTCAATGAAATTTATGATTCAAAGTAAATTTATGGTAGGTATCAAAATAATTATTGCCGGAATTTGGAAATTCAATAATAACTAATATTCTCGAAACGAATTTGAAAGAAAAGAAGAAGGCCTAAAGCCCGAATCATACAGCTATGGTCTGGGCCTTTTTTCCCAAGCCGAGCCGACATACCGGCCCACAAAAAAGTCGGGTTTGGCCTCTTCGGGTCGGGCCACAAGAATCTCTATAGGCCCGAGGCATTATATTTGAACCGCATGGATTCCAAATGGCATCTTGATTTTGCGGCTACTGGTAGCTTTCTTCCTGATCTGGAGCGCGGTGCTTTCAAAATGATGGGTCGTTCTTCAGATGTCCCGTAGAAAACCTCGAAATCGCCTTTACAAACAAAATACAACCTCAGAATATGTGTGGAATCTTCGTCTAACCTCGTTTATTTTTGTCCATTCATGAAGTGCTCGATTTCCATGTTCATCCGAAGCCAATGGGTCCATGACCCAACTGTGCAAAATAGCTAATTTGTATGGACATAGGGAAGTGACGACAACATTTTAGGGAAATGGTGGCAATTAGGTAAAGAGTTGTTTCTTATGAGATGATGTGATGCGTAAGCAGAAAGGTAAGGAAACAAAAGATCTTTATTTTAAAGATAACTGTAGTAAATCATAAATTTTATTACAAAAGTATAATTGAGTGTTAAAACTTACAAAAAATACAATTAAATCTAGAAATTTATCAAATTTGTATAATCAAATTATTCCATTAACTCTGTCCAACTTGATCACAAAAAATGCTGATGTGACATTTTTTCCATTTATTTTCTAACTCATCCACGGCATTGATATGGCTAAATCGACATCATTTTAGTCCAAATTTGATTTTTTAATAAAAATTCATTTAAATTATATTAAAAATAAGGTAACTCTAAATAAATAAATAAAAGAAAAAGAAAAGGAGGGTAAGGGCTGCAAGCCCTCATCGTCACCGCGCCAGCAATGCTAGAAAGAGTCAGCAATTGTGGGGGATGGCCAGCCAAGGGTAGGTGAGGGTAGTTGAGCCCCAGCCAGTGTGCGGCCACATTTTGCATAGGTTCTCGCCTAAAATTGGGCCCCAAATCGGACAAAGGTCACCTCTTGGCTAACCATCCTCCTTCATTGCTAGCCATTCCTATCAAGGGCTTGTTTTGCCTTCCTTACCTTTCTTTTAAAAAAAATTAGTCTAATTTAAAATAATGTTTAAATTAAAAAAAATCATATTTGGACCAAAATAACATCATTTTACCCTTCTATTCTTGTTTTAGACACATCAACGCTATGTAGGAGAGGGACAATAATAATAAAATAAAAAATATCACGTCAATATTTTCCAATAGCCAAATTGGGTAGAATTTATAGAAGAACGTGATTGCACAAATTTGATGTGTTATAGGATTTGATTGCTCTTTTTTATGAATTTTAAGATTCAATTGCACTTCTATATTTTATGAATTTTATTGCATTTATCCTTTTATTTTAATAGAGAAAGCAAAAATTTATTCATGTGGAAACTTGTGATGGTTTTCCGTACCTTTTACAAAAAAACTAGATGTATACTACAGTTAAATTTTTATGTATTTGGAAAATCTTAAGTTTTAAAAGTCAAAGTTAGTGAATGGTAAGTTTTAAATATCATGAAAAATTCTAAACTAATACACCCGTAATTAATTTAGCTCAAATTAACTTTTTTGACAAAGAAAAACCCCAAATACACATTTGATATATTTACCATAAACTAAGTTTTGACAATCAAAAACCCCAAACTTATACATTTGTGACAAATTTATTCTCTGTTAGATTTCATTAAATTAAATTAATATCATGAAAAATCACAAACCAATACTCTTGTAACAAACGGAGGGCTACGTTAAATTATTATATCCATCTACCATCACGTGTCATCCAACTAAGTAATTTGACAGTAAAATTTAACAAAAACTAATGAATGGTAAAATTGTCACAAGTATATTAGTTTGCGATTTTTCATTATAAATCAAATTAGTTTATGGTAAATTTGTCATGACTATACTAGTTAGGGGGTTTTTCATGGTATTAACCCTAAAAGTTAGCACAAAATGGTCTTTAAAAGTTAACCTAACTTAACGAGAAAAACAGGTTTGTATCTTTACGAGTTTGTAAAATAATTGTAATGAATTTTATAGAGCGTGTTGTTACAATTTCACTTTTTATGATTAAACCTTGTGGCAGGCACTTTTTCTAAGCACAAAACACATGAAATATTTTAAACATATAGATGTTAACATGTAGATTCGCATGAAATTTTGTAGGCGACACTATGAATGATAATGGGGGACTCCTTTGAGTAGGGGTGATTGGTTCCTACGGGGATCAGTTCAGGCTCAGAATTGGAAATTGACTCCATGACTCTTGGTTCCAAAAAAATTGAAACTTATTGAATTTTTGTTTTGTCCAAAAAATCGATTTTTTAATAATAAAATATTGACGTCGCATCATTTCATTATTAAAATATATATTCATCAAGTGGCTATATTGTTATAAATTCATATTGAAGACTATGGTTCGATTTTCTATATGTGCAATTTTTTATTTTTATTTTAAAAGACAAGTTCAATCGGAGAACCAGCCAGCATTTAAGGCAATTGTGCACTCACTAGGCCGACGACCTCTCCTTCATTTTCATTTCACTTTTTCTTTTTTCTTTTTTACATTTTATTACTTTTCATTTTCTTTTTATGATTATATCGGCCGTGATATTTGATGTTCAATCAGTTGATAGGCATGATATTGAAAGTTCGTCATATTTCTTCTCATTGTCGTACCATAATCCTTGCCTTGGTGTCCAAATGCAACATAAAATCATAACTCGATGTCCAAACGCAACATAAAATCATAACTCGATGTACTTCCTAAGAAACGGTCTTTGTGCAAAGGTGACATTGCCACATCTATTGGCAAAATCAATAATTGCACTCAACCGAGTCGGTCCAACACATGTGAGCCGTTAAATCTTGTGGATCCCAGATGAGGCTCACATGATCAGATGGACTATATTACTAGACTCATACCAATCACGGGCACCTAAAGTTTTCCGAACTATGGCGGGGCCTAAGCCCAACCAGCGCTAGAAACTAATGGATTGTCGAAAAACACAAAGAACAAAACAATCGAAATGAAGGAAATCTGGGTAAAGCTACAAAAGCCTACAACTACACGATGAGAATTTGAACATATGTCGAAAACTTCTTTCTTTGTTGCTCATGACCATGGACGATATACAAAAGAAACGAAAACAAAAGAGAATTACATCAAAAGACTTGCTATGTGGATCTATGAGAAAAAGTTGTCCTAGATCGAATGATTCATTAGGCACTTGCCTTCCCCCTGAACTCTCTTCGCTCCTTTTGCCCTCATTTTCTACCTTAACTCATCCAAGCGATGATCCACGGCGTGTCGCCGCCGTGAAGCCGACGATGAAGATCAAACCGCCATCGCCGGAAGCAGCATCACACGATCATTCGTAACCCTTCGCTAGATGATTCGACCCGGGATTCCACATAAAAACTCAAATCCTCACAAAGAATATGCTAAGCTCCGGCCCGGTGTTGCCCTCCGGGCTCAGCATGTACAGCGTCTCGGAGTCCTTCGACCCGACGACCCGCTCGAAGTGCGCCCGCATGTAGGCCAGCTCGCCGTCGGGTCCCTCCACGTCGGAGTTGCCCGGCAGGACCCCGGCGCCCATCGACACAGGCTTGAGGTGCTCCATCACGCTGAGGTCCTCCGCCGAGGCCTCCCGCTTGACGCCGTACCCGGCCTTCTTCCCGTTGCAGTACATGGTCCACAGGGGCTCGTCCAGGATCTTGGTCTTGTCCTTGTCCGGTCTCTTCTCGCATTCCAGGGCGATCCTCACCATGCCGGAGCTCAGCTCCTTCTGCAGCACGTTGGTCTGCATGGCGAGCTCCACCACCAGCGTGGGGAGGCATTTAGGGGTCTCCTGCATGGACAGGCTGACCCTCCCTTTCCGGTACCCGAACAGCGTGCCGGTCACGCGGGACCCCGAGGCCGTCCGGTGGGGGTCGGGGATGCCCATCGGGAGGGACGGGAACTTGCACACCGGGGTGATGATGGGGAGCGACCGGAACACGGAGCGGAAGACGCGGAACACCTTGGTCTTGTGCCTTTTCTTCTGGGAAGGCTGGACAAGGGAGAGCGGCTGGTGGGGCGGTGGTGGCGGTGGCGAGGGAGGCGCCGGTCTGTGCCAGTGGTCATCGGAGGAGGGGGCGGTTGCGAATCGTGGCTCCCCCATTATTGGATGTTCGTGGACCGGCAATGGAAGGATGCCATGAGAGAGGGAGGGAGAGGGAACAGGTTTTGCTTCGTTAAGGTTGGTATGGGCATGAGGTTGGAGAGAGCCTTCCGATCCTAAAATTGGGCAAGTTTGAACGTACCCAATTTTAGCTTCATGTAATTCCGAATCTGCATGAATTATGTGCAACAAATATGCATACAAGAGGCCATGCATATATAATGCAATAGCAAAGCAACGGAAATTAATTAACCGATCTATATTGATCACGTTGGAGCCTTAATTGCTTGTATGGAATGAATTTTTAGTGTTAAATTATGTCTCGAATTTGAGCGTTTGCAAAATATAATTCGCTTGAATATTTTCGATCGATAAAAAAGCTTTGTTGGACTTTTAAAGATTTACAAAAGAAAAAATAAAATAAAATAAGCAAAAGTTTCCTCGAGGAGCCGAATCTCTCTACAAGTTATACCTGGTGGGGGGTTAACCAAAAGTCAAAGATTTGACTTTAATTCCATGAGTTTCAAACTTGAATTTCTTTTTAGCTAAAAAGGGAAAGAAAAAAAAAAAAGGTGAGAAGCCCTCTTGTACGTAGAGAGAAAAGCTGGTGGGTCAAGATCAAACTTTTGACTTGGGCACATATTAGAGAAGAACACGGACGTCTCCGGGAGGTAGCGGCTGAAACCCTACGAGAGAAAGACAAAAAAAACAAGGGAGCCGCAAGCCACACACAGTCAAGCTGAAGAAAACCGCGTGCGTTTTTTTTGTTTCGAGCTTGAAAGCGCGATAATTTTGTGCCGTAAGTTTATATCCAACTGAGCTTGTTTATTTATAAACACTTTAAATTTTTGATTAAATTTAGGTGTGAAAAATATTTAAGCGTGTGAGATATTGTAAACTCTAATTCTTTGATTATAGTTGTTATTTGCTGCTGGATGTAGGTATCGATACTCGGACCAAACCACGTAAATTTCTGATATGCTTATTATTTCTCGTTTATTTCTCTGGTGATTTCGCGTTAACATAAATTGCAAGATCTTGTCATTTCCATTCCAACATTTGGTAGCCATAACGCAATCGATGCCAAGAAGATTGACATGGCATCGGCCGGAGGTCGTTATAAATCGAATGGCATGACACAGTTTTGACATGGTGCCACGCAAATCGGCCATAAAAGGATGCGGACACGGTGGTCTAGCATTAGCTCATAAGTGGTTCGGATGTTCTTGGTTTTCCTATAAGATTGGCTCAAAAGAAGGCTCCTCAGACCAGAGGTGTGCAAAAAGAACACTTGGACTTGGAAAACACCCGGAAAAGACCAAACCAGCTGGTTTTGGAAGGTCTCGGTTCCATTAATGGAACCAGTGATTTTTTATTCTGTTCTCAATTTCGGGGTGGAATTGTCCACCTAGATTGGATCGACTATTTTATTTTTTAATTTCTTAAAATTCGTCATTGGAAACCCTAACCCCTCTTTTCTTTATGGTTCGGTTGTTCCCTCTCTAGTTTCGTGCTAGTTCTTTCCCTCAACCTCTCATGCTCGCTCTTTCCTGAGAAGCCTAGCTTGAAACATGGCTTGGAACTAGTGATTTTCAATTCTGTTCTCGATTTCAGGGTGGAACCAACCACCTGCATTGGATCGATTATTTATTTTTATTTTTTCTTAAAATTCTTCATAGAAACTCTAAGCCCTATTTTTATACAATTCGGTTGTTCCCTCTCTAGTTTCATGCTAGTTCTTTCCCTCAACCTCTCACACCTCAACCTCTCATGCTCGCTCTTTCCTAAGAAGCCCAGCTCGGAACATGGCTTGGACCAATGATTTTCGAGGTGAAACTGCGCATCCGGATTGGATCGTCTATTTTTTTTTCCTTAAAATTCTTCACAGAAACCTAAGCCCTCTTTTCTTTACAATTCGGTTGTTCCCTCTCCAGTTTCACGCTAGTTTTTTCCCTCAGCTCTTACACCGCAGCCTTTCATGCTTGCTCTTCCCTGAGAAGCCTAGCACGAAACATGGCGAGGCTGTCGGCTGTAGTCCGATTAATCTCAAACTCACCCCACCATCTTTGAACCAAGTAGGGACCCCCACAATTAAATACTCATCCCTGTGACCCCCTTTTGCTTCGCTTTGTTCTGCTTAAAGGATGAGCCGAGCTCCGTTTCTCCAGTTTTTGAGTGTTTTGTGTCCAACTGAGTTGGTTTCTTTGATATCAAGCATTTCCTGATGGTCGTTTGAGTCCAAGTCTGGGTTTGAGTTCCAAAAAATGGTCGACGTCTTCTCCTCACTCCGCACTCACCACATTCTCTATGAAATTCTTGAACCAAACTCGTGCAAACTTGTCTCTGTGCTGTGTATCCGAACTGGCTGCTATGTGTCTGTAATGATGCTTAAACAAAAGAGTTTTCTTATTTAAGGAAAATCTTTTAATCAAAACACTTGGATGTTCATCTCACATTCGTCTTCGATTCATCTATTTTGCATTCCCTTTCGGTTGTATTTCTCGGCCTTGTCTTGTTTCTATATTCTCATGGGTCCTGGTACTATTCGACAATGATTGGTGGTGGCCGTTAATGTGGCAATGGCAGTCCAGTGGCGTTTTAAACTTGAAATCTGTCACAATTATTGTGAATCTTTGGATCGTCCAGGAACCAAACCGAACTAGTCCCTCCCAAGACTAGGCAGCATGATTCTCGATTCCATAAACTTAGAATCAATCCTCTTGATCCGATTCCTAGTTCCAGGGTGGGAATCGGACCACCTGGAAACTGATCATCCCTACTAGGTACCATGGAAAGATGTGGAGCTTGAAAAGCTACTCATGCTTTAGCAAGCTCAAGAGATGTTTGCTTGCCTAGTGAAGAAAATGGGAAAAGTACTAAAATATTTCTAAACCTATTGCAGTAATATCAATTCAGTTCATCTAGTCGATTTAGATAAAGAATTGCTAAAGTAGGCACTGATCATCTTGTGTGGCACGACTAGTTTTGACATAGATTTTTTTAATAATTTTTAAATTTTTTTCTTCCTTTCTTTTTTTCTTTTCCTTTTCTTTTTGTTGGTGATTGGCCATTAGCCTCAATCCATAGCTGGTGAGGGTGAGCACTGGTGAGGCCCCATGTTGAGGTGGCTGACCCTCACCCAAACAAGGCTTAGTGAGGTTGTCTTGGCCTAACGAAGGGACAATCTCACCATATCTAGTGAGGGGGACCTCGCCAGTGCTCGCCGTCACTTAGGCACCACCAACGAGGCTAACCCTTACCTATGGCTAGCGAGGGCGATCCTCACCCAGGCAAAGCTAACCCTCGTCGACCATCGACAAAAAGAAAAGGAAAATAAAAAATTACTAAAAAGTTATAAAAAAAAATAAATCCATGTTAGCATAAATTATATTACATAGGATGGTTGGTGTCCATGTCAGTGATTTCCAACTTAAAATTAATTGAATAAATTGAATTGATATCAATATAAAATTGTTTATGAATAAATATGCCTAACTAAAAGTTTTGGGACTTAATTAATACTAATACAATAATAAGTTTACTTTTTCCAAACTAACAAAGGTGGTGATGGGCTGAAATGAACTCAAGATTGGTCAAATGTAAGAACTGTTCCTGCAACATAGGGGTGTGCAACGGGAACCACCCGGACCAGATCGAACCGGCCGGTTTTGGGCGGTTCCCATGGTCACGGTCCGGTTCCCGATTCCAAGGTGGGAACCGGACCGAACCGAACCAACCGGACCGACCGGACCGAACTAATTTTTTTTATATATAATTTATATACATAGAATATATAAAACATATAAACATTATAACTTATTGCAACAAAAATTGCAATTGAGGTAGCAACCTCTTATGTAGCCAAAAGACTATTAAAACTCTTCTTGTTATTCCTCTTTTATTTATAGAGAAAATCTACTTCGTGAGACACACGAAGTGTAATTGATATTCACACAAATAAGTTTGAATATATTGCACGTGGAAACATGTGTGATCAATTTTGTTGAATCGCCCGAGAACCGAATTAGATTGATCGGGCTGGTCGCTCTTTAATGCAAAAAAGTAGAGCCAATTTTGTTGGACCGGTCCGGTTCCCGGTCCTAGGACCGAATGGTCCGATCCATGGTTCTCAATTTTGAGAACCGGTGCTCCCGGTCCGGTTCTCGGTTCCAAGGTGGAACCGGACCGAACCACCAGAGCGAACCGGGAACCGATCACCCCTACTGCAACATGCTTCTCTCTGGCTGCTGTATCCATGCTTGGAACAGGAAGAAGATCTTCTACTCCCGATGAGATGGCGAAATGTGGGAATCTGTTCCTTGTGGACTTTAAGGATGATGAAGTTGCTCGGCCCGAACCCATCGTTGGATTTCTAGGCCCATCTTGAAGATTGGGTCTTGCCCCTTGGGAATATGGCTCGAACCGAACTGCTGAATCGGTTCGGTCCAGGCCGATTCGGGCCTAGGCTGAATTTTATTAAATTTAAGTTAAAATAGAACAAATAAAATAATCTCTCTTGCCATCTATGAAACGATAGGCCATACCTTTTTTTTGCGAGTGGAGTTATGAGAACAGTAAGTACAATTCGAGAAGCTCATTTAGAGCTCAACACTCTTGACCCGAAAGGCTGCACTGTGGCCATTTTCGATCTCTCTCTCTCTCTCTCTCTTAATTATATATTATCACCACGTATTTTCTAGCTCATTTGTTTTTTCATCACGCTTTTCTTTCTTCTTCTTTTTTTATGAATTTATTAAAGCATCTAGAGAGTAGATAATTTACTTTCCCTCTTCTTCTTTTTTATGATAAATTTGTTGTTTTTTAAGTATGTAATTTTAGAATTTATTTTGGGCCGGTTTTAGCCATCTCTGGTAATTCTAGAAAGGGTTAACATTTTCATACATCCGTGATTGGAAGTTATGAACATCATTTACACGCCAACATAACTAAATATAAATGTGGATAATATTGATACTTGTAACTCACTCATCAGAAAATTGAAAACCGATGAAAACATGGCCTATCCAAATAATAAATTCTCTCTCTCTCTCTCCATAAGATTTTTACTTCCTTATTTGTTCATATTGAGAGAGTTCACTAAAGAGGAAAAAAGATACTAAAAAAGAAGGTACCCACAAGAATGGTGCCTAAATATTATCTTCAATATTTAATTTGGTTCATGAATTTTTCTTTCATTCGATCTAGTCCTTAAACATTCAAAAACCCACTCAATTTAATCCTTGCGTTGACAATTCTAACACCATCACATGATGCGACCATAATTTCTTTTAACTCGTTGTTAGAATTGCCATGCTAGCATTTAAGTTGCTTCCACGCGTCTTCCAAATTACATCTCTCATTATTTTGGCTTGAAAAATAAAGGAAAAAGATTTGCTGACTTGAAATAAAAATAAAATAAAATAAAATAAGGTGATAGACCTAACAAACCTTGACGTTATAATTCATGCCATAAAAATTCGTGTAATGCAGCGACCCACCTCATGATTTGTTTGTTTGGTGGAAAACGAATCATTTAAAAAATATTTTTTTAAAAATAACCGTCCACTTACATAATTTAAAAAATGAATGGATGAATAATATTTTATTATAATATTATTCATTATGTGATTATAATAAAAAAAAAAAGGGGGAAAAAGGAAAAGAAAAGAAAGAAAAGGGGAGCGCCCCATTCATGTGGCGGTCGAGTCGACTTACCACGAGTGGCGCACCCTCACGCGCATCAAAAACGACCCTCCGTTCTTCACCTCCACTAACGCCCTCCTTCCCCTTCCCCTTCCCCTTCACTTCTCTCTCTCTCTCTCTTCTCTCTCTCTTTCTCTCTCTACTGAAGCTGAAGAAGAAGAAGAAGCAGAAGAGAGAGAAAGAGAAAGAGAGCGCCGGCCGAAGCCGAAGGTTCTTCCGACAGGCGGCGTCCATGGTGGAATTCGGGGACGAGCTGGTGGTCCAGAGCTTGAGGATCCCGTGGCTGATTTGGATCCAGCTCCTCGTCATGCTCCTCCTCCTCCTCCTCCTCTGCTCCCTCACCTCCTCCCCCTCCGACGACCCTTCCTCCGCCGCCGCCGCCGCCGCCGACGCTCCCTCTTCCTCCTCGTCGACGCCGGCGTCGTCTCGCCTCCCTCCCGTGGAGCCGCGCGGATCTCCTCCTCCTCCTTCTCCTCCTCGCGCCCGCAAGCAGCAGTTCGTCGTCCACGGCGCTCACCAGGTACGCGCACGGCTCCCTCGACTCTCTTCTTTCCGCCGTCGCTCGCTTGCGGTTCCGATGTTTCGATTCGCGGAGTTGATTAGAGATTCGGTTACGGAGTGAATCGCTCTCCTTTTGCGGGGGCCGATTCGGCGAGCGATGGAACTTGGTTCTCTGCTGCTCCGCGCGCGCGAATCGATGATGCTCTGCTCGTTCTCGTTCGGATCGCGATGATTCAAACGATCGGGAACGCAGACCGGTCAAGACTTTTCAAAAACCGTCCGTCCGTCTTCAACTCCCTCGGGCTAATTCACGGTCGCTGAAAGCGACGACTCGAATGGGGCCCCACCTTCCAGAATTCCTTCTGCATCATCGTCGGCTCCCTCCTCCTCCTCCCCAAAAAAACTGGAAAAAAAAATCAAAATTCAACTTGCGAAAAGAAGAAAAATCCGAGGGGAAGTCCGTCTGGTGTCGCGGTCGCTTTCCCAGTAAAATTCCCCCAATCGGAAATCCGCCGCTGCATTGGTGGCATTGCTTGACCCCACGAAGCTTCGTCGTAAAGCGTCGGAAATCCCTGACTTTTGCGTGTGAGGATATGCTCCCCCCGGTCGGAACGAAACGATTCTCAACGGCCGATTCTGACCTTATCGTTCTCCAAACGCGCGGATTGGAAAGTAGAACTTCGGGTGGACTGGCGATGGGATTTCGCTGAAAAGGGGAGGAATAATGATGGTGGGCGGTGTGAAATCTTGATCCGATTTGGATTGATCGATAACATCTGATCGATTCCGGACCCTCCGATCGGGGGGAATCTCATCCGGGCCTTCCCTGCCTTGATTTCGGACCCCACTGCCTGTTTAATAATCGTCTTCCTTTTTCGCTTCTTGGGGTCATGTCGACTGAACTTATGCATATGTCCCCACTTGAATGTCATGTTACAATCCTTAATGTATGCCCGATTTATACATACGTTGTCTGCTTGCGATTCGTCCGTGAAGGCCTAATTTCCTCAAAAGTTGCAAACTTTGTGTCGGGCTCTAAGTCTGGTAAAAAGGCGGTAACTTTAGCTCCAGTCTTAGTTTTGCTCCATACAATTATTTTGTTTTCCCGTAAAAACACCAACTTTGGGCTGAATCTTAATCGTGGTTCATTTTTCCTTTTTGTCTTATGGAAAAGCACAAGCTTTCGGTCTGGGGGTCCGAATTTGGACGGTTTATGCAATGGGTTTAAGTTTGGTAAAACAGCAGTAATTTTAACTTAAGTCTGAATTTTGTCAGAATTTTTTTTTTTCATTTCCTGTGAAAACAACAACTTGGGGCCAAATCTGAATTATGGTTCAATTTTTCTGTCTCATAAAAAAGCACAAACTTTCAATTAGGGGGTCCGAATTTGGACCGGTTTGTGCAATGGGTTTAAGTTATGTTTTCTCCTATATTATTATGGTGAGGACAAGCATTGCCTTGCCAACGTAAGGATGAGCTGGTGCCATTTCTCAATAGCTGTATTGACATGCGATGCGGGTGTTGTTTTGTTTTTTGTGTTTGAGCATCTGATTTTAGTCGGTGGAATAGGCCCTTAAATTCAACTTTTCTATGATGAGATTGGAATCAGTGGGGGCACATCAGCTTTCGCCTTTGGCTAAAATTTAAGATTCGGGGTTTTGTGGGTATTAGGTGAGAATGAGGCACCGAAAGGTTTTGCCTTTGAGGTCAAGACAAGTTGTCTCCACCAGAGACGTGCCTCCTTCACCTTGCTTCGAAAATTGGACGGTTTTAGGAATAATCAATCACAAGGAAACGCCGCCAGCCAAAGCTTCGGTGTGTCCAGGAGAGTTATCGAAAAGGCTGATGAGTAAGATATAATATAATAAAATAAAAGACATGGATTAGGACAGGAACTATGATTTCCTTTTCAATCAATGGGTATTGAATTTTTTTATCGCATATTTAATTTAGGCCTTAAATTTTTATTTTTTTTTGGTTGGTTATTGAGCGTGCAATAATAGCTCTCTTTTTAAGAAATGATTTCCACATGGAGTATTGCGGTGTGCATGAGGGTGCTTTCTCGTTGGTCCTTTGTCGTTGTGTTGTATCATTGCTTCAATCTTGCACGTACCTTTTCTCTGTTGCCTTTTTGCATCGCCTCGTTTCTCGCGTTTGATTTATTGAGTAAATGTACTGGGGAATCGCTTGCCGCGCGCATCTGCCAAAAGAAACCCCCCAAAGTGCACAAATGTCCATGCGCTTAGAATCTCCAATTTGTAAGAGATTACAAAAGGACCCTTTAAGGTGTTTGCTTAGATAGCAAGAGAGCTAGTATCTTCTCTTTGGGTGTTGGCTTAAATGCTCTATTTCGACATTGGTGAGTGAGCTATTTAGATTGCCTGTGGAAGTAAATTAGGTGAGGTGCGTGAAAGTTGGGCCGGACACCACCAAAAGAGAGCTCATTGTATAATTTTCTGAAATACATGGTCCAACCAAAAGAAGAAAAAAATTAGGTGCAGAGTCCAACCGAGTTCATGCGTTTTATCTACCTGCCTTAAAGGAACTGATTCTTGCTCTGGACATGTGTGCTGAGGCTCTTAGTCATTGTTATCTTGTGCAATGAGCTGGCTTTCATAACGGTGCCTAACCTCCCTCTTTGAACCGAAAACTTGCAGGTCAGCGAAAGCCAGAGCGTCAAAGGCTTCATCGCGATGAGCGCGAGCAGAAGAGTAGCTGTTGAAGAAGATGAAATCGAAGGGGATAACTCGAGTCATGGCTACATGGATCATCACCCTTGCTCCATAGTTAGGCTAGCGAGGATGGCGTTCCTCAAGTGCTTAGGATTGGATTTCACTTCAGAGAATTCTTCCTTTAAAAGACACAGCAGATGATGTTGCGTTGGTTGTTGAGTTTTGATGTCTGTTAACTCATTGTCCAGGACCATCTGGACCGTCGCCGACCGCGTGTACATGAGACTGTAGATTTGTAATCATCACGAAATTAGTTGTGATACTAGCTTTTATCTGTTCAATGGATATTGTATATAAGATGAATGCATTGACTAAGGTCCATGCTTGGGGGATTTCATTGGTGTGCAGCACGATTGATTTCCAACTTTGGCTGGCACCTTGCCCAACCCGGGCGAGGGTTGTTGGCCCTCACTTGTGGCTGACGATGGTCCGATCTCATTGGCCAAGATTGTCCAAAAAAAAAAAAACAAATGAACAAAGAAAGGAAAACATAAAAAGGTTTTGAAAAAATATAATTAAAAATTATCCATGTCGAAATTGGTCATTCTAAGCTGGTCGTGCTATAGAAGACGATCGACATTCATGCTAATGATTTCTCACCCAAATTGGTTAGACAAACTCAATTGATAAAATTTGAAAAGATTTATGAATAAGGGAAATATCATTGAGAAAATGCAAATAACGTTTGGTAAATTGTAATTTTAAAGTGTATTGGGAAATAACATTGACTTAAATATTGTTTGGTAAAAATTACATTTTTTAAATGACTTTTGCTAAACTTTTAAAAATAGATTTTAAATATTTTTGGTGGAGTTTAGCCATTGCGGCAAGATCTAGCTGTTGAATAGCCTCGCCTGAGGTTGCACGACGCCTCACGAGATAATCACCGGCATGTGTAGTAGTTGACCTCCGTCTAGCTTCTTCGTGCAAACCATGGAGAAGATGAACCGTGAATGAGGAGCCAAGACTTGCATTCCAAAAATGCTACTTTCCAAAAGACCTTAATTTTTTTAAATAATATTCTATTTTTGAATTATTTTATTAATTTTTATCCTTTTTTTCTCTCTTTTTTTCTTTTTCTCCTCCCTCCTCCCTCCCTCCTTTTTCAGCTCCGGTGATCAGCTAAAGGAGAGGGTCAACCAATCGCCAGGCCAAGACAGCCGGGCGAGCACGCCTCATCGTTGCTAGGTTTGGCGAGGGTGTGGGCGAGCTCGCCCCGCCCATAATAGCCAAGCAAGCCCTCGCCAAATGCGGCAAGGGCTTGCCCCTAGTGATTTGGGCGAGCTCGCCATGGCCAACAACGGCGAGGCAAGCCCTCGCCAAACCCAACGACGGTGAGGCTAGCTCTTGTTAGATTCGGCGAGGGCGAGCCCCATTAGTGGCTGGGTGAGCTCGCTCTCGCCCAACGACGGCGAGGTGAGCTAGCCCGACTGCCTTGGCTCAATAACTAGCCAACCCCCCTTTGGCCGGTTGTCGAAGCCAAAGATGGAGGGAGGAGGAGGGAGGTGAGAGAAAAAAAAAAAAGGAAAAAAAAAGAAGAAGATAAAAATCAATAAAATAATTCGAAAAAATAAAATATTATTAAAAAAATATCCTCGACTAGCTAATTTTGGCTGGAAGGATTGAGTTGTATAATTGCAAAATTTTTAGGTTGAATTAGTCAAAAAAATAAATTTATGATTGAATTGGCACAATTGTAATAGGTTTATGAGTTTTTGGATAATTTTCCCCTCATTATTCCTCAACATGTTGACAACTCATTCGAAAGTTAAAATGCACCCTTTTCCTTTTAAAAAAAAAAATTACATTTTACAACTCTATTTATTTTTCCACTTCCACATGTCACTCTCAAAAATAAGAGGAAGGAAAATTAGTTTTTATGCCTTTATTTTAGTTGCCTCCATTTCCTTCGTGCCCCAATATTCCCTGCGAAAGTCACTCCATCTCAAACAACTATCCCACAATACATTTTCCCCAAATTAATTTTCATCTCATAAAAAAATCACAAAATGATATTCTACGACACATTTATCACCAAATTAATTTTCATCTCATGGCAAATCCCAAACTAGTATCTTGGATTTAAATCTACCCTCCACGTTCAATACCAAACCATTAATGTGGAGTAGATTTGAGTTGAGTTATGACCAGAGATTTTTTATGAGGCGGAAATTAATTTGGGATAAGATAAGTCATTGGGTTCGGCTTCTGATTTTTTGTGAGATGGAAATTAATTTGAAATAAATGTGTCACGATACATCGATTTGTCAATATTTAATACATATCTTCCCTATATTTTACATCAAAGTGTTCTGTTTTTCCGTTGGCCATTATAAAGAATTGAGTTCTTTCTGTCTTCCCTCAGTCTGTGACAAAGACACACTGAAAAGTGATTTTTGTTAGAGTTGACATTGGGAAAAACAGTGAATCCAATTATTTTTTACATTATCAGTACTTCTCGCACCATGACATCAAGTCCAGCCCCGTTGTCGGTCCAATCTTTGCACTACGATTATTTGATAGACCCTATTGTTTTAAAAGATCAACTCGTTTTCACGTTACTTGGCCCTTGCCGACGTCGGCTCAGTTTTTTGTTGTTTTGTTTCGCAAATATCGCTTTCAGAGATAGACAGCTTATATAATTAATGACCCTAGATACATCAACCGTGAAAACGATACCAATCGATGATGCGATTTAGAGCCTCTTTGGTAATATTCCAAACAGTATCTATTTCTATTCTTTTGTTACCAGGAATTAAAAAAAAAAAAAACATAAATATGTTTGATAACTTTTTGTTCATGAGAATAAATTTAAAACACAATGAAAATATAAAAAAAGGTTACTTCTTTGTTCTCGAAAACAATTTTAAAATCAAGTCCTTTTTTTTTTCCCTTCTTTTTCTTCCTTTAACCGGTCACCAAACTCAAGGGAGCCTTACTAGCCCTCGGTGAGCCCAAGTCTTGTTAGCTCGAGCCTCACCTAGCCGCATTGCCCAACCATAGCAAGGTTGACCTCGCGAGTGGCTAGGCAAGGCCGAGCTTTGACAGTGGCTAGGCAAGCATGATCTCACTAGATTTAGGCGAGATTGAGCCTCACCTAGCCACCGACAAAGCTCGGGCCAACAAGACTCTCCTAAGGCCAGCGACCAACTAGAGGAAGAAAAAGAAGAAAAGGGAAAACAAAAAACAAAACAAAAAGAGGAAAAATGTAATAAAATTATTTTAAAAATTTAAAGAAATTCTAAGTCATAAAAAAAAATTGAAAGTTGTACCAAACGTGTTTTTATTCCACGAATAAAATTTTTATATAATTACTACACACCTTTAAATATTCAGAAGCTTGTCTAGGGAATTGAATCGGAAAAAACCATTTCTAAGAGAAAATTGTTTCCAAGAACATAATTGTTACCAAATACATCCCTGGTATCTGCAATTCCTGACTAGAAACATACCATGATCACTCCATAGATGTGTCTATTAAAAGCTCAAATGCTATGAGTCTGCTAATCGGTCTTGAACTATTTGTCCAATTCAAATATGTAGGCAGGATCCATATCCGAAGTTATTTTCCTACGGTTTCTTGATCTACATCGTATTCCTGTCAATGTTTCAGTTCCTAATGCAGAGATCCACGTCGTGCGTTCGTTCTTGGTCGTCGATGCAATTACAAAGATGAAAACATCCTCATTTTCTCGGACTTTTCAGCACACGACAAGATAGCTTGGTCGGGTCTGTACAACATCATATGAATAAGTTACCTTTCTTAACAACTGGACGGTCAAACTCATAGTTACCACAAACCTAAGATATCAAGAAGTCAGATTGGTATGCATGTCAAAAAGCTGACAACCTCAAACAAACAAGCATATTTCTCTTTGACATGTAATCACTATGTTGCCTATAGATTGGTTTGCTATTATCATGTCAGTTTGTGCTCGATTCAGCGGAACTCAAATCATTTTCGACCCACCACAAGTACACCAGGCAAGTCTCACTTGCCTCCAATGTGACAAAAGCTCACCATATCAATGATATTAACACCAGAGAAATTCTGCAGGGAATAACAAAAATATGAGTCTCAAAGAAAAGAGAGACAAAATTCAGTGTGAAAGTAGGAGAAACAACCCCCATGCTACCTAATATCTTAACAGAATCCTTGAAATTACTACTGTTTACAGAGCCATGGATAAGAAAAGTGACTTCATTGCACTCAACATCAGATAGTGATTCCTAGAGGACAACAATCTCATTCTTCATGGTCAACCTGATACAAATCCCCGTGATAATGAAAAGGCATAAGATGAGAATGCACCAAACTACGTTATTGCCCATGGCTATGTCGTCTCTTTCAGGTTATCTCTTTGCTTTACCAGCAAAATAGTTTAATGCCAACCTAGAAAAACGAGTGAGGGTTAAAAGCGCCTGCAGGACTGATCTGCTCTTAACTATTCCCTCACGTAGCTCTTTCGCAGTTCTAGCCAATGCTGGTCCTTTAGGCTCAGTTTCCTGCCTTGGTATCCCCTGCAATAAGGCTAATCAAGTAAAAAACAAAGTAAAACTCGAGGATCTCGGCAAAAGAAAAGGAAAAGGAATATGGCCATAAAAAAATCCAGAGAAAAAGCTATGGGAGAAAAAACCTGGTGGGGCCATGTTCGTCAACTGGCGCAATCTCTCCTCAGCTATGCGAACAGCTCGAGTGGAACTCCTAACACCTTGAGTTATGTCTTGGCTGGGGAAGTTTCAAGAAAGTTTAGTTATATCATGTGAGATGGATGCTTGGTTGGTATCATGGAAAAAAAGAGAGTACACCAATTGCAGACCCCAGATCGCTAAGTTCCACGGTCAGGTCGCTGATTTCCATCCCAGATAATCGAACAGCAGCCATTGTGTCAGGAAGCTCCTCTCTAGTCACATCCATCAGCTTCTCCAGTGATTCAGCTGCCCTCTTGAAAGCCTTCAGGTAAGAACATGGACAAAAAAAGAGGGAAAAATGACACAAAAATTGATACATCAACAGAAACCGAGTCAAACACAGCATCAATACAATGTACTCATCACAGCGAGCGAAAATCTACATCATACCAAAAGAGTAGGAATGGCAGAACAAAATAGCCATGTTGCAGAAACTGCAGCCTGCAGTAAAGAATAGGCACCATTCAGCATCAAATTATACCCTAGAAAGTAAGGTTTGAAGTAACATCCATTAGCAGAAGATACAAGTTCCATAATGACGCTCACTTACTTTAATGTGTCTCAAATGCTACACCAGAAATCAATGAAGGTAAAAAGGAAAAGAAAACTCTCAAATACCTGAATATCTGTGGGAGATCAATGTTACACGAGGTTAAATGGATATAAATCGATCAAGTCTTTTCTTAAGATACATTAGGGGCACTTAATAAAGTCGCTGCCACACACCTCCAGGCATTAACAGGATAAATACATCTGATGGCACAGTCTGCAAGTAGACTGGTATGTAACAATATGATCCTAATGTCTCTCATTTCAAGTCCTTCAAGAATTAAAACTATATGCCTTCACAAGTATTCCACAGTTATGGTTGTAGTATGACAAACTTTCTGTTTCATTACCAAGAAACTTCACTAATGCGCAATCCCACCAAATCATTTATCACTTACGACTGCTCAATATTTATCAAAATACTATTTCAGAAGAAGTGACCACAGCTAGTATGATTAACCTTGTGAGCTGTAAAGTGGACCAAGGTCACCTGAAAGCTATCAGTTATACAGAAATACAAGAAAACACTGTCCAGTAGAGCTAGAATTCTGCACATCCAATCGGCCAAACAAAATTGAGAGCAAAAAGGCCTCAGGGGTTGTGGCACATAAATCCAACTTTTTACTGTGATAGAAGAATGAAAAAGATGACAATGCTCAGCAAAGGAAGACGGTAAGCTCAGCTTGATTAGTTGAAAAGGAAGAAAATACGGGAAAAGTCTGCTAATCAAGTGATGAAATGTCCAATGATGGTTGAACATGCGTTTTCCTGACTCATTGATGACATCTCAAGAGATCTAATCTAGTGTCAGGCCAAGATAAACAAGAGCATACATTGTAACCAGAGGAGAACTCTACCCTAGAGAATTTTCACAGGTCTTAAATCTTGTTCAGACCTTTCTTTTCCTTTCCATCGACAAATGCAAAACTGCAGCCTTGACTACTACATACCAGTTCACACAAAAATTTGCCCCTGAGAATTTAACATTTGCATTGCCGGGTCTCCCTTAGCAAGTGACTAACCTGAGAAGTTTCCCTTGACTTCTTTATGTAACATGGTTTATCCAATGGATAACGTATTACTGGATCTCAAAAGAACAGAAAGATAGGGGAGATAGGGGAGATCTATACCAAGAAACCACTTGACTTGCAATTTCTGAAATTTTCAAAATGAACAACAATCTTTCACCAAATTTCAAATATCCCCTTCTTCTCCCAAAAGCCACAAAGTAAAAGAAAAAAAAAGTTGGGTGATCAAAGTCAAGTGAACCTTAAGATTGCACTATCCCAAATTGGCAAACCCCTCCAATTTTGACGACATGGGTTAAGATTAACGTTCGTAACAGCTTTCAGTAATACATTTTCATGAAGCTGAGGTTAAAAATACCGCGAAACAGACTCGAGGGCTCATCTCGGGCTTACAATCTGACGTGATCACCAAAAGTTGCCGATTCACAACACAACAAACCTCATGTGGCGGATGCAAAATTACATAGAGGGCAAGGTAAAAAAAGAAGATTTTGCTACATGATCAAGTCCTGGAGACAAGTACTGCATTTGGATGTAGACAAGAGTAAACAGCTACAAAATGCCAGAACCAATGCAAAATGGAACCTGCAGTATCATCTAATTTCCCCTAACTTTTCCTAAACCCCAACCCGTGACGACAATTCTGCGCAACGCAAATCATTCCTCTTTCAACCGCGCAACATCAGTAATCAATCCCGAAACTCAACGAATTGAAAAGGAAGAAAATTGAGGATCGGCAGTCCTCAAATCACTGAATCGCGAAACAGAGGAGAACACGAAAAGAGAGAGAGAGAGAGAGAGAGAGAGAGAGAGTACCGCACAGGCTATGACGTTCAGCATGAGAACATGGCGCTGAGTGAGGTTCCACCGAGAGAGCTGGAGCGCCGCGGCGGCGGAAGACGACGACGACGACCCGACGGACGAGGTGTACCGCGACGAGACCGACGGCGGCCCCGCCGGTTCTGCCTCCGATTCCGCCACGGCCGCTCCGCCGCACGCCGGCCGTACGGACAGCGAGAGGAACCGGCGGGGTCGCCGCCGCCGCCGTGGCAGCTGCCGGAGAACCGACGGCCGGCCGGCCGGGAACGGCGGCGCGGCGGGTTCGTGACCGGAGCTCAAATGGGTCGGAGCATTCAATGCTTGCAATTTCGCCGCGCCATACATTCTCTCTCTCTCTCTCTCTCTCTCTCTCTAAAGGTGTCGCCTTGCGAAATCCAACCCCCGCCCTCGGACCAGAGCGGTGAGGAGAAGGAAGGTCTCGCAACTCCATTTTTCACCTTTTTTTTTTTTTTTTTCAATTGTTGTTTTTTCTAGAAAAATAAATTATTCATTTAATTATTTACTCACGTTTTCACTATCTTAATATAGCACCTCTTGAATAATGAGGAAAACTGTTTATCAAGCTGCCATTTTTAAATTCAAATGATTAATTTACTCTCCTTCTCTATAATGTAAATACACATGATGATTAATATCGTATGCCTGTCACATATTTGCATAATCAATGTTTACTCTTTAAAGTAATATATATTTTTAAATAAGGGTTATTATCACAAAAAATCTCTAAATCAGTCCACCTATGTTAAACTAATTTTCTCACCATAAAAGACTCCCAAATTGGTATACTTATAACATATGTACCCTCAATTTGTTTCTATTAATTTTTACTATTAAATTGGTGAGTTTGATAATATATGACAGTTAATGGGTATATCAATTTAGAGTTTTATCTTCTGTTTGTCACATGTATACTAGTTTGATATTAATTCAATTTAATAGAAAATAATAAAGAATAGTTTTGTCACAAATGTATCAGTTTATGGTTTTTTATGGTTAAAAAATTAGTTTGTGGTAAATTTATCACAAATGTACAAGTTTAGAGCTTTTTATAGACAAAAAATTAGTTTGAGACAAATTTGTCACAAATATATCAATTTGAGACTTTTCATGATGTTAACCTAAAAAAAAAAAATAGTAGATACACCATATTTGTATGTATTTTAGACATTTGCTTCCCTTTATGTTGTAAACTGTAGTTTTTTCCATTATTATTTTTAGATAATTATATAAATGGCTCATGAACTTTGGTTTAATATGCAATGTTGTCCATGAACTTTTAATTTAATCAACGTGATTATTGAACTTTAGCCTAATATGTAACGTTAATCTAATGTGTAATGTCATCCCTTAATTTTTAATTTATTTAATATGGTCTTATTCCTTAAATTATATGAAAATATATAATATTATCTTTATATTAATTCCAGTTTAGAGACACTATTGAATATTTTAATATAGTCTATGAACTAAATTGAATATGTATCAAAATTTGAGAGACCGCATTAAATAAATTTAAAAAGTTCATGGATGATATTACACATTGAACCTAAGTACACGATCATTTGTGTCATTTTCCCTATAATTTTTTTAAGGAAATATCATTCTTGTACTATTTGTGATTTAATTCCTCTAATTATAGACAAAAATTATCCCTCTCACTTAAGAATGTTGACTTCATTGAAATACTTCATTTGTTTTAGATACGGTAGAAATTCCAACAATTTGTTTAATCAATACAAATTGTGACCCAGATCTTGCGAGATATTTCGATTCCAAGCAAATGATGACGCTATAGCTTCAATCCGATTAATTCTCAACAAATTAGTTTTTGCAATTTGTGAGGGCCGTTCTAGCTATATATGAAATCCTTGATTAATAATAAGATAAATAAATTATTTTTTGAACTTCATAAATTTCTAGAATCGGTTACTACTCTTGAATCGCATAAAAGAGATTAAAGACATTTCATTGAATAGTTAATGGTAGTTCCGATTACATTTGCTTTTGAATTAGTTTTTTATTACGTTACTTTAAATTATCTTTAATCACCAATCTGAACTAAAAATATTCCACTCAAAGCAATAATACTTGCTTTATTATCAAGAAAAGTCGCATCTCTTCAAAACATGATATTAGCTTTTAACCCTATAAAAATAGTAAGTCTTTAATGTTTATGCTTACAACACAGAAAGACCAAATCTTTGTAGTTGACATGACGCCAATCAAGATGAGTATAGAGTTCGATGTCTAAGTACAATTTGGTTATTGAAAAGTTACCTATAAGAAAATATTTGTCAATGATCAAGATTGTCAATGACCATAGAATAAAATCATCGACATATGATAGACTATAGCGATTGCTTGACAATTTTCACCAAGTATTGGATCTGGAATGAAGAAAGACAAAGTGAAGATGTCAATTGTGTGATCATGTAGCCTAAAGTTTAGGATTGCAATTGTAACTGTTTGTAACCACATGAAGAATATTAACTGTTGCTGTGTAGACTACAAAGGCTAGTAAGTTTGTATTGTAAAGGGATCCACGATCATCAATAAAAACTCATGTGTATTTACAAATTTAGTTTATCAATATATTTCAGTTTCCTATATTTGCATTTCTTTTCCTTTAGGTTTAGTTTTTTTCGTTCTTTGTTACATAATTCGAGGACCATTTTCTTGTTTCATTGTTGTGCTAGTGCTATCCGTACTCTCTCTCTCTCTCTCTCTCTCTCTCTCTCTCTCTCTCTCTCTCTCTCTCTCTCTCTCTCTCTCTCTCTCTCTCTCTCTCTCTCTCTCTCTCTCTCTCTCTCTCAACCCAAATCCTATGCAAGTGATTGAAACTCTTGAACTCTCTCTCTCTCTCTCTCTCTCTCTCAACCCAAATCCTATGCAAGTGATTGAAACTCATGAATTCAAGATGGTAATGCCAAACTTAGGACCCTACCTCCGAAGACCTAGGACCCTACCTCCGAAGACCTAGGACTTGGGACACTAGACCCTGGGTGGTGATTGAAACTCATGAATTCAAGATGGTAATGCCAAACTTAGGACCCTACCTCCGAAGACCTAGGACTTGGGACACCAGACCCCGGCACCCATAATTCGAGGACCACTTTCTTGTTTCATTGTTGTGCTATTCGTACTCTCTCTCTCTCTCTCAACCCAAATCGGTCCCAATCCTGGCCCTCAAGGTCTAGCGTTCAGGGGCCATGGTTTCGAGTCCAGGCATTGAGGTCCTAAGCTAAGGGGTAGGGTCCCAAGTCAGGTCCCAAATTCCCCACCCTAGCCCCTGAGGATCAAGTCCTCTCCCATGTCATGGTTTTGGGGGCCAAGAATTCCAAGGTTCAGCTACTTGGGTCCCTAGTCCGGATGATAGGGATATTCTTCTGGTGGTGGTAGTCAAGCTAGATTGAAAAAACAGATAATTTTAAGAAGCATAATCTCTACACGATAGTGTTGACCCATTTAAAGTATAAGAAAGAAAATACCTCACATCACAAGACCCTTTTATTCTACAAATTGATAAATCTCATACCGCACTCAATAATTCTTCAACTCAAATTGCACACCGATACTCCAATCGCCCGTTGCTTCGATCATTTCACTAGCACTTAGCACACGATAGAAACAATCTCCATTAGAGATCCTCCCACTGCACGATGCGTGACCTTAACAAGTAGAATCGTGGGTGGAATGCCGGTAGTAATAATTGTAGTTATTGTCCCCCATAAACGCGATCAACTTGTCGGTCACGTCAGCGACATCATACATGTGAGAGCTTGAAGAACCGTACTTCTCTTCATTGCACAAATGATCTACCAAGGTCGTATCAGGATCGCATCTCGCAACATTGCAGATGCAACTACAGACGACCCCACACATCATGAATAAGATCGTCGGAAAAGAAACCATATAAAACTATCGATGTACTTTCTTATCTTTCTTTGGATTATTAACGAACAACCCCGAAGTTGGTAGGTGAAAACTTGTAATCTGCTTTAAGTATGTGCAACTTAGCTGAAATGTATTATCGAACTCTCTTTTATAATGATATGATTTGGATTGCTTGTCTATTCCCTGGGAAATATCTCCACTGTGCTAATAATACTTCCTTGGTTTTATTGGTAAGAGTGCTTGAATTGGTCGCAACTCTCTCTCTCTCTCTCTCTCTATTAAATCATTTTTCAATCATAGACTGGGCATTGTGACCATAAACCCATCATACGATATGCTATTACGATTTCGACTTATAATTAACTCCGCAAGCATTATGAAGCGTCGTAAAAGTGGTTTATAATAATATGAAACTGTGGTAATTAAGTGTAAAAGTATCTTCACTACAAAGCATAACATTGAATTGTAGAATTTTTCATATTGACATGAGGGGAAATCGTAATTTGCTCGTGTTACTCATCGTGCTGTACAAATATCTATACAAGGTATTTGATTAATTGAAAAGGAAAAGAAAAGGTACCAAATATCTTTAACTCATAATAAGAGATATACCCAATTTGTTGACAAGAAATGTAAACCAATCTCGACCCAACGTGTTTGTAAAACTGTCTACCAGTTGAAGTCTAGTGGTATGTGCTCGATTCCGATGGTCTTGGACTGCACATGTTCCTGAACAAAATAACAGTCAATCTCAATGTGCATTGTTCATTCGTGAAATACCAGATTTGCCGTGATGTGTAAGGCAGCTTAGTTGTCACAATAAACACCCATCGGTTTGTTGTGCAATGCCCCTAGGGAAGGCGCATAAAGTGTGTAACCAAATCAATTCAATAGTGGCAATTGTTATAGCGTGCTATTCAACTTCAGCAAAAGAGCGAGAAACTGTAGTCATCTTCTTGGTTCTCCACGATACTGGACTATTAGGATGAAAATTCATAGGCAAAATCGATACAGAATACTGTAGGCACATGCATTACCTTCTCGGAATACATAGTTGGATTTGCAATTCTCAGCCTTGCATGGTAAGTCTCGACACTTGCTCCATTAAGCTATCTTCCATAACCTTGTTTGCTAAGCGACATTACTAATTGTTGAGAATCAAGTTCAAGAACAAGTCTCGTGTACCCCGTGGTCCAATCCATCTGAAGTCCGAGAAACATTTCATTAGTCCGAAGTTGGCTTCCTCGATGCATTTTCTAACCCCTATCTATACTGGAGATGGACATGCTCGCCTTTTGCCCAGTTCATGTTCATATTTGTGTTGCATGAGATGAAAGCATTGGTTGTTTACCATTTTGGATGCCAATTAGACTTTCTCACAAATAGATAATCACATGAGTGATGCTTAAATATAGTTTTAGCATACTTAAGTATGTGTGCAAAGTAGAGATAGTCTAATAGTCTATTTAACTATATGATTTGGATTATTCTATTGCCTAGGAAATATCTCCACTAAGCTAATATTGTTAAGATTCGCTGCACAATCACCAAAAAAAAAAAAACATAGAGAGGAAAAGTGAGAGAATTTGAGAGGCAAGGTCTTATCCTAGTTCATCCTTAAACTAGGGCTAAGTCTAGCTGAGAAATCCACTATCATTAGCATCTCCTACCTCTATGTTACATCCCTTGATTTATAAGAGAAATAAAATTTATATATTCAGTAATTATTCTTGAGCCTAAGCTCAACTACCAATACAATATGGATTCAAATTATAAAAACCCTATAGGGTCACGTGGGCACTACCCCCTACGTCCCCTATTGAGACGACTTTCGGATGGGGATTATAAACCACACCCTAACAAACACAACAAGCCATTCCTTTGTTTCACTATTTCATTGGTCGGTAACTAAGCAATTCCTATGTGGCACAATTGGTAGGATGGCCAATGTTGACATTGACGTTTTTAAATATTATTTTTAATTTTTTCGAATTTTTAATTTTTTTATTTTATTTTTTTACCCCTTTTTGTGTGAGGCTCAACCTTGCCTTTGGCCAATTGCCGAGCAGTTAGAGGAAGAACGAAAGAAAAGAAAATTAAAGAGGAAAAACTAATTGGAACATTATTAAAATATTATATAAAAATGTCAATGTCAATGCTAATCTCCCCATATAAGACAGTCGACATCCATGTAAGTGATTTTCGGCCAAAATGGATTAAATAAATTGAATTGACACAATGCAAAAGGTTTATGATTCAATTAGCAAAAAAAAAAGTTTATTATTGAATTAACACAATTGTAATAAGTTTAAGGGTTTATTTATTTATTTATAATCCTCCCCTTTGTCGAGCATCTTAATCTGAACTATTAAGATCACTACTACTTCACAACTCTGCCTTCAGTGGAGATTAGATAGATAAACTCATCTAGAGCACTCAACGATAGTTTGTTCTTTTTCAGCTTCGTTACATGCGTTATATCCTTCAACATTCCCATCACTCCGTTACTGTAAAGATCTCTACTACTAGTTCAGAAGCAGCGCCATTTTCCACAAGTGCCTTACCACCCTCCGTACACGTTTGGGTACAAAAGCAGTTCAATGATAAGTCCCATGATATGAATCTTCAGAATCAAGCACCTAGTCATCACCTAATGAACTAGTAGTGACTGATAACAATGATCCGGAGTTGGCCATGGATTCCCCGGCAAATCTGGTAACGGAACTCGTTTGGCGCTCCGTTTGGCGTATTGGAGAGAGAAGGAGAGATAAATTTTTATTAGGTCTGTTCTAGCACGGTATAAAATGTTATTGATCTTGTTCAGAGACAACAAATGGGTATTGGAAGGGAGACAACTGATCTATGTCCTCCCCAAAGGTAAGTGTTTTGCATCACCTGCCACATGGAGAATTCACGGTTTGATTGGATAAATATTTCTTTATTGACTAGGCTTCAACTTTGACGACGGTTTAATACCTGAATTGATATAAACAGGGCATAATTACGTCATTGAAAAAATACTGGACTATGAGGACCTTCATGGACACCGAGTTACTGGCTAGCATAACAAAAGCATGTATCCCATCTTTGAATTAGATAACATCAAGCATAATTTTCACTTCGTGGTCAACCGTCTTTCTTGAACAAATTCGTGAAGGTTGGCAGAATATACAATTCAAAGTTCAGTGAGAGGCAAGCTAGATTGAGAACGCCAAGTGGAATTGATAAATAAACAGCGAATGGAACGTGACTCTAATATCATGTTAGAATCTCCAACTGAAAAATTTAAATTAGTAAGTGGAGGGACAGTACATGAAAATTATGGAAACCTCGTGGGCAATGAGATACTTTAACAAAGATGGCACATAGATGTAGGCAGGTGGGTACAAACTAAAGATCCAAAACTAAAAGAGACCTGCTTATTCCACAAAATAATAGTTTTCGTATCGTAATCTACAATCCTTAAGCTGGAATCGAACCCCTATGCTCAAATCACACATCTTCCTGATCATGTAATAAGCTTGTGCCAACATGCGCTGCAATCGCCGGCCGTGAGGCCACCTTTCCCATGTCCATTACAAGGACTACCACCGAGCGAGAACTGGTCGTAGTAGTGATAGCTATGAGAGGGCGTGTTCGAGGACAAATCGAAGATGACGTCCAGGACGTTGTAGTAATAAGCGGTCGGATTCTGGTATTTCTCTCCGTTGCACGCCTTCTGCACCGGGGTCGTGTCCGGAACGGCCCTTGCGACATTGCAGGCGCATAGGAGCCCGCCTACGATCAATGCGATCATTGGAAAATAAGCCACGTCTTTCTTTTAGAGGACTACTGATGAAAAACTGAGATAATTTTAGCTATATGGTTGAATGTTTTAATCATCACCAAGCAGGGATAGTTTCTGCAGCTCTCTTATCATCAATATGATTTGCATCATTTCAACTTGCAGTGAGTATTACACCCAACCCTTCACTTTCACCAGCGCTAACAGCTACTATACTAACCTACCAGTTCCTCAAACACCCCTTACGAGGTGTGGTTCCACCTAAAGGGCCCAATAACTCATGAGTATAGTTTTTTCTTCTGCACCCAAAAAGAAATACCCCCGATATTTTATGTCTAGAGTTCAGACGAAACAGTTTTAAGACATACTTGAGTTCATTTAAGCATCACTAAGCAGGTATGCAGCTCTCTTATTATCAATATGATTTGCACCGTTTCACTCCTAGGAAACATCCCCGCGAAGATAAGAGAGGAGGTACTTCCTTAGTTTCATCGAAATGGTTCGAAAAATTCAATGTCGAGTCCACTTGTTTTTTCTTGTATTATCATATTCCATCGGTTTTGGAAGAAAGCCGGCTGGACAATGCATTAATTTATTTTTTTGGTCAATGTCCCTCCATTAGTTCAAGTTAACATAATTTGCTGTTCTGGCTTCTAATCCGGTAAGTTTGAGCATTAGACAAAAAATTATTGTTACATATGGATTATTCACATAAGATATTCAATTCAGATCGAGATATAATAATTCACGTCATCAAATAACATGAAAAATCATTTTTCCAACTTGAGCAAATTAGACAAATTAAATTTGTTAACTTTTCTCCCATCATCAAGTAACACAAATGGTAGAAGCCATTTGAAGCTCGCTTCCTTTAACTTTTTATCCGTTAGATTACCGCTGACAATCTTCAGGATGTTCAACTATACTGAGGGATGCGTGTTCTGAGCTTTTCTTCTCCATCTGTCGTGGGCCTTTATGAGCAGTGATGGATTTTTTATATGTTGGGCCAAGTCGAGCTTGTCCATCCATGTTGGACCAAACCCGGCCCATAAGGGAAGGGCCCATAAGAGGAAGAGAATAGTTATTGTTTAAGTGAAAATAACTACCGTATAAATATGAAAAAAACAAAACAAAAGAACGTTGGAGATTAGAATCAAACAACACGGCCTTTTTCTCCCTTTGAGACAACAGTGTATTTCTTCTTGAAGAACGGACCTCCAAAGTTTCGATCAATTCCTCTGAGACTGCAATAAGTGTTTGATCCATAACAAATAAGGAATGTCCATCTTCGTGATATACCTTTTGATCGGTCTTACATGTTTTTAGGGCACGTTTTCACATTTGGTTTTTTATATTCGATTGTTTGACTATTGGTTCATTTTTTCAGGAATCTGTTTCCAACAAGCAGCAATATGTGCATTCTGCCACCCTCTTTTTGTTAGTTTAATAATTGCTCTTAGCTATATTCCTAGGAGAGATCCCCACGAAGTTATAGACGAGGCACTTCCTTATTAGATTCATCGAAATGATTCCTAAATTTGGATGATCTTTTGACCTGTTCGGTGCTTTCAATGGGTGTCTTTATCCCTTCCATTAAGGCATGTATATAAGGTGCGCATCATTGGTTATCCTTTTATACATCGTAGGTACAAGCTTAGAGGCATAGTGGAGTCTCAAGAAACACCACCGTGCAAGCTCCATGAATTGATTTTGCTCAGTTTTTGGACCTGCCTAGGAAGGCTTGATCTTGAACAGTTGGTAAGTCATGGATAATAAATGAATAAGCCACCTCTGATTCCTAAATTGGAAATTCTTTAATGGTCTAATCAGCTATATCAATTCTTAAAGGATTGGTAAGCTTCAATGGTTGAGATGTACTGAGAGATACATATAGAAATATCATGTGGGATGGAAGATTCACTTTGCAAGATTTAATATTAGGCCTTTCCATTTGTATTTTGAAAATACATATTTGCATCCTCACTTCAATAAAATTGTTTACCTGTTTACAATTATGTCATAACCTTACCCTTCTCTCACCCACACCCTTACCCTTATTTCGCTGATGCGGGAGAACATAATGTCCAAGAGTTTAATTTATTTTATCTTTTCATATGATTAATTTTAAATTATAAAATCTTCGGTGAGTAATTTACATTTTAAGTGAGTTATCTGATAAGGTCAAGAGATTTTTAGATTATCTTCATTTACTTGTTTCCTTATCTTTAGGATTCTCGATTAAAAGACTTGAAGTATTTTAGGAGAATTTGTTTTGCATTTAAGAGTAATATTGTCATTTTAGAAATTTTATCTAGGGTTAAATTCAAATTACCTAGACAATACTAACAATCTCTAAACTTTAGTTCAATATGCAATATTATTTTCAGACCTATAATTTGTTTGATGTGACTTTCAAACTACTCCTAAATGTTCACTATAGTCATTTTGTTTGATCAAATAAGCGAGAAAGTCAAGACAAGACCCTAAATTTCAATTTAGTCCCTAATCTCAACTAAGCCGACTGAAACCACTACTTGTCAATTCCAAAGAGTTTTTTTCTTTTTATACGAAAACAAATACTTTAACAAAGGTGACGCACATACAGAAGTGTAGAAACTAAAGATCCAAACTAGAATGACCCGCCTATTTCTTCTCTTCAATTTGCTTTGTAACAATGCCCTAATTTTCTTCTCCAGCACCGTCGCCGTGAAGCTAATTTGGCTGCTGACTGGGTCGCCAAGGCCCAAGGCTGAGGGTCTCTGCTTCCAAATTGGGCTCTTGATCCACCCATTTCTCTCTTCAATTTGCTTTGTACCGATGCCTTCTTTAAGGGTTGTAACCTGGTTTGCTCTTAAATGTCATGCTTATGTTTTGACTAAAAAAAAAAAAAAACTAGAATGACCCGCCTATTCTTTGAAATAAAAGTTTCCGCATTGCATTTTGCAATCCTTAAGCTCAAATCGCGCATCTTCCTAATCATATAATAACTTGTAGCGGACAATCCCGCGCAATCTTCGCCCGTGACGCCACCGTTGCACGTCCCTATGTCCATAACAAGGTCAACCACCAAAACAGAACCGGTCGTAGCAGTCGTAACTATTAGAGGCCGTCTCTTATTATTAATAGGATCTGCGCTGTTTTACTCCTAGAAAGCATCCCTATGAAGCTAAGAGAGGAGGTACTTCCTTGGTTTGATCGAAATGGCCGCAAAGTTCAATGTTATAGCTCTTTCTTTACATCTTTCTAAGCGCCAATAGGTCTGTACTCTTATAGACAACTGATGTTATCAACATAGGAAGAGATATTATTGCAAGGTTAGGTCTAAAGTTGGAAAGCTTTTTACTAAATTTCCTCATGATATGTCCTTAACTATGAATTTGAAAACTATCGAGATTCGGGAGGGTTAAGACCTACGGATATATGAAAATAAATTTCAATGATTGGGGCTTTGACATAAGTTTAAAGTTAGGGGACCAAAGTTCATCCCAAGAGATGTGGCTGTCGCTACTGAGTGAGGGAGCCAGAAATTTGGGTTAGGCAGGCCGAAATTTCCGGCGCAATTGTGAGAGAGAGAATTGACAGATTTTTCCCACGATCATGTCTCTAACACTTGATTGGTTACAAGTTATAAATATGATCCACCCATATGTCTAATTATTCGATGAGTCACAAGCAGTGGACATCACTGACATTTAAACTTAATTAACTTTAGATATAGGACGGATCCATGTTTATAATCCACCAATCAAAAGATTGGTACGAGGACATTCTTTTTTTAAAATAAGGATTATCCTAAGCTGAAGTGTCGACGTCCCAAGCAAAGCAGAATGTAAAGTTTAATAACCAGTTACCATCAATTATCATAGGGAAAATACCCGGAATCCTACTTAGATTTTGCGAACTTACCACTTTCCATCCTCTATTTTCAAAAATACACCTTGCATCCTTAGTCAATATCCCTTCACTAAAGAGATCCCAATCTCCGAAATAGAGCATGCAAACTGCTATATGAATAGAAACTGCTATAAGTGCGAAAAGCCGGTTAGTCGACAAACCAGGCTGGACGACTAGAAAATCAGTTTTAGCCCATGGGGTAATCGATGAAAATGGCTAAGTCTTGAAAGAAAGTGTTGACGGATAAATGTCAATTCATGAAGCCGACCATTCCGAATGCAACAGTCAAAGAGACACCCGTAAAGAAGTTGATTCCATGCAACTGTCAGGTAGTGGAGCTGAAGATTCAAAAAGCAACTAATAAAGGCAATTTGAGGAGTGGAGAAGATACATTGGTCGAGTTGATTATTTCTGAATAAGTGTTCGTAGATAAAAATTGCTGGATTATAAGAGCTACACAAAGGGTGTTTGATTTCTTTGTAACTATTGCAAATAGTCAATGCTAGATATAAATGCCTCAACTATAGTTTGTCAAATGACTGTTAATCAATCAAAGAACACCCAAGAGTAGATATAAATTTAGACGTAATCTTAGAGTCCATTTGTTTCGTAGAAAATATATCATTTTTAGAAAATATTTTTCAGGAAAATGACTTTATTTTTTGAAACCTGAAAAGACCTAAAATTATTTATGGTCTTTTGGTAAGGAAAATTTGATGGGAAAATTATTTATAAAATCATATTTTATAAGATTATTTTTTATTAATTGTTATTTTTATATTTTTTTTTTTTTCTTTTTGCTTATTCCTTGGCTCATTGTTGACCACGACAACAAGGCTAGTCGACCGACCTCAGGCAAGTTCAAGCCTCACCTAAGGCCCGTAAAGGCTCGAGCTTGCCACTAGAGGATGTCAGCTCGCTCCATCCAACAAGGCTTGAGCTCACTGGCCCTAAGCGAGCTCAAGCCTCACTGTTGAAGGTCATGAGCTTGCCCGATCTAGTGAGGCCCAAGCTCCTAAACTGTCCTTGTGACTAGCGATGAGCTAAGGAAGAAGCAAAAAGAAAAAGAAAAAAATAAGGGAAACTTAAAATTTTAAAAAATAATGTAAAATTTGATTTTTTTTTAAATGTTATTATAAAAACAAACATTTCATTAACTAGGAACTTGTGCTTGTGCCCTAATGACTAGTGCACAACCTTTGTGAACTCGGGCGTAAGGGTCACGACTAGAGCTTGAGCATTGGGAGCTCAAGCAAGACCTTTATGGACCCAAGTTTGGGTGCCGAAGCATCAAGTATAGGCATTAAGGGTTTAGACCCGACCTTAATGTGGCCAGCCTTGATGTACCTAGGCATGGGTGTTGGAGACCCATGCTCGAGCACTAGGCTCTTAGACTTAGCCACCGAAGGTCTAGCCTTGAACACCAAGACCCAAGAACCAATGTTATGGTCTCCGTGCCTAAATATAGAGTTTTGGATCCAAGTGTCGATACATTTTCCAATTTCTTCAAAGAAGAAACCCATTTCCTGAATTTAAACTTTGGTATGAAAATATTTTTGTTGACTCATTTTACTAAGCGAACTAAAAGCTGAGAAAAATGTTTTCCATGAAACAAGGTCAGCTTATTGGGGAAAAAATTCATGAAAAAGGAAAATCTTATTAGGAAATCATTTTCAGAAAAATTGTTAGTTTCTCTTTGTTTGGTGATATGTGACTAATAATGTTTCATAGTGTTTAGATCTCATTTGGAAAATAATTTTAACATCATGACTTTATATCTAAAAAAATTATTTTTTAGATATTTTTATTTTTTTTTTTCTTTCTTTTTTCCTTCTTCCTTCTCCGCTAGTTGCCTAGGACTGGCTAGGTTGACGACTAGCGGCTTAAGGAAG
Organism: Eucalyptus grandis; assembly: GCF_016545825.1. Lineage (NCBI taxonomy): Eukaryota > Viridiplantae > Streptophyta > Magnoliopsida > Myrtales > Myrtaceae > Eucalyptus > Eucalyptus grandis. Next base: position 6,824,485 of record NC_052620.1, read on the forward strand.
AAGGAAAAAAAAAAAGAAAAAAAGTTTTAAAATCAATTTAAAAATAAAAAATTAAATTAAATAACAAATTCAAGAGGAGAAATTCCGGAAATTGTTTTCACCTTCTTAGATTTAAGAAATCACATTCCTAATTTTATGCACAAATATTTTCCTTGATTGGATAATGTTTTGGTTGACTTTATCATTTTTAGCAAATCAAATGGGTAAAAGTTTAGAAAACTTATTTTAGGAAAACACTTTCCCGAATAAAAAAAAATGCTAGGTCTAAAATATAAATTTTAGATGTAAGTCATGTCCATATTTATAATCCACTAATCAAAAATTTGGTACGAGTTTTTAAAAAGGATAGAGGAAAACAAGACCCGAGCTTTAGTATCAACTTGATACTATCAAGATTTTAAGCAAAGCAAACTTTAAAGTTTAATAGCCAGTTATCATTAATATTGCAGGGAAATACCCGGAATCCTACTTGGATTTTTCAAACCTACCACTTTCCATCCTCTTTTTTAAAAGATACGCCTTCACTAAACAGATCCCAATCTCCAAAATAGACCGTGCAAAGTGCTGTATGAACGGAAACTCAGGAAGTCATTTGATTTTCTTCTCGTAGTTATATCAGATACACCGAATTAATTAATTAATCAGCCTATTATTAAAAAAATCAAACACTTCCTCGAAAGTGGAATGTTCCATCAAGGGTTGCTAATGCATTGCGTAGGATCAGCAAGAAAGTGAAAAATGACAAATTTCAACTATGATAATAGTAATGGTTCAAGTTTATTAAATTCAAACAACATTTTGAAACACACTTCGTACAGCAAATTCTTTTGACGGTGCGAGCTCCCATGACAAAAAGCATGTAATCCACACCTCAAATCGATTTCTCCCATCACTACACAACCTTCTCAGATTAATCCTGAAAGCGACACAAGAGACATCATGGTACGTAGGCCGACGGATTCTAAGAATCGGTTATGCCACGAACGGATAATCCTCGTATCGCATTCTGCAATCCTTGAGTCCTTCAGCTCGAGCTGGACCCCTATGCTTTAGTTGCACGATTTCCTGATCTCGATTTAAGCTTGCTGCAGGCATTGGGTGCAATCTTCCCGTGTGAGAGCCCCATCAGACGTCCTGTGCCCGTAACAAGCATCACCACCAGAGTAGACCAGGTTGTAACAGTCGTAGCTGTTGTATGCTGTCCTTGTCGCTAAATTGTGCATAACGTCCTAGGCGTTCCAGTGGAAACCTCTCCAATTATCGAATGTCGCTCTGTTGCATATCTTAATGTCGTGACGGGAAGGAGAAGATGCCATGTAAAGCTCGCTTCCTTTTCCTTTTCTCTCGTTGAGTAATGTTCAGCTTGCATTGAGAGATGCGCGTGCCTTTATGCGCAGGTAAATACGCATTTGGCGACCGTCTTTTTATCTGTATAGTAGTTCTTCTTGGCTTTATTCATTGGAAATATCCCCACGAAGCTAATAGAGGAGCCACTTATTAGTTTCATCGAAATGATCTGGAAGTTCAGACGAAGATCCTCCGTCATGTATGATGCTTTCACTGGGTGTCTTTTTTTTTTTTTTTTTTAAAAGGTAATTATATTGAGTTTTAACCAATATTTACAACCAAACGGCATAATGAGTGGAAGGGTGCCGAAAGAAGAAAAGAAAAGCCAACAAGGCACAGCAACATGGCATAGTCTGCACAACGATGGCCACAAACACACGAAGGGCCAATACAAAAGAAGGCAACCAGCCGGCCAAACAATAGCAACCCAAGCCCAAAAGCCCAAAAGCATCGCTGCCCAAAGTCAGAAGCAGACAAGTCAAAAGGCAGGAATGAGGCCAGCAACGATGCACATCACGAAGCACAGTAGCAGACCATCCTGCAGCAAAACTCCAATAACAGGAATACTACGGAAGCGCCGGAGTAGAAAAAAAGATGCAAGGGTCAATCCCCCAGCTACGTTGAAGCATCCAGTTTCTTGGATTGTCCTCAACATTTGTGAAAGTCAATGACTTATCTTTAACCACTTTTATAAGATGATTATTTACGGCCGGAAGCATGAAGGTATGGTTTCTCAACGGAATCCCATTCCCGTATTTCCAAATAAGGTGGCAAAGAGCACCAAAAGAGAACCGGACAATGGAATAATAGAAGTCCTTACCAGAGAGGAACTTCATAGCCCAGCAAAGGTTGTCAACCCAAGTCCTGTTTCATTGGGTGTCTTGATCCCTTCCGTTAACGATTATTTTACATGACCTGAACAAGCGAACATAGAGCTCAAGAAACCTAAAAGCTCCTGAAATACTCTACAAACCCGTAGAGAACAGATTAAGTTTACGCATAAGGCCTGAACAAGAAGTCTTGAACCAAAGCAGTTCGCAAATCATGATAGTATTTGAGCGAGTGATCTAAAAATCCGTGATGCTTCATCTATTCAGCCCTTAAGGGTCCATATGCATCAATGGGTAAAATGGGCTGAAAGATGCTCATGAGAGTATCGTGCGGCATAGAGGATTCACGTCTATGAATATTATTATCGAGAATTGTTTTAATCTCACTCGTAGTTATAGTTATTCGGCCGTCGGCCAACCTACCTCGTGCGATACGTTTAGCAGGCAAATATAGTTTTAGTTGCATATTTTATCCGGTTTGGGGAGAAAGCAAGGCAACCCACGTAACTCATGACGCTGCACGATCTGAAAGCGTGCAAATGCTAACGAATTATAAATTGCTTCCCAGCAAGCTATCAAATCCAAATGACAGCTCATATCCATCCCCAAGAATTTTTCCAGGTTTACTGGCTCCAAATTACTTGCACGTAGCATAATAGTAACAGTGACAATTTCGGGTGCTTCCAGTGGCCAGTAGAAGAAACCTTGGAATCCATTTTAACAGGGAAAATAAGAAAAATACCCTTGAATTTTCACTAGGATATCCATTGATATTTTTGTGTGATTGACACCAAAAGATGTCCAAGTCCTCGATCGACGAATCAGTAGACAAAGGCCGGGTATGAAACGATGGAGCCAAAAATGGGCCAAGTGTGAAGAGCCGCTAGTCGACAAACTAAGTTGGACGACAAGAAAATCAATTTTAGCTGATGGGGGTATCAGTGAAAAGGACCTGATTAACCTAAGAACACCCAATTATTCATCAGTACTTTCAATTTATCTTTATATTTGCAATGCATTTTACATGACTAACAATAATTGTTCCCAGTACTATTAATCTTCTCATCTTTTTTTTATCAAGAATAAAAAGAAAAAGACCATTCACAACCTTTTATCGGTTACTATCGATCACTCGATATTTTGCAAGATAATTCGTTAACACTTTTCGGCAAAACAAATATATATTTGCATTCTCACATCAGCAAAATTGTCTACCTATTTATGACTTTGTCATACCCTTGCCCCTATCTTACCCTCACCCACGCCGCACCCTCGTCTCTCTGATGCGAAAGATATCATCTCCAGGAGTTCGATTTATTTTGTTTTGTCATGTGATTAATTTTACGGCATTTTTGTAAAATCTTAGGTGATTTATTTACATTGTAAGTTAGTTATTTGATTAGGTCGTGAGATAGATTTAAGATTATTCTGTTTGCTGGTCTCCTTATATTTTAGGTTCTAAATTAGAAAGCTTGAATTATTTAAGGTGATTTTGTTTATTATTTACGAATAATATTATTAGATTACATATCTTACTTAGGGATACGGTCTAATTGCCTAGGATTCAAAGAGTTATTTATAGGAAAAATTATACTAATAGTCTCTAAGCTTTAACCCAATAAATAATGTAATTTTTAAATTTTTAATTCGTTAAATGTGTCATTGAACTATTTGTAGACGTCCAATGTAGTCTTGTTTTGATCAAACAAGAGAGAGTCACCATAAGCACCTAAACCATTGACACATGCAATCTAGTCCTTAAAATTTTAATTTGTTTGATCTTGCATTTCAACTTTCCATAATAAGGTCAAATCAGCCTTTGGTATTATTCACAATGTTTCATAGTTACTCTCTCATACATATTTTAGAATATCATTTCATTTCAATCAATTTGTTAAATCAACAAGATGTGCTATTTTTTTATTACCTTTTTATCTTTATAAATATTCCGATAATTTCATCCAAATATATTTCGACTTATGTTCTTTAATGTTAAAGGTTTTGCTACCCCTCAATTCAAGTATCTTTCCGCATTAACTTATCTCAACTTGAATCTTCAACCTCCAACTTCATCCTTAGTCTCTTTTTCTGGACTAAATCATAAATCTCCAACGCTCAACTTCATTTTCGGTCTATTTTTCGGGACTAAACCATGAAGTTTGTCATCGGGCCTGCGTTAATACACCACAACACCCTATTAACCTAAGGTATTTTTCCAAATCGAACCATGAGATTTGCCATCAAACCCGCATTACTATATCACAACGCACACTTGTCCAAAAGCTCAACTTCATCCTTAGTCTCTTTTCCCGACCGAACCATGATGAAGTCTACCATCGGGCCCGTATTGCCACAATGCCCACCTATCAAATATCAATTCTCCGATGTGAGATTGTTTTAACATAACTCACACATATATCTTAACACCTTAATAAAGAGGCACATCAACAAGAAGAAAAGCTAAGGCTAAAAAGAATTCAAGAGCATGGAGGACCGGATATAGCAAGGGTCATGCCCACGTCCTCTGTCTCTTTGGTGGGGAGCTCAACATCCCTCGTATGATACGCACACCTTCCAAGTGAAGCTCACCGGAGCCTAGACGATCGTGAATTTTTAATAATATGTAAGGACGATGATTGGACACCATGTGTATCGTTGATACAACATGACTTGATTGCACAAAAAAAAGCATCTCGATTGCAAAGGTTTAAGAAGAAGACGTAGACGTTTCAAAATTATTGTCATAAACCCCCATCATCCATGTTGTGCTATCAATGGGCTGAACGGATGAAGCAGCGCAACAAGCGGTACAGAAAGACGCTTCGTCTTTGGTTCCACCTCGCCGACCCGAAACAAAAACCAAAACGTTGGCAACAGATTTCTGCCATTAAGATCAAACTTGAACACTTCAATAAATCAATGGATGAATCATCCCTTTACAAAGAGCTTTCCGTAAAAGGAAGATGTAATAATTAGCCAAAAATAACAAGGCTGGAAACCAATTAAGAGGGAAAAATAAGGAACAAAACAATTGGGTCAAGTAAAAAGAAGAAAAAAAAAGGCAGAATAAAAACCTAAACTTCCAACACACAATGTACACTTTTCAGAGAGAGATTGCACACAGCTCGTCAAAGACTTGTCTACTATTAGGCCTTTCATTTACAGAATTAATACACCTGAGCGAAATCGCAAGCATCTCATCCATCGCTGCAGAGTGTTCTTCTCCGCCGGCAATGTCCCGATCAATACAGTCCATTCCTCGCCCTTCTTGATCGCAAAGGCGAACCCAATCCGTCAAATCAACGGCTCCAGATTGCCCTGAAATAATGTCTCCCGCGCTTCTCCGAGTCAATAATTCCATCATAATTACTCCAAACGCATAAACATCAGCCTTATATGATGGCAGTGGTTTAGCTGCAGTAGTGAGCTCAGGAGCACGGTACCCCAATGCGCCGAGATTCAATATCTGCTCTGCAATCCCAGCAGGCGTCATCAAGCGGTGGAGACCGTAATCTGAGAGGAGAACATTGTACTCGGGGCCCATCAAGAGTATGTTTGTTGGCTTTAAGTTTCCATGAGGAAGACCCTTGTCGTGAAGGTATGTGAGACATCGAGCAACATCAATGGCAACTTTTAGCCTTTGGCTGAACGACAATGGGGAGTACCTCCTGGGCGTTGTCTCTGCATAGGACATATATTGGTAAATAGCCAGAGACTAGATCAAAATCACGGCACAACAAAATGACAAAATAAATTGTGAATAGGAAATGCAAGCAATGAAATGAGGTAACTAAATATGATCTACTTGTTTCACTTAACTCAAGAACCATAAGCCAAAGCCAAAAATTACAGTGAAGGGAAAATTTAGGGCCAGTGCCCATATTGTGTCAACATTTAGGTTATGCACTAAAAATTTTGGTGCAGTTTCAGTATCTCCCATCAAGCATCCTATGACAAAAGTTGATGCACCGTTATCAACTTGTTAGTCAAAATCAAAGAATAAGTTGAAGATCGGAAGGGAGATTAAACAAAGTTGGTTTTTCTATTATTAGTCCATCGAGTTATAGAAATAATCAAGAAGACCAACACCTGGATGTTGCCCTGGTGCAGACAGAACCACAGAATTGATATTGTTCAAACATCACTCACAAGTGATATTCTGGAGAGAGCCAAAGAACACGTCTAGCAGAGACAAAAGCAATTCCACTTAAGTGATCCAACATCTCATTTGATTTTTCCGTTATGAAATGATTATAAATAAAGATAAGATCTTGAAATGAGACCCCCTTCAGGCTTCTGCTTCAGTATAAGCTCATAGAAATGAGAACTCAAATGAAAAGGCCACTGACTATTTCATAGATTCTTCTGCAACTGATAAGAAGTTGATTTCTTCAAATTTAGAATCTCTTTCAAGTATGTACTTTGTTTTAGTCTTGAAGATGTCAGAAATAATGCAATCTTTTTTTGAGTCTTGAAGATGTCAGAAATAATGCAATCCAGCAAAGAAAGATGATGGGAGCCATGATAGATATTACGTGGCGACCACAAACAGTGTCAGGTCCTTTCTAAAAAGAAGTTGGGCACCATGGTACAACTATCCTGAGGGAGTTTTGGGACCATCGGCATCTTTTCTCCCAGTAAACTTTCACATTGTCAAATTAATGGTAACACATACAAAACAAAAGTTCCCTAGAGTCTTACTTTCTTAGCATTGTCAGAATTGGTAGATAATTATTTTGTTTGTCAAAGGGACAAGGAACATTAATCATAATCAAAATCTGACTTTCTTAAGAGCATCTACAAGAATTTCGTACTTCCTGCATTTGGTGTTCCAGGAAAGCTAATTTGAAAGGTTTACACAAAGGTTGATTGGAAAAAAAAAAAAAAATTGAGAAGGATTTTGCTATTTCTGTTGCATGATTGCCCAGAACAATCTATAATCATGAGAACATCAGGAAACATAGAATGCAAGATAAAAGAGTCACTCATAGATGGCATCGGGCACATAAATGGAGAAGCAGTTTCAAGGACCATGACCAAGAGCACATAATGGGACCCCAAGTCGATTATTGCATAGTTCAAGTCCTTAATCTGGTCTTATCCTACCTTATAACATTTCTTGACAAAAGGACTAGTTTTAAAGATGAGGACAGTAGCAAAGTCTGGTGACCAAAGTCAGCAGCTTCAGATAAGCCGAAGCTTCGAAGAAAGAGATGCGATAGACTCCGAGCTGCACTAGGCCCCTCAGTGTAATCATAAGGAATAAAAAATTCACAGATTTCGAAATTTGAGGGGTATGCTATTTGAAAACCTAGGAAAAAGATGTGTAGCATCCTCTGCTTCAGAACAAGAAATCCCAAATGCACTTCTGAACAAGAACAGCTTCCAGTTCCACATGGAACGGGCCTTTTAAAGCCCAAATCAACTTGCAGATAAAACCAATTTAGCTGTTTCAACTGGCAAACCCAGTAACCTGGTCAATCCGGAACATGGGGTGTTAATTTCTGAACAAGAGAAATGGATATTGGCAACGGGTCGTTAAATGCTCTTATGGAAGAGAAGCACATTAACCTCCACACTCAACCACAGATCATCCTTGTTGCGGTTTGTAAAAGGAACACTCACATGATCCTTTGACATATGCGTATCAGCTGTCCTATAAAGAATACACCTACTCTCTAAAATAGAGAATAAAAAACGGTAAAAAGTGCCAATGAGGGGATCTAAACCCCTCATTTCTTATTGAAAGGCACTTCACAACCGCCATCCTAACTGAGGGCCAGCTAAAAATAGTGGCAATACACACATTGCACGCAAACTGTAATCAACTGGATTAACCGGCAGTTCAACCGGTTCGACCAATTGACCTTACAGCAGGACCCCTCGATAGTTCTTCATTCCAATGTCTTAAAACATTGCATTAAATCATTTTTCATCCTGTGGTTCTTTACATGAAAATATCTTAATGCCTGCGAACAATGCATGTACATATCTGGTTAAAAAAGGGTCAAGAAATCTTCATAGTTTATCATTTTGACCTCCATGGCTCGCCAAACTCAGCTAATGTGATGCAATTTACTGAGCTCAATATATGCTAGTCACGACTACAAAGTGAACATGAAGAGATATAATGTCTAAAGTAATAAATATTAGTTGATGGATTATACCATTAAAATCAGATGGATAGAGAAATAGCACAATGTATGAAACCACGCTTGCTTATCTGCAAGTAACTAATTGTGCAAACATGAACCTGAAGTATTCTCTGACAAACATATATGCACATAACTTTCAACCGCATCTGTACCATAAGGAATAAAGTGGCAAATGCTCTTACCATAAAGATGCAATGCCAAGCTATCTCCCTGGATGTAGTCAGCTAAAAGGAGCCTCTCTTGCTCTCTAGGTCCCCAATAATATGCTCGCATTGAAACAATGTTGGGATGCCTCATGGAGCCAATCTTTTTTACTTCCTTAGCAAACTCTTTCTTATGTTTAACTAGTCCCACTCTCAACCACTTCACATTTAACATATGACCATTATCAAGAGTAGCCTTGTAGAGAGTACCATGACTGCTTCTGCCAAGAACTTCTGCTGGAGCTCGTGACAACTCTTCTGCAGTAAAAGCTAGAGAAGGGTCCAAGAAGAACAACTCTCCAGCCAGTCGATCAGGTGAGTAAACATCCAGCCTCACAGGCTGTTCATATACCTCAATAAATCGGGGAGGTAGATAAAGGTGATCCTGGCGAAGATTTCCTTCCTGATGTTGTAGGCTGAATATCAATTAAATTAGGGACAGCAGAAGATGAAGTAACTGCCCCCCCCTCAGGTGCAATATTCTCTGCAATTTCAGTTATCAACTCTGCTTGCCCCGACAATGATCTAGAATTTGAAGTTAGCAAGTGGTCATTCGAGAAGCTCAATGAAGTAGGTGGAGGTTGACCACTTGAGTGGAATTTAAATAGAGAAGGACGTGCAAATCTTTCAAGCTTTACATCTCTTCCTGAACTTTGGCCACCGAACCCACTTCTCCCATGAAATTCTTTGTGCTGTGCTCGACGATATGCCCATAAAACGAAAATAATCATCATTGCAGCCCCGACTGAGGCAACAATGATTGCTACTCTTATATTACTTTTGGAGCTTCCATGTTTGTCCGAATTGTTATTTTGTCCATTGGAATTTGCTGATGGGAAATGCTTTCCCAAGTTCAGCAAAGGATTTCCAGGCTCAAATGACGACCTGGGAAATCTGTGCAAGTTTTCAGGGACTTTCCCCGACAGCTCATTATGTGACACATTAAATACAACAAGGCTGGGTGGAAGATTCGCAGGAATTTCACCAGAAAATTTGTTGCTTGACAAATCAAGGTACTCCAAACGAGTAAGTTTGCTCAACTCACCAGGCAGTTGACCTGACAATCCATTCCTTGCAAGACTCAGCAATTTGAGCCTCCCCATGTTCCCTATCTCTGCAGGCAGTGAACCACTCAAGGAATTTCCAGAAAGATCAAGATACTCCATCTGTTGGGAAGAAGGCATAGCTAGCAATTCACTCACGTGTGAACTTTGAAGAGGAATTGGCCCAGTCAAATTATTGCCGGATAGATTTAAGAAGGTCAAAGTGGACATAAAGAACCCAGAAGGAATTGACCCATTAAATTTATTCAAGCTAAGGTCTACAGCAGACAATTTCTGGTAGCTGCCTGATAAAGGAGGTAAGAAACCTACTAGGGAATTATTCCAAAGTTTCAGAGTAATTAAGCTCTCAAATTGAGAGCTCAGATTGGGAAAGGTTCCTGACAGATTGTTTGAACTCAGATCTAGAAATTCCAATGGTGCTTGCCAGTTCTGAAGTGTAGATATGTCACTAGAGATCATATTGCTGCTCAAATCCACCGTCGTACAGGTTTTCGGTAGACCAGGCAAGGAACCAGATAAATGATTTGATGAAAGATTCAAAGTCCTCAGTGTGGTAGAATTAATCTCTGGAATCGAACCTGCATGTATGACAAATGTGAGGTAATGTATAATCAAATTCAATCCTACATTTCACAACATATACAAGTTCGAAAAAGTGGCCACCAATAAAAGATAGATGTACTTTTATGGAAAAATGAATTTACTCATGTTCCCAGAGTAAAACACAATAACTGTAATAAACAAAGAAAAAATACTTATTAATACTAAAACAAGGAAAAATAACACGTGAAAGGTCATCGAATTATCGAAAAGACTTCAAGCTGGCTGGCTGACGAGACATTAACCATGTGTGAACTATGGCTTTTGCTATTGACCTATTGGCTTTGACCCTTATAAGCTGTATCTCGTATACTTTTAAATCATTTTGCTATCACTCACAAATTGAAATATTTCAGAGATTTTCGCTTTAAAGGCAAAAGAACAAGCCAAAAGCTGGAGGGACCAGGTACTGCTTGGCAGCATTTGAAAATTGGCTTTGCACTGATGCTAACACCAAAACATCAAGTAATTACAGAGCAGAAGGCATAAGCAGAAGATGGATAGCTAAGATCATCCATGGCAGGAATTTTACAAATCATTCGTCAAAGTGGCATGTCCACCCTCGACTGGCCCCCAACTGAAGAAGCAGAAAAATCCTAAGTAGCCATCCTAAATTTTTTAATAGCAAGGTATCAAATGACAAGCATATTTGCGGTTTCTAATTCCATCTTTTACTTAGCAGTATAGCAGCTACATGACTAAGACACCGTACTGCAAATCCTCTCCGTTATTCGCTCAGTGTTGTCATCATTGCACCAAATCCACGTTTGCAGCTACTTAATTCACACTAGATGAACCATGATTGATACTTTCGCAAAATGAAAACTTCTTCTTCAAGTCAAGTCAAAAGTTACAATTTGCCACATTTAAATCCGTGAGACCACAACATGAACTGACTTGTGTTATAATACATCTAAAGTTGGATACAAAAGAAAATTGTTATATGATATAAGTCAAAAGAGTTCCTTACCTGTGAAACCGTTTCCACTGAGATCCAGTTCCTCCAGTGGAATCACTGACTCAACAACTCATTTGGCAATGACCCAAACAGCTGATTACTTGCCAATCGTACAACCCGCAAATTGGGTAATGCACCAAACGACGGCAGCTGCCCTGTAATCGTATTGTTGCCCATATCCAAAACCTCCAAGTTTCTAAACAATCTGATCGAATCAGCATCGAAGAACCCACCATTTAAGGCATTATGGCTCAAATTCAGAAAATGCACTGTATTCGCCAAGGCAGAAACATTCTGAACTCCGATTGAGATACTCCCATAGAACTTATTGCCACTCAAATCCACATACTCCACATTCCTCAACTCAGTCAACAACTCACCAATTTCACCATGAAGGTCACCATTCCCGTGCAAATCGAAGTACTTCATCTGCTGCAAGTTCCGAATCCCAAAAGGAAACCCCCCTGAGAACCTGTTCATTGATAAATTCAGGTAGTTCAAATTGTACAAATCCGTGATTCTCACAGGGATCGGGCCATAGAAGCTGTTGCTGGACAGATCCAAATGCTGGAGCGTGGCCATGGACCCCAATGCGGGCGCGATCCGACCCGTGAAGTTGTTCCCGGAGAGACTGAGGTTCTGCAGCATCGGCAGGCCAAACAGAGTGTGGAACTTGATCTCCCCGGAGAGCCCGAGGCGGTCGAGGACTATGCCGGTGACGTGGGCGCCGGAGCTGTCGCAGGTGACCCCGGTCCACGAGCTGGGGCACTGGTCCGACCCGGACTGGGTCCATGACCCGAGCACCTTCCCGAGCGGGTCGCCCTGGATCCCCTTCTTGAACTCCAACAGGAATGCGGCGTCGGGCCCGGATCCGGCGCAGCCCACCAGGGCGGAGACGACGAGCAGCGCGCACAGGGAGAGGGAGAGACTCATTTGGAGGAGGAGGAGGAGGAGGAGAGCCGGGGGAGGGGGCCTTGGAACCGCAGGAAACCCTTAGCGACGCCGCATTTGGGGAGCTGCCCACGAAAACCCTAGACTGAAATCTCCAGAATGCGAGCCGGGGGCGGCGAGATTGCGGCGGAGATTCGGGGGGTCAGGGTTTCTTCCCCGATCAAAATCGGAACTTTATCAGGAATCCGCCATGGCCGAGCATCGGGAGACGAATTCGCCAAATGGGTCTGCGCAGGCAGGAGAGAAAGAGAGAGAAAGAAGAGAGAGAGAGAGAGAGAGAGGAGACAAGAGTGTAGAGAGAGTAGAGAGAGAGAGTGAGGATGAAAATGCCGGATTAAGGTCAGGTGGAGAGTGTTGGTTGGTTGGTATGAGTAACTACAGTCTGTAAAGGACAATCTTCTCTCTCTACCTCTCTCCACCCTTTCTCTCTCTCTAATCTTTCTCTCTCTATATCTACCCTCTCTCTCTCTCTTCTGTTGGGGGGTTTTTCTTCTTTCTCTCTATTTTTACACTCTCTCTCTCTCTCTCTCTCTATCTCTAGAAAGGAAAGACAGAGGGAGTGACAGGGGAGCAGGCCCCCTCACATGCCTCTCCCCCCCCCTCATATTATTGTCTTCTTTCCAATCAAGGCCCTCTGGGCTGTGCGTTTTCCCTCTTCTGTCCCACCACTCGATCTCTCAATAACGAAAGACTCCTGTCCTTGTCTGCAAAAAAAGAAGAAAAATTTTGCACGACCGATTTTGGAGGACTTGCTGTCGCCAATCCTCCGTTGTCGTTTTGTTTTCTTTTGTTTAGGGATCTCTCAACAGTTCTCTCCGGATATGTAGTAAAAGTTAGGGTAATTTTCACCGGCCAAGTCAAAATGAGTCACAAACCCATTTTCTAAATCACATGAGTATTTCATCCCAAAAAAAGATGGATATTTTATTTAGTTATAAATGAAAGAATTATTAAATGGATCGTAAGTGAGTGTATTAAATGAGTTATATGACATATCATAAATAAGTTTACAATTTACTTAGATCTAACTCATTTTTCACTCTCTCTTCAATCTCTCTAGCCTTCACTACCCACCCTACTTCTCACTTTAGTTTGGCTACGAGTTTGTGTAAAATGGGTTAAATATAGAAGTATTTTAGTAATATGAGTCGGGATGAGTATGGGTCATTAAATTTGCACTTTGTAGAAATTAGTCAAAATGGGTTAAATGCATCTAATTGGGTCAAACCTTTTATGGTTGGGCTCAAACTTGACCCAACTCACCCTTTGATGGTCCAATTTTTAGTTATTTTTAAGCACGATGGATAATTGCACAAATGATCTCTCAACTTTAAGTCAATGTGTGACGTTGTCCATTAACTTTTAATTTATTCAATATAGTTCATGAACTTTTGGTAAATACTTGATATAGTAAATTATATGAAAATATGTAATATTATCCTTCAATTAATTCAAATCAAGGATGTTCATTATGTTCAAGTACTAAAAATAACATATATTAAAAGTTCAATAATTATATTGAAAAAGGGGCAAAAGCCTTAAAAAAAAAACCTCCAAATTATGTTTGCTATGATACATTTACCTTAAACTTTTTTTGGTGACACTACAAATCACAAAATTGTATATGTGTGACTCATCTACCCTCGGTCAATGTTCTATCAATGAAGACTATTAAAAATTTGCCTACATAGATGATGTGAAGCAAATGGTGCTAATATAGTGCCTACATGGAAATGATGTTATGTTAGCTAAAAATCATTTGATGAAATATTGACGAAGGGTAATTGTGTCGCATATATATAAGTTTTAAGTTTTTTATATCACGAAAAAATGTTTATGGTAAATGTATCACAAGTGGTCACAAACGGTATAATTTGGAATTTTCGATGTTACAAAAAAAAAAAATCTAGGATGAAAATTTGTTAGTGGACATAGTTTTGGCTTTTTTGTGGCTTTTTCCTCTTAAAAAAGTAAAAATTCGGGGGCAACATCACACATTATGTTAAAATTTAAGAACCACATTAAAAAATTTATAAGTTTAGGGATGACATTGCACACTAAACCAAAATTCACAGACTATTTGTATCATTATCTTTAAATATTATCATCTTCAAGTAAAGAAAGTTACTAGAGACATTTGCAGGAAGCCGACTTGTCATGCCCTATGGGGTGGGGTTGGTATTAGACCTTCCCCTAAAGGCTTAAAACTATATTTTACAAAAAAAAAAAAATGTAAATAAGTGACGGGATGGAAAAAAAAAAGTGTTCTAGAAGACTTAAGCATGGTACCATGCCTCCCAACCTCTCAAGGGATGCACTCTCTTTTCTTTTTTTCTCTTTTAACTGTGGTCCGCATTGATAATCATCTTATTGTGGTCGGACCATGAGGTACATCCCTCTTTCTTTGTGGGGTGTGCAACGGGAACCGCCCGAATTGAGAATCGCTCGGATTAGACCAAACAAGCCGATTGTGGATGGTTTCCAAAAAGGGGCAGTTCAGTTCTTAATTCCCACTCTTGAAATTGGTTGCAAGTCGGTTTAGTTCCCTGGACCGGACCAAATCGGTTGATTTTATATATAATATGTATTTTTAAATTTCTTAATAAACAAACCCTAATTCCTCTCAATTCCTCCTATTTTTCATTTTATTTTTGGCCCAAAATAACAAATTTACTTGTTCCACTGGACTGGTTGGTCAATCCACTTCCCAATTCTAAGATCAATCGGTTCGGTTCCCAATTCCAAGACCGGTTAGTCCAATTCTCGATCTCAAAATCTAGGAATCAGTCTTCATGATCCAGTTCTTGGTTCCACATCGAAACCAAACCAAATCAGGAACCGATCAGTTCTATCTTCTACCACCGACTCCCAACCATTGCTAGCTCTATGGCTCTCACAATCATCATCGGGTGCCAAGGCTCTCAACTCATCACCAACTCCTCTCCTTCACCTCACGAATTGCTAGAGTGAAAGTGTCCCCTTTCTGGTTGGCTTGCTAAGTCCATGTAGGTGGGAAACGGTATAATGAAGCTGCATCGATATGATTTGGTTAATTGAATGAGCTATTACTTGATTTTTCATAAATAAGAAACTGATACAAGAAATTGCAAATAAACGCACTGTCATTTTTAAAAAAGCAAAACTTATTTGTATGCCGGAGTTGAAGTCCGAATTGTTTCTTTTGGCTTTTCTCTTATAATATTTATCCTCTTTCAATTCCTGATTTTTGTAATGAATGCCTTATCTTTTTTCTTTTTTCTTTTTTAATTTATTGGAACCCACCTGATCAAATAACTTATGGGCTAAATAAGGTCAGGACCATCTAACAATTTTCCAATTCCCAAAGGTCCCATCGATAGGACTCCCATGTGTCCTTAACCAAATCAAGAGGGGACAAACGAAAAGCTCCCACTCATAGAACCTTTGCTAAGTATTCAATCACTTTAGCATCATTTTTTGAGTATTTATTATTTAAAGTAAAACAATCAAATCAAATAACAATTGAAAGTGACAAAAGCCATCAGTGTAAATTACGGAATATATATAAATATATTTCATTTCTCTGCTAATGTACGTGATTATATTTGTTAGTAATGTCAGCATTTCTACATATATATCTATCCATATCTCCCTGATCTCCGCCTCTCCACATGCATTTATGGATCTCTCTCTCTCTTTGTTGTTATTTTATTTTATTTTATATGTTTACAAATTGCTTTTGGACAATATTGGAACGCACCCATTTTTCCTTCATGTTAGGAAGAATCATATCTGATTATTATTATTGCATAACCATAAACTCACATAAACGATAATGTGATAACATCCAAAAATAATATTTTATGATTGTCGAAATTTTGACTTTAGTTTATAAGATAAATGGTAGCTTCACAACTGATAAATATTTTAACATGTTTTCATAAGGGTGAAATGTGTAAAATTTCTCAATAGTTGATCCGCTTTTGGAATATATCCGTGTGGCTACTGGTCGTCACTTTGAATTGGAAGGGAAAATTTATCGACTCCAACCTCATAAGAACTTCAAGATCACCACTAGGACAGGGTCAATGCTTGTTTAAGGGTAAGAGATCATCTATAAATAAAACAAGGAGTAGCCATACACACTATCAATAATCATATTTAATAGGGATTGCAAGCAAAAATGCCTTAGTTAGTGATGAACTTGCATAATTTATATTAAAGATATGAATTAATTATGATAATCATATTTAAAAGTCTTACAATTTAAGTCCCTAAGAAGTGAACACTATTTGTTGCAAACAGAAAATAAAGCTAAAAGATGGATAATCGAAATAATGAAAAAAAAAATCATATTTTGGGATAACTGCATTAAAAGTTCTAAAATTTGTCATGAACGTGCAATTGAGTCATAAAACTTATTACAAAAATGCAATTGAGTCTTAAAATTTTCAAAAAGTGTGATCAAGTCCTAAAATTTGTCAAATTAATACAATCAAACCATTCCATTGATTGCATTTTTTGAAAGTTTGAGAGTTCGATTGTATTTTCATGACAAATTTTAGGATTCTATTATACTTTCATAATAAGTTTTAGGACATGATTACAATTTTTGAAAATTTTGTGACTCAATTGCACTTTATTAACAATTTTGTGACTTGATTACACATTTTTATTTTTATAAAATATCAATTGATAATAGATATCCCAAAATATCATCACAAAATATCAATTCTCATGAAAATTATTATTTTGGCAAGTCTTTAACACTCTAATTATTTGCGGCATGTCTAATATCTTCATGCAATATTCAAAAAACAATATTATATTGTAAAATCAAATATCCCAACACCCTAGTTTAAATTGATAATAGATGCCTAGACTTTTAATTAAAAATGAAATTATTATTTTTTGCTAAAAGAAAAGAAAAGAAATTGTTTTGTTATCATGTGAACTTGATCCATTTATTTTCCCTTTTACATTATTTTCGTCAGTAATTTTTGCATTTTACATGAAGTTGTTATTACTCACCATTCGAATGGGCAAGAGAATAATTTCTATTCTGACCTTTTCAAAAGTAGGTATTATTTTTTGTCTGTTGAATTTTGAAAAAGAGACTATACTTTTTCATAGATTATGACTAGGACCCTGCGAGGGCGCCCTGCTAATTGCTTGCTGTTCGCAACTTTCATTTGAGTGGCTTCTGTCCATATCATCTTTTAATTTGATTTTATCTTGTGGAATATATCTTCCCTTTTCTCAATGAGAAAAAGAAAAGGTGGCGGATAAAGTGGCAAAGTCACTCAAGCTTAAAGTCACCCATTTTCTTCTCTTACGTCATGGCTGAAGATTGGATGTCGGAACTTTCAAAATTTAGTAGGTGTCTTTGTAGATTATTTCTCTTTAAAATATTCAAAAGGATAATGATAAGGTGTTGACTTAAGGTTCGAGAAAACTAATTGATTTAGGGAAAAAGTTTTTCATGGACTGAAAATAATAATTTAATTTGGGAAAAAGTAACTTCTTCTTCTAATAAGAAGAAAACCAATTTCCTTAAATCACCGAATGAAGACAATTTTCATAGAAGATGTTTTGTTTTATCACGAAGTGTTCAACGAAACAAATGAACATATAGATGGTAAGGGAATTTGTTCCTCCTTTTGCCATCACAAACTCAATTCTTGTTGGGAATACTTTTAGAATTAAATTTTGAACGCATCGAATTGATGAGGGGGAGTTAGCCCTTAAGATTGCTAAAAAATGTGGACCAATTAAAGTATGCAAAAGCTCCACTTGTCGAATAAAATTTCATAACGATATCGTTGATTCGGTAGAATTGGTTTGAATAAAATTTCTATATCTCACTAGGGCATGTAAGTCTCTCCTCATGAATTGTGCTGTAATGCCAGTGCACTCTTGTACATGCTATTAAGTGTTGTGATCTATGTCTGATAATACATGTTCTAAAGCCGCATCACTTAAAAGTTGAGTAGAGCAACTTGCTAGATGTTTCAGCTAAATTCTGTGTAAAAGCCGAAGCAACTCTTTTTCACAGCAAAAATTGCATGAGAAACTTGCACAAAAAAGACAACTATGTAGTATGATGAGCGTCCTACTCGCTATTGAAATGTCACAAACTTACTCAATAAGAAGAAGACAAGCATTGGAATCTTACGTAAGTGAAATAAGATTATTATTATTTTTTTATAACTATATGAATGCTTATACTTTTAAGTTGATTAATTCCCATGGAAACATATAGATCGTTCCATCCATGATCGTCCTCATGAGGCCCCACACACAAAGCGACAAAACGTCGCGAACCAAATGCTTGACTGCTTGGCCAACCCCTTAGGCACGCAATCAAAGTATATAGCACAAATTTCATCCCATTTCTTTTGTCTTAACTTTGCATTGTTCTTTGACCAAAAAAAAAAACTTGTTAGATGCTATTTGTAATGGTCAAGATGCTATAGCTAAACACCTTGTAAAAGTTGGAGTAAATCCTTTTTCGTTGCAAAAACCATGCGAGAAACCTACACCAAAAAGATAACTAGATATTACGACAAGTCATACTACTTACTATTAAAATGTCACAAACTTACTCAATATAGAAAAGGCAAGCATCGAGATTCAACGCAAGTGAAAAAAGATTAAAACTTAATTTTTGTTCTCTCAACACGAGTATCTGAACTTATAACTCGATTAATTCCTACATTTGCATATGAATTGTTCTGTCCACGATCGTTATCACGAGGCCCCACGTAGAGCGACAAATCTGTTGCATCCGAACCAAATGCTTGACTGGTCCGCCAATCCCTTAGGCGCCGAATCAAAGTATACAGCAAGAATTTCATCCCCATTTCTTTTGTCTCGTCACTTTACATCGTTCCACCTTTTTTTTTTTTGGACAAGTTACATCGTTCCACTTGCTTTGGCTTTTTATATTTGGAATCGATCTTTGACCCGTCAGCCATTGAATACAAGCCGCATAAGTACAGCGCAGGCCACCACGCATCCGCACTTAGATTTACATCGTGTGGAGGCACGTTCTTCCAGATGAACATTATTTTTTTCTAATTCTCTGCAAATAAAGTCACCTAATTATTGCACGTTGTAATAACTTTTTGGAGGTAATGGGAAAAAAAATAAATGCTCTGACAGGTTCCTGGAATTTAGTCATTGTCAAAATCTGAAATAACGCCCTCTTGCAAATTTTAAATTTTTTCGTAAGGAGTAAAAGGAAAAAATATTGGGGAGGTCGTATATATGATATAACATCATTTCCGCATCATGCTGAGGGAGAGTTTTGTCCTGATCAATTTATTTTTTCTGTTTACTCTGTCCAGAGCTCGAAGAACTTGCAGCCGATTGGAGATGTGCAGGCAGCAAGGGCTGACAAGGACGATAAAAAAAAAAAAAAAATGGTAGAAAAGGTTCATAACTTCGCATCACTTTTATGATATTATTTTTTTTTCACTTCACGAAATTTCAATTTATTTTATACTTTTTACTAACTTTCATTTGTATTTCGTTCTAAAACCTTAAATTTACCAATGTTTATATGAGTTTACAGATTTTTGTTTGAGTGATTCACGGACTTTTTTTTCCATTCAATTACCAACTTTGGTCAAATCTTAGGTAAAAGAATTAGGTGTCTACACAAGACAAATGGAAATTGCTAATGCTTGAGTTCAAATAATTAGTTCTACATAATTTCTTCAAAATCGATTCAAACTCAACCCAAGCGACTCACTGGCCTGATCAAATGATTAAGTCTAGCTCAAGCAAAACAAGGTATTCCAATGTATCGAAATCAAGCTTGAAACTTCGAGATTAATGAGTTTTAAGTCAATAACGACACTTAAACTTTAAATTTGAATCGAACTAATGGAGTGAACTAAACCGCTCAACTTATCTTGATCTCATATCTAAATTAGGTTATTAGTATGTTGCCTGAACCTAAAGAAAGGCATCTATTATCCTCGTCGACACTGATCAAATCTTGGAAATGTGAATTTCTATCGAGTCCTCATCGAATGCCTAGAAGGATTAGCATGGAGAAATCCCCTCCTGAAAAAAACCTTGACGGGTTCAAGTGCACTTTTCAATTTTCATCTCCTATATATTATATGTTTATGTAATTGGATCCTTGAAACTTTTATTCTATGCAATTGAGTTTTCTCCAACTTTTTGACGAATTAATAGCGTGAGCAAGTCTTGGTTGTTGGCCAATGAATAGACCCTGTTGTAGCCACTCCTAATTGTGTAGGTGCCTGACTTATTCCCCATCCAAATCTACCTATCTTCCTATGGGTGAGCGCTAATGGGAATTGATAGTATTTCATTGACTACTTGGTCATCAAAGAGATCATGAAGTTTGGGCTCATCCCATAACCTCCTTTCATCGTTCAACAATTTAGCAATACCAGCTGCTGAGATCTCTATGGACTAGATTATGGGATATTCCAGTCCCCCCCCAAAGTAAGGTTTTTCCTATGGAGTATATGCCAAAATGCAATTCCAACAAAGGATAATCTCTATAAGAGGATAATTTTACCTGATCCCTTGTGCCCCCTATGCTTTCAACAACCCGAAATAGTAGAACATCTTTTCTTCCTTTGCAAAAGGACTTGGCATATATGGATAGACTCACGCCTCAATCTCTACAATAAGACTACCTTAGTTACTCGGATGGACAAATGGTTTGTAGACTTCTTTGCAGAAAATACTGACTTACCCACAGCAGATATGGTGGCCAGCATAATATGGTTAATTTGGAAGCTTCGGAATGACTATATCTTCATATCTCGACCCCCCAAGGTTGATTCTATAGTAGATACAGCCCAAGCATAGGTTTGGGCTTTCTCGAGATGGTGCTCAAGCACTAAAAAACAGAGAACTAGAAAGCGAAACTCACCTGATTGCCGGATAGCATCGGACAGCAACGAGCTCAAGCTCAACGTTGACTGCTCTTGGGCGAAAGGAGAGAAGACAAGCTCGATGGCTAGGATTTTGCGTGACTTGCGAGGGTTGGTGATCGACGAATTTGCAGATGAGATCCACGTTGCATCTCCTTTGCATGCCGAAGCCCTAGCGCTTCTGAAAGGCCTGCACTTCCTGAAATAGAGAACTGAAACTCACGTGCGAGAAGTACAGATATGAGGAAGAAATCTCGAAGTGTAGAGCGACAATCTTACTCTAGTGGAAGCTATATTGGGCCGGGCTGAAGTTTCATGGGCTGTGAGCAGTTTACTAGATGAAAGCAAAGGTATTCTACAAAGTTTAACCTTTGTGAAGTTGTCCTATTGCCCAAGAGAAGCCAACCAAGCCGCCGATTGGGTAGCAAGAGCTCATCACCTCAAAATTCCTTTCCCAAATTGGTTATCCGCACCACCACAACCTCTTTGGAGTATTTTATGTTATGAATCCAATCTATCATCTAATCCTTGCTTTATGAATGAATGAGGAACCCATTTCAGACCCAAAAAAAATAAAAAAAAATAGCGTGAGCACGATGTGTCCTTTCAATACCTTCTTCATATTGATAGCCTAAATGACAACTGCACAACCTGTTTTATTAATTAGGTTAAATCGAGCCACTTTAACCCACAGATGATTTGAACGAGAAGGTATTTTACATGACCAATATATCCCATGGCAGTGAAACTATTGTGTAATCAACCAATGAGCATTGGCCATGTGCTATTAATCTAATTCTACTTGGTGCTACGTATATATGAATCTAATTCTACATTACATGGCAAGTTATACCGCGTACTACTTTCATGTAATGTATCGTCGTATGAAATGTTTTTATGACTTGAAGTGCCCAAATGCCTTCTGCAACGAAACGCTTAAGTTAATTTTTATGGCTTTCATTCATGGAAGTGATGGGTTTAGTATCATTATTTACACAAAACCACATAATTATGAGGAAAACAATCAACTATAAATGATGAACTCATTTCTCTTTAATTTATGAGAAAATCCAATGTTTATATCCAATGTTTATCCGGAACAATATACAATTTCTAACTATAGTGTCTCACTAATATAATGAGGAATAGAACCAATATTCACTGATAATATTTGAAGTCTTCCCCTGTCTATCCGAGAATGAATATAGAGGTCTCTTATTTATAAAGAGGATGAGAGGAGCCCTTGGTGCTCATGATTGCTCCTGATTGTTCAAATTAAGATTGTATATCCACAATTCATATTTTGGCCAATATTGACATTGATTTAAACAGATATCAAATCCATTTTGAATTTCGTACCTGTAAATAATAATTTAATTTAACTCATCCAATCGATGAATATCTTTGTTGGAATTTAATCATCCTGCTCATGAATAAGTATAGTAGTTTGGTTGGACAATTACACTTCCAACAAAAAAAAATTGTTGAGTTTAAACATTTACGCAAGATTTTGTAGTTAGCTCAAAAAGTCAAACTCCATACTCTAACATTTAAGCTCAATATCATTAAAATATAGAAATAGGGAGATGACAGACTATAATTGAAAATAACTTTCTCAAATTTATTCTTCGAATTTAAACTCAATAAGAGGAAATCTTCTTATACTTTCTCTCTCTCTGTTTTTTTTTTTTTTTTTTTAAATTTAAATCTAATAAGAAATAAAAACTGGCAAATGACATATCATTAGGCTAAATGTTTATTAATGGAATGTAGATCACGTGTCGGAATTAGTGGATGCATTTTGCCGCGTGGCATGCACAAAGGCAATATTAGTTGTCACCTAGTACGTACGAAAGTGAATATTCTTGTAACTTCGACATTACTTATATATAATATTATAAATAGAATATAGCCAAATCACTAAATTAAAAGTTAATTGATTGAATATATACCACATGTCAAGATCACGATACGTGTTTTGCCAAGTGGCGTGTGCAGAGGAAACATCAAAGTGTCACCTAGCAAGTATGGAAATGAGCATTCTCATAATTTTGACATAAATTATATATGACAGATAGGGGTGTTAGAACCAAACCGAATTTTCATGCATTTCAAATTCGATTCGTGTGATGAAAAATAACGGTTTTTTTTAAAAAAAAAAAAAAAAATTCTAATTCGGATAGTTTCAATTTAACCAAAAACCACCCCCTTCTTAATGTTACACTTAACACAATCTTTCTCTTCTTTCACTAAACTTCTTCTTAATATTATAAAAAAGAGAATCGAAAAATTGAACTGAGTCAGTTTGTATCGCAGTTTAGTTCAAAGTTAATGCATACTTAGCTCCGTTCGTTTCGCGAAAAATAATTTCAGGGAAAACGTTTTCCGGATTTTCCAGAGTTCCTTTCATGGAAAATGAATTTTTTGGGAAAAATGTTTCCATGAAATGAAAAAAGTCTTCTAAATAAAGGGAAAATGTTTTTCACTTTTGAAAAGTGGAAAACATTTTCCTCACTTGATCTCTCTTATTTCACACCTCTACAAATCCCCACTTCCTCCTCTCCTTTCTTCTTCTTCTTCTTTTCTTTTTTTATTTGAATTATTTTTTAGTTTTCCTTTTCTTTTTTAATTTGAATTATTTAATTTTCTTTTTTTTTTTCTTTTCTTTATTTTCCATCTTCTTCTTTCTTGGCTAGTCGTCGATCGTTGCTAGGCGAACTTTGAGCTCGTCGATCTCAAGCTCACTCGCACTCTTGCTTATCATTTTTTTAATTTACCCTACCCTGTAGTTGTACGTTATTCAAGCAAATGGCTTTACATGTTTTGCTTATTTTTTCTTTTGTTTATTAGAAGATAAAAGATGCAGGGAGAGAACAAGCCACTCGATTGGAAGATTCTCATTAGGGCTGTACATGCTTTGCTTATTTTCTCTTTTACTTCTTTTTAGAATCCATACTAACATTGCGACAATAAGGGAACAAAAATATGAAGTAAGTTTGCATGGATTTAAAACAAGTTAATATTTGATGGATTTATAGGTCGGTAAGTGATGCATGCCTAAGTGGTGAAGTCTTGGAAAATATTTTCCTTACCAAGCATTGAAAAATATTTTCCGAAACATTTTCAAGTTTTAGCCGAACACCAGAAAATATTATTATTTTCTTGGAAAATGACTTCCGGGAAAATATTTTCCGAAAACGGTCTATTTTCTGCGAAACGAACGGACCCTTATATAGTTTGGTTTATTTCAGATTTCCTAACGATAGGTAGATGAGTGGGCTAGGCCAACACCCTGACTAGTCCTAGACCACTTTTATGGATATCTCTGTGGAAGAGTCCACCAACTACAATGGGCTGGTGGACTCCAAGCCCATGACTTGCTTGTTACAAGATTTTTCTGGGAGAAACCATCATGCTTTCGGTGCATCACAAGTACGGCATCAAAGTAGATTTGGACGAAATATCCGCTCTAGTCACCACAAACGCATTTGCCTAATCGATACGTCATAAACATACTTGCCTCAAGGGATGATCGCTGAATTATGTTAGCATTAACACTATCTTAACGCATATAAGGCGCTTCTAAATATCAATTATGGATTAAAAAATCTATTTACAGGCATCATAATAAAGTCGTGGAAGTTTAAACATGATATTTAATTTGTGGGATAAGTGCATTGAAAATCATAAAACTTATCGTGAAAGTATAATTGAGTTATAAAACTTTTAAAAAGTGGAATTAAGTTGTAAAACTTGTTGTGAATATGCAATTGAGTTCTAAAACTTTCAAAAAGTGCAATCAAGTTTTAAAAATTATTAAATTGATCAAATCGAGCCATTCTGTTGATTGTGCTTTTTGAAATTTTTAGAATTCGATTGTACTTTTGTGATAAGTTTTAAGAGTTGATTTCACTTTTTGAAAATTTTCGGACTCGGTTGCATTTTTTTGATAAGTTTTAGGATTTGATTGTACTTTTGAAGAGTTTTACAGTTCAATTGCACTTTCATGATAAATTTTAGGATTTTCGGTGTACTCATCTCTTAATTTTATTTATCGTTGTCATGGCCAAGTACAGACGTAGATTTCTAATAGTCATTACAGGTAAACAAACGATATGAAAGAGTCCTATAATTCTGGAATAGTATATGATGCTGAGTATAGTCATTCTTTAAAGAAGTTGCATCGACCAAGCAACGTTGGCTTTGCTGATGTCCTCCAGGGATAGGTTGCCGGCGAAAACCGTCGATTGAAAGACCACTGGTTGTTCACCAAGCACACAGGTTTCCTTCCTTCCTTCCTTCCTTCTTCATGATTTATATTATTTGTGGAAGGAACTCTACCATAAACTAGTAAATAACTTTGGGTAAAAAACAAGTTAAATGATCGAAATGACCCAAATATGAAATTATTTATATTAATCTCTCTCTCCGTGCACACACGCAAAGGAATAAAGCACTTTAATAGTTCAAATTGCTACTCTTTTTTATATTTATTCTGTACGTTACTCATGTCTATTCTCTAGTTATCCTATCAATGTGGGTATAATTCCTATATAATGCATTTCATGTGTGAGGACATATTCAAGAGAAAGAGTGACACGTAATTGAACCACCGCAAGGCTTCATAGCTTTAGCTCTTGGCAAAGATTAATTATCCGACTATTTGTACCTTATGGTGCAAGGAATCTAAGCCAAGTCCAATTCAACTCAAAAGACGATAGACAAATTTTTAAGATAAATGGGCTTGGATGACGTGACCATTTAAGCCTGACCTCGTGACCTACCCTGATCCTATTCAAGCTTACCTAATAAGCACCTCTTCGAGCAATCTTGAGTTTCATCATGATATTTCTTGTACATCAAGTCATCAACCACTTAGGCTAGTGCTTTGCCCGAGAATTCAATTCCTGCCTTCAGGCTCGCGTGTTAGGGTGATGACCAGGACAACAAGTTTCTTATTTTTAAGGAAAAAAAGGATTACTAAAGTAAACTTGATCATGAAAGCTGACCCGTGTAAATTAACAAGAACTGAATCACGAATTGGGAAGGCTGGCCGAACAATTTGATTTTTTGTCCCAGCTAGCCCAACATAGGCTCCCCCAACCTTGGTCATTTTATGGAAAAATATTGTTATTTTCACGTAACGGGTGGCCTAGACAAGCACTGTTAGGCCCAACATCCAAATCCGGTCCATTGATTAGGTCTACATTTAAAATGATATCTCTCATGAATATAGAAAGGAGAGACAAGAAAAATGAGTTTTGGCTTGATGCTGCTCAACGCTCGCAGGGAAAAAGATACGAATAGGTTGGTTTTTGGTTATTCAGATCCGTGTTATATAATGGCAGATCCCGAGCGAACATTTAGGAAGTTAAACCACATTCAATACTAAAAAAAAGACCTATCATATCGCTTTGTAAATTGACTTCCTTGATGGATCTTAGCATATCTAGGACTATTCGGCTCGGATGAGTAATAACTGGAAGTACATGGGATTTATGTATGTGCTTTTGAATGTGAACAAGAAGAAGATACTACTCCGACCCACGCGCACATAAAAAATATTATGTATGTATGTATACGTAATAACCGGAAGTACATGGGATTCGGAGCATTTTGCTTTTGTCATTGCAGATTGCATTTACGTACTTAGATCGTTGGACATTTCTTCTCGACTTCCCAGAGTTTTGTATGCTAAATATCCAGCAATCAATGAACACGGACTTGTCGTCTCCGTGTCCATCATTAATTAGATTTAATCTTGTTATTCAAGCACGCGCGTACCACTTGCGCAAGCACTGACGCTCACTGCTAAACCGTCTCAATCTTTCTAATTTACTTGATGCTAGGCTGAAAAGAACAACTTATTTTACAGCTGATTGGTAGGTTCACAGGACAATAGGGGGACAAATGAGGACTTTTGGAGTGGGTCACTGTTACTGATCACAGCAAAGATTCACCATCAATCTACGTAATGTTAGGGTTTCAAAAATTCATTTACAAAGTTAGGCCTTCGAAAATAGCCTAAAATTGCTCCTTGGATAAATTAACTTTTACCTGCTTATGTAGTTTGATGTCCCCTCGATTCGAGAATCATGATATTTTTCTTTTCAAAAAATTGCATATCCTCAATGGAATGCACCTCTGTTGGATTACTGATTTGGTGATGATGAGTGTCAAAATTTCATTTACAAAGTTAGGTTTTCGACTTGAAAATAGCCTAAAATTGCTACTTAGATAAAAGAACTTTTACTCGCTTCGACAATTCGATGTCTTCTCCATCAGGCACCTATCAAGAGTCATGAGTTTTTTCTTTTCAAAAAATTGCATACCCTCAATAAAACACACCTTTCGCAGGATTATTTATTCGGTGAACACGAGCGTCATGTTTCGGGAACACCTGAAAACCTTGATCTTGTCCTTAATAAGATCCCATTGTCATGCGGGTGCTTCCATTCTCAAGAAACTTCTATCCTAAGCCAAAGCATGGGCGAGAAACTATTGAATAATTGTAATCATCTGATGATATAATACAAGGATCACGCGTTCTTTATATCAGTCAATTTCAAGCTTGGTCTTCCATTGAAGAGTCTTTGCTGAGAGGGCTGCTCTCGCTCTCGCTCTCTCTGACCATCCACAGCCCCAAGAGGCATGCTGTTGACTGGCTCGTCACGGTGGTCCGTGCGCTAGAGAGGAGATTGGGGTGTTTGCTGGTGTAATTAAGTGCAAAATGATGGACATGTGTCCATTCCTCCATAGTAGTTCTAAACGATACCCACCTAAATGGGTCATTGATATGTTTTTTAATCCATATAAGTGTTTAATTATTCATAAATGAGTTAGTTATATTAAATAAACAGATTTAAAAATAATGAGTATTAAATGGGACATAAATGGATTTACTACTTACTTAAACCCAACCCATCTCTAATATTCTCTCATTTTTTCTTGTCTTTATTTGATCTTGTCCTCACTCAATTTATTTATAAATTGGATGTGTTTTAACAATAGGAGTTACTAAATTCGCATTGCATAAAAATAGATTAAAATGAGTTAAGTAAATCTGTTTGGATCGAACTATTTTCGATCTCATCCAAATTAGACCCGACCTACTTTGAGACTCTCGAAGTATCTATCTGCACTTTTTCCAGCTGATTGTACGAACAGCACTACTACTCCAGAAGGTATCATGTAACGTGAAAAAGTGCAGATGGAAAAAGCTTGGTGCTTTATGCGGGCGGGGGGGATATGGAACATTAATATTCTTCGCTTTTGCTCTTTTCGCGTTTGTTGTGTTCCCAGGAAAGGTTCTCTCCGTCACATCTGTTGTGCTCCACATCAGTTTCGTCTAGTGCACGCGGTGCTGGAATTGACTGGACCAGGATCCACGTAGAATCGAGCTGATAAACCATCCATCCTCTTATGTGCCGCAGAAATCGGTGACCGTGATTGCACATGGTCTTTGAGCCCCGGTCCGTGCAACTAGTTTTCCTGACCTTGACTCGTTCGACCCATAGCGTTACTTTCCAGTTATCATGTGACGAAGGGCGTTAGAGTCCATGTTGTGATCATTAGCCTATAATACATGAATACCCTCTTAGCCTTTAGGTGGATCGGGTGTCGACCCGAATAGTGATATTGACCCGATCTAATATAAACTAAACTGAATAAATAAGGTCGGGTGGAGTCCATATACGATATAAAAAAGTCATCTATACGTTTTTCAAGACAATACTTTTACTTGACGTTGATCTTAATTCAATATTTTGTTATCAAGTTGATTTTATCTATCATGTCAATCGTACGATAGAGTCGAATTATTCATGTGTGCATGCCAATATATATATTCTCGGGCTTCTAACTTTTACCTATAGACTCTAGATTTACTTGTTTAAAGTTGGCTCTCATGATCAAAAGAATAATTAATTCAAAATTCAGATTGATTCTAGAACTTCAATTTCGGTACTTCTAATATAATTATTTCCTAGTCTTGCCGTCGGGGATGCGATTTCATATAGTTTCACCGTCTATTGACCAATTTGACCTCCCCATCTCTGTCTTGCCGCATACCCCGAATTGTTTTCTCGGACTAGTCTAGAATTTCCAAACCCTATTTTCATATTAATTAATTGAACAGAAGAAAATGAAAAAAAAACAGAAAAATTCCCGAGCCTCATTTACACAGTCCTTTTATAATAACGTTCAAAATGGTGTTGACAAATGGCCCTATGCCCATCACCTTCACCTATTCTATCCCGTCCCCCACCCTAAACAAATCGAATTAATTGTCTCCGTCGTGTATATAACTTGCTGGGTCGGTACAATTTGGGATGATTTTTGGTAATGTTAAATTCGATCTTTGATTGTCAAAGCGCTAGATGTTGATATGCTGAAGTTTCTAGGGTCAACCCAGCTAACATAGTTGGATAATATATTGCGTGTATCATATGCTTGCCTGCCTGAAGTCGGAAACATTTATATAATTTTCCGGGTTCAGAAACTTCTGGATCATTAGTTATGGGAGAAATGAACCTCAAATTAAGAAGCCACGATATCTAAAATGAGTCTAGTAAGTAATAGCTAGGTTAAGCCAACAATGATAAAATCAAGTGGACTTATAATGCTAATGACACTAAGAAGAATCTCCTCCATAATGAACAAAAACAATAAGCACTCTTGCTCTCCATTCACGAGAAATTGTATGTTAATTAGGCATATCTCCGAATAGCATCTTCGGCACGACTTGGACGGCCAGAATGGACAAATTCTTTTCAAGTAGCCTCGGAAATTGGAGACAATTAAGGACAATGCGTGAGATGCTCTATAAACTTTAGGTGAAGCTGTTTCGAGATGAGAACTTAAAGGAGCATCAAGCATAATAGGGCAGGGAAAGTAAGCAATAACGTATGGTGAAGTGGGTTATAACTCAATAATTTAAACTTTTGATAAAGCTTGAATTACTTAATTAATGGGCATCAATCTAAACTTGAGTTGTCAAGGTCAGAGTGAGAAAGAGGAAAAGGAATGTGTACTTCATTGAAAAAGCTCTAGGTCTTGACCTACATTAGAGAAAACCCAGTCTACTATCTTGTCCCGCAGAATTAGTCAAATTTACAATTGAATTGCATGTTCAAATTCTAATTTATATAAACACATCCAATTTCATCCACCAACAAAGTATTGGCTTGGAAGACGAGACTTTGTTCTTTTCTTTATAGTTTTAGATTAACGTCTTGTCAGAAAATCAAGAGTAAAATACCAAAAACACCAGACTGATTTAGGAAAATGTGCTCTTAAGATACTTCGAGAGATGGATTAGTCGTGATGCGTGAATAATGGCCCGAACAGCACCTTACAACTAAAACAACAAAAAAGGTCACTATATCATCCATTTATGCGTGGATTGAATTTAATGACATGAACCGATCATAGTAATCTCGACCTAGTAAGGACCAATTGGTTTTATCCCACAAGGGAGGTTTTTAGTGTGGCGGGCTTAACTAGGCCGAAGTGGACTGAATGCATTTTCTTTCCTATGTTGGGTAAGCTTTTAGAGTGTTGTTTTTTAAAAAGGTTTCGAACCCTAATCACGGTGGTGCCACTAAATAATATAGATATATAAAAATATAAAGTACCGTTTCACACTTATTTTATATTATGAAACTTTTTTATGTTGAAATTTTGAAATTCGTCACATCAATCGAATCAAATTACTTCATCCATTCATTCTATTTTCATTTAATAATATATGCAGTAATCCACATTAATAAGTAGATCGATTGATGCACCCATCTCTAAGCTATACCAATATTACGTGATTGTTATATTCACTCCTATAGTAGCCAGCTAGAGCATATAGGAATCAAATCGCTCATGCCACTGCTTTTGGAGATTGTTGGAAGATTTGCGCAGTAGGTACACATGGTTTTGCTTCCCCTAAACTATAAAAATTCCCCAAATCTACCCATATGGATTCCTTTTGCCCCAGCATACAAAAAATCTCTTTTCCCTATTAAGTTGGTCAAGTTTAAAATCAAGTACAATCATGGAAACCAACACCCAAATGGATATGTCCGGAACAGGAGAATAATTACCAAAATCAATCCCTTTTTAATGGATCATATCACTTCGGTAACCTGACATGGTCTATAATCTAATTGGTTTGACCTCTTGTCATTGATACATATTTGTGGTCTACAATAGTATCCTAACACTTATTTTTGGAAGGAAAAGTGGAGAAATTAAAAAAATCTCTTGTATGTAGCCGAGTACATGAGACTCCATTTAAAGAAAATTAGGCATGATAAGGAAATCTGCGGACATCGCATATGTAAGACATATCCGACCCGACCGGTGAAATTCCGAGCCAACCCAAAAAATCAACCAACATATATTAAGCCCTTTTTCAAAGACCATCACCTTTATTCACATGTATGGTCCTCAAATCAACCAAGTGCTTGGTCCTTTCCTTCTGTGTCCACATCAAGCCGAGCTTGCACTTTCTTCCCTTTCTCTTTTTTATTTAGGTATCCTACGCACCTCTATCTCCCCCTCTCCCTATAAAACCAAACTCTCTTCAGATTCCCACAACTCATAAACAAAAACACTTCCTTTGCAAAATCTCTCTCTCTCTCTCTCTCTCTCTCTCTTAAACACGCGTACACACATACCCAATGACCGGGAAGAGAAGCCAGACAAGCCCGGTTGGGAGCCCCTTGTCGGGCAACGTATCCGACGGCTCCAACTACAACTCGAAGGAGCAGGACCGGTTCCTGCCGATCGCCAACGTGAGCCGGATCATGAAGCGGTCCCTCCCTGCGAACGCCAAGATCTCCAAGGAGGCCAAGGAGACCGTCCAGGAGTGTGTCTCGGAGTTCATCAGCTTCGTCACCGGGGAGGCCTCTGACAAGTGCCAGCGTGAGAAGCGCAAGACCATCAACGGCGACGACCTCCTCTGGGCCATGACCACCCTCGGCTTCGAGAACTACGTTGCCCCCCTCAAGGTGTACCTCAACCGGTACCACGAGGCCGAGGGCGACAAGGGCAGCGCCGCCAGCACGGGGAGGGGGCACGAGGACCCACCGGCGCCGTCCGGCGCAGAGCACAGGGTCAACGGCGTGGGGGATTTTCAGAGCTTTTATGGGTTGGTAGCTGCTGGGGGTGGGTTCAACATGAATCGGATGATGATGGGTGAGAATGGGGATGGGAGTGGAAATAAACTTATGGCTCCTCAAATTCATAATGGGGTGGGGTGGTAGAGAAATTAGAGTTTAATTAATTAATTTCTAGTGGTACTATGACCATTAGTCGGTATGTTATGTTGAATTAAGCTACTTTTTGTTCAATCTGCTCATACTAATGGAAACATATCGCAATTTTCTATAATACTTAGTTAAGTCCTCCAATTATTTCTCGAAATTATAAACTTCACCATGTCTACGTTTTGCTAAAATTCGGGCCTCATTTAGGATGTCAAGAAAATGGAAGAGTAATGCATGTACTACATGTCATATAATCAATTTATTTATTTATTTCAGAATCCTATAATTTGTCGAGGATGTGCGATTCATTCTAAAATTATTAAAAAGTGTAATCAAGTTTTTTCATTAGATGCGGATGCGATATTTTTATGTTTTCTTAATTTACATGGTGCCGATGTGGTGCCAACTGCCCTCTACATCATACAAAGCCTTGAAAAAAATAAACAAAAAAGATAAAACAAATAAAGAACAGGAAAAAATAATGATTAAAAACACAAAAATTAAAACAAAAGGCGCATATTGGGGTTCGGTGGGGCGGCTCTACCCCTTAAGCCCCTCACGACAGCTTCTGTTTTTCTTTTTCTTTTTCTTATTAAGCAATTTTTAATTTTCAGTTTAATTTTAATTAAAGTTATGAGAAAAACAACGTTTTATTAGTCATTGTCGCACTCTTCATTAACATAATGGCCACGTAGGAAAGTAATGAAAAAAGTCGCATTTGCATTTTTCATTAGACAAATTGAATATAACTAATTTTATATTTTTTTTTCTTGAATGCAACTTTTGAAAAATTGAGGATTCTACTACACTGTGATTGTGATATGGTATGGAATAAAAGCAATTTAACTCATACTGTGCTAATGACAATGACAGCTATCTAATATAGGAGGAAAGATGCAATGGAACCTATGCACCTCTTTTTATAAAAGTTACTTTAGTACCTGGAGAAAATATCACAAGATGTTATAAAGGAAGCTATGCGCCTTCTTTTGTAGAAGGTTACTTCGATATCTATGGGAAGTATGTGGCGCATCATGTTATCAAGATTCAAAATTTGACAGGTTATCAAAATAAAGTACGTGAACAAAATTAAAAAGTACAATTGACTCCGGGACCACTGATTTTGTAGAGTTAAAATATTGACTTAGAAATATTTTTGTCAGGCCAAAGATCAGAAGTAATCGTTCCAAATAATGAACAGGAGTTTCAAATCTGAAAAATCTATTTGCATCAGTTAAGGCATCAGTTTTACTAAAACTTTTCTTTATGAAGTTCGAACTGTTCTGTGAGCATTTTTAACGTGAAAATGTCTATTTCCGTGTCCCACGTACTTTTCCTTATTGAAATTTGAAACCTTTTTTAAGACATCCTTTTCTTTTTGTTTAAGGCAAAAGTTTCTTACTGTATGGATAGCGAGGTTCATTTCACCCTACATGATTGGGTGACAGATTGCCTAAATGACAGATGATTTTGTTTGGAAAGGATATGCTATATTTGACGTGGTGAGGTTTTTGTGATTGAATTAAAGCAAATAGGATTATTAATCAATCTGTGGATGACGATTCACGGGTAAATAAAAGACAAAAGAATACTATTTGCCATGAAAGATGATGAGTACGGATGGTATCCCAACTTTTTTATGTGCTCTTTTGAAGCCGCAAATGCTAAAGGAGCATGAGTTGGTGCGGTATTGGTATCCGAAATAGGGGCAAAATATATTCGAGTTGCCAAGCCAAGATTTGAATGTTCAAATATGGTGGTTAATTATGAAACTTGTATCCTAAGATTAAGGGTGGCCTTGAGCATAAAGACTAAATACTATTTAGACCGCGCATGATAATTATTATGTTTCTTCGTTTTTTCTATTTTTTTGTTCTCTGAACATGTTAAGAATAAAAATCCGTTTAGTAATACAATTTCTTTCTATTTCTGGAACAAATTTTTACTTTAAAAATAGGTTAGGAATAAAAATCAAAAGTATTTTTTTTTGTACTTTTCTATTTTTGGAACAAAAATGATAAATAAAAACTTTTCTTATCATTTGCCTTTGTTACTAGCTGACTGGCCATTTGTTGGTTGCTCGCAGGCCGTTCATTACTGCCTCTTGTTGGCTGGTTGCTTGGGAGGGGGAAACTTTGTATAGTTATTAAATGAATTTCTATTTTAGGAATATAAATTTTATATTACTATCAAACATGCATTTTTGATTAGAAAACTCGTTTGGTGAATAGCAATAAAAAAATTAATTTTTGAAATAAAATGGTTATTATTTATGCCCTTAATATTTGGGGATTCGGACTTGATCATACACCAGATTAAAGGGGTTTGATAGACTCGAGATGGAATTAACTTCTTTATCACCATCACTTGGTCCATGTGAACTGTGTGTTCAAGAGTTTTCAGTTTCGTCACATCCAATACTTGTCCAGCTGAACATGGACATCCATTATCGTGGCAGTCTTTTCTCATTTCACCCTTGGAATCAAGGCGGCATTCACCGAAGTTGAACAGTGCCATGATGGACAGAGTTTGCCAACGATTCAAGATCCACTTTGACAAGCCTCCTAAACTATACTCATAATCTTAATTGCCAAATTGACGGTATCAACTGACCCTTAAGTTAGGTCTACTGGTTTCTGTCCCGTAGCTTGACAAACATACGTACGTACGTATGTACATACATACATACATCCTCGAACAATTTTATTAGGTTTTTCTTTCTTTTCCATTGCCATCTGGTATGAACGTAAGAATGAGTCTCTTTATACTCGTTGACTTTTTCAATTCACGGGGCGACGTGACCGAGCCGCTTGTTTGCTCATCTCGTCACCAGTATGGACTTATTGTTGGCCGGCCAAGCTAAACAAGGGAATCATCTTTAATTAGGTGAACTAGGAGAGATCGGACTGCCTCGGGAGCGGAAACATCAACTTCAGCAGTCAGCATCGATCACGAGAGCTGTATACATTAACATTGTCATAAGTTCCATCAGAATAACAACATTATTGATGTTAGGCGAAATGGGAAGCGGAGACAAAATGAAATTGGTTCATGTGAAAGAAAAATAGAGAAAAGTAAATCCGACACAATGGATCTATGTGATTCAGCAATATTCCTACTCTACGGCAAGAGACCAACATATGGTTCCAGTATAATTAGCAAAGAAAGATTATAAATCGCTCAACTATACTCACTGACAAGTATTTCCCGACCTTGATTCACCCAAAAAAAAAAACCCCACAGTAAAAGTGCAAGAAAATCTCTCCCGCTGAGTTTCTCTTGACAGCTCACAACTAGTCCAAGCCATGAACACTTCAAATGAGTTGAGTTGGGAAATTCAACCTATTGTCAGTAAATGCAAGGAAAAATTGCGGGCCTTCCCAAATGTTCGAATTATCCATTGTTCTAGAGAGGTCAATCTTGATGCTCATTTACCGGGCCTCATCTTTGCTTACTTAATGAAAAGTTTCTATTTCCGACAAAAAAGAAAAAAAAGAAAAAAGATCTGACCAAAAAAAAGAAGGTTGATTTGACAAAACTCACAAGAAAAAAATTACTTATCTCTAAATTGGGTCTTGTTCCTTCCACAAATTTTGTTGGACCTCTTATGTAATGATGTCCATTCACCGGGCCTCTCCTCTTTGCTTACTTAATGAAAAGTTTCTATTTCCGACAAAAAGAAAAAGAAAAAAGAGACTCAAAAAGAGAAGTTAGATTTGAAAAGAAAATTGTCTTTCCAAGAAAGACCAACCAAAAAAAGAAGAAGTTAGATTTGACATGATAAATGATATGGGATAACATCTTTATAGTCCAAGAAGTTATCCATCAGCTACGAGTTCGAAAATTGTCTTTCGCTGTCGGTGATGGTAGCCTAAGGTATCAAATTAAACCCTCAGCCCCTCTTTCTCATTTATTCTTCGCGGATGATGCTATTTTCTTTATGGATGGAACACTTCAAGAGAAGCTCAGAATCTTGCAAACTCACCTTGAATTGCTATTGCTTTGATAGACGGAGTTGGGCATCTCCTCGGTCCAATGGTGGGGGTTAATCGTAACAAATCTCCCAGGGTATTCTTTGGGGAAAGCTGTCCACAGGTTTTAAAAGGAAACATAGCATCGGAATTGATTGGGTTCCTATCTTAGAAAAGACTGGAAAATACTTGGGGATACCATCCGATTGGGGTCCAAAAAAACAGATGTTCAATTGGATCATAGCACGGGTGGATAGAAAACTGGAGGGCTGGAAGGAGCAGTTAATTTCAAAGGCGGGGAAAGAAGTACTAATAAAAATGGTTGTTCAGGCTCTTCCCCAATATGCCATGAATATATTCAAAATACCCCTATCCATTTGTAAAGCGATTGAAAGGAAAATTTCAGATTTCTGGTGGCGAAAGAATGCAGCACAGAGAGGTGTTCACTAGAAGAGTTGGGATGTCTTAAAGATGAGAAAGGACCAGGGGTGGCTTGGGATTCAGAGATTTAATGGAACTAAACAGGGCATCTTTGGGAAGACAAGCCCGGAGACTCCATCAAACTCCGAAGCCTTATGGAGCGAGAATGTTTAAAGGACTCTATTTCCCTAATGGTAGCCTATGGACTGCTACAAAGGGTGCCAGACCATCATGGGGTTGGCAAAGCCTTCTACTTGGCCGCGATGCTCTTGAACCTGATTTGAAATGGGAGATTGGGGATGGCAAATCTATAAACTTAAGAGAAGATCGTTGGCTCATGTCAGGCAAAATTGGAGGACCGGCGAATCAAAACGACCCAAAGTTAGTTGCAGATATTATCGAGCCACACTCACGCACATGGAAAAATCAACTCATCAATGAGCTTTTTGACAGAAACATTTCGGAGGAGATCCAGCAAACGACACTTAGCATAAACACCAGACCTGACCACTTAATATGGATAGGGCATCACTCGGGGAACTACAAAGTCAAACATGGATATCACAGACTACGAGCAGCAACCATAACAAACAAAGAGAATCAGGCATCATCTTCTTTTCAAGTCCCCAACAGACTATGGAAGGAAATATGGCACATACATACTAATCCCAGAATCAGGCACTTCATGTGGAGCTTATGTACTGAAGGTCTTCCTACGAGACTCAACCTGTGCCGGAGGAAAATCTTACCTGAGCCTACTTGCCCTTTCTGCTGCGAGCATCCGGAGTCCTCCGAACACCTATTTATCCTGTGCCAGTGGACAAACGCAATATGGATGAACTTTAGTGACCAAATCAGCACATCCCCGGCATCGGTTACAAGAATAGATCCAGTGGGTATGTAACTACCTCTTCTCCGGCATCTCAGCAAATCAAAAGGCGACCTTCGCGACCATTTTGTGGTACATATGGAAAGCACGAAATGGCCTGATCTTTCAAGGAAGGAAAACAGAACGAAACAAGATAATCGGTGAAGCTCGCCTAGCTCAAAGCAACTTTTCGAGAAGTGGCAACCACAAAAGACGGTGCTTACCTCGGAAAGACACTCGTGGGTACCTCCCGGATCCGGGAGCGTGGAAGATCAACGTGGATTGCGCATGGAGAGAGCCGATCGGAGGATCCATCGCCGGTCTTTGTAGAGGAGCTGATGGGGTGTGCACTGCTGGTTTTGTGCAGAAAATCCGTGCTCAATCGGCTCACATGGCCGAAACCCTAGCTATCAGGCGTTCTCTTGAGTGGTTGAAGGAGAGAGAGAGCTGTTCGGCAGAATCACTTTCACCCGCACGTAATGAACCGAAGCCATCTTCTACGTATCTAGCGGCGCTCCTTGGCTGTTCGGTCGGTTCACAGGCTGCACAGAAACTCCATGGGCCTCGCGGCCCTTTGTCTTGGACTGCCGACAATTGCTGGGCGAGATGAAGGATGTTTGCTTGCAATTTGAACCGCGCGAGTCCAACCGAGCGCGGGGACTCGCAAAATCACACAGCTCCGGTTCCTTGCCGGGTAATTGGGTTACTAATCCCCGCACGAACTCTTTCTTATCTTATGTGTTGATTTTCCTACTATTTGTAATCCTCCGACTTAGTATCAATCAAAGCGTTTTCACTTCGACCAAAAAAAAAAAAAAAAAAAAAAAAAAAAAAATTCGATCTCACGCATGTCCAAATATTTGTAATCTTCTCAGCCAAAATTTGCCGGATTGGAGGTCCGTTCAAGGAACCTTGATCTCACGCATGTCCAAATATTTGTAATCTTCTCAGCCAAAATTTGCCGGATTGGAGGTCCGTTCAAGGAATCAAAATGCTAGAATTCCCAGCCGCAGCATACGTTGGGACATTCCGGTCATGGCCGAATGTCCAATCCAGTTTCTAGACACCCAAACGTGCCAAGTTGGACCCTTGGTAGCCTTTCGTGCTTCCTTGCGGACATCTCCACGCGATTTAGGATGTCCAAAATATCCCTTTGCACACTCCCAGTTAATTTCGCTCAGTTCGGATATTGTCTAATCCAATTGTAATTGGTTCTAAATTTCAATAATGATTGAGAAATCTAAGACTGAATTGGATGTGATCCTTGTCTATTTCGCTGGCATTGTTCCGGCAACGAATAAAAGACACAGTACGGCTGTTGTAAAATGGTCAACGCCTACTGAAGAAATCTTTAAGTAAAAAAATTGATAAAAAAAGGAGTAGAAAAATGGACTACAAATGGCAACGATTGGAGTTATCATAAAAGTATCTCTTTGGATACTGGCATTCGAACAAGAATAAATTACGAACTTTATATTACATGATGGTATTTGACTTATCAAATAGCAAATTGTTCGCACTAGCATGGAGCACTAGCTTGGTCCCTGAATTGATAGACGTTGCTCGGTTCTTGAACGAGGATATGATGAGTCCAGCGAAATTCGAATATATTATGGAAAAATGTTTGAGAGGCAGGATTCGGATAAAGGTAATTTAGAAGGGGCACGATGCAGCTAGGATCCTAGGCCCAGATCATTGAAGAGAGAATACTCCAACGAAGAGGAGGAAATTGCGAAAACATATTGACAAATACGGGCAGCGATTAATAAATGAAAGAGGTCCAATACTTTTAAAATATTCCTCAAATCTGAGCTCGTAAAGAAAATCCGTTCTGGATAAATTTACTAATTTGAGTATGTTTCCTCAAAGGGGTTTCCTATTTTGGATATAAATACTATATATTAAAAGGTTGGATTCCACTAGCTTATAACATGATAGAGCAGATAAGAGGATTGTTATGCTTTAGGTATAATTTAGGGGTTGGGAAGCACTTGAGCAATTGTAAGCTATACATTTATCGGACTTAAAAGTGGATTTTTTTACAGCTGGCTCGCCCTATAAATACTTAGATTAAACTATGTAAATCTTTGGTGCACTTATTGTTTTTTGTTGATTTATCCGCTAATTTTTGTTTCTCGTGTTAAGACTTCAATTGCAAGTCTCAACTAATATTAGAGTTAAGGCTAGTTTTTCTTTTTTCCTTTTGATTTAGAACTTTTGCTTATATGATCATCTTCTAGAAATTCTATTGTTGTAATTATATTTAAAGTTAAAATAAATTTTGAAAAGTTTAATACGAGGAACAGCTTTGGGTTGGTGGAGCATGAAGATGCATGCTCTTTAACAACCCAAAGGTCGGTGAAAGTTTTAGATGGCAAGGATAAATTGCTAGAAACTATGAAAGAGGCTGATAAGGTAGAGTTGATGAAGAAGGCTTGATAAATCTATTGGATGAAGTTTTGATTGAAGTGGCCAAAAGATGGATGCCGTAGCATTGTAGGCAAAACTCAGGTCATTTTGTACGATGAAGGATTTGAATAACCATTTGTATATTCTTAAAAGGGTGCTTCAATTACGGTTGGTTGGAGGTACATCCATCATAGCACATTTTAATGAGTCATGATGGACTTGAACAACGTCAAAATATTTACTAGAGATCAAACGATGTTTGCATACTCTAATGTAATGTCAATTAATTCCTTTTGGGTTTTCTTGTTTAAGATAAACTCGATTACTTAAAAAGCTATGGCTTATATGAATTCAAAATTAACATGCACTGATGAACTAATATGAAATCTAACGAACATGAATGCTTGTTATAATTGAATTGAATGTAACCTACATGCAATTCTAATAACATGAGACTATAATTTGTGTTTTCTTTTTTATAAATAAAAGACTAAATTTTAGGACATCTATACATGACCTATGTGACTCTTTTTAAAAGATAATGACTTAATGATGCAATGTTAATTCTTTTCATTATTTTCTTTTACGTTAATTAAACTATATGTAATATATGGGATGGGATTAGTAATTAAATCTATTTACATTATGTGATTAGTATTAAATTGTGTGATTCACTAAATGACGTTCGACATATTATGCATGTTATGAGACCAACTAATCCTATATGCAATCTGTATATCTCAAATGACATTATTTATTTGATTTTTTTTATTTATTTAAGGAAAACTGCAAACTATACTAAGTCTATTGAATCCTCATATAAAAGGCATGATCCTAGATAGAAAAGTCCTAAATTATGAATGATGAATGCAACTAGACTTCACGTGATATGTGTGACGATTAAAGAAATTAATGACACATTTCTGTACATGATGTATCCAAATTTACCATTCAATGACATGTTATTTCAAAGCAACATCATTCAATTGATCATTCAATCGTAAAATCACACATAAGACAATGTTAGGGGTTGGAACATTAGGCTTAAAGGTCCAATCCCGTTAATTAATGCAGTGAACAATAAAACCTAATGTAATAACCGAAGGCCTAACAACTAGATAACATGAACAAAAACTATATACTAAAACTAAATACTTACGAAAATTACAAACCTCATCCTCACTTTTATTTAGGGTTTATCTTAGATAATCGTGATGGTCTAACACAAGGTAGGGGCACGGCTGATACTTGATGAATGGTAGGTGGGGGGAGTGAGGCTGTTGGTGAGGTGGCAAACATGGTGTTAGGCCGTGGATTGTGACGTCTTAGTCCGTCACATACTAACGCGAGTTATTAATCTTTTCACTTATAGCACAAGCGGAAGCCAGAGTATAAAATTAAATTGACAATACAATAATGGATGGATGCCATAGAAGAACAAACATCATAACTTTCATTTCTTATCTTATTCGTGTACATGGGTATTTCATCGGGCTACAATTGGAAGGTCAAAAAGACATACTCTCCCATCAGTTATCATCACTGCCACCATAATTGCGCTCCCACAGCTATCCACATCATACATCACCCATCTGCAACGGTCCTATCCCAAAAGTGTCAAGACTATGCCCAAAAATGGATCCCAACCTCCGCCTCCTTGAACTACTTCCTACTGTTGCCACCCTCATCTCCGCTACTATCCTCCGAATAAGGCAAAGGGCTTATTAGAAGTCTTCCAATCTTCGCATATATCACCATGAAGCGATAGGTAAT
Organism: Eucalyptus grandis; assembly: GCF_016545825.1. Classification (NCBI taxonomy): domain Eukaryota; kingdom Viridiplantae; phylum Streptophyta; class Magnoliopsida; order Myrtales; family Myrtaceae; genus Eucalyptus; species Eucalyptus grandis. The sequence continues at coordinate 6,866,195 of NC_052620.1, forward strand.
GCGACTTGTAGGCGAGCCTATATCTATCCATAACGCGGATGTGTATCTCACGAACATCACGGAACGGAACGCTGGGTTGGTAAACTGGTACAACTCCCTCAAAGTCTACGGGTGCTCCGTAATGGGATATGGGGATAGCAGGATAGGCAGCCATATCTAAAGATTTGAAAAATTTAAACATCAATAGGAGTGAGCTAATGCCAAGCGAATGAAATATTCGAAACTCTATACCATATGATCCACCCATCACACATGAATAATCTGTTTAAGACATGCGCCTGACTCAACAACTAGGGTATAAACAGTACTATATGAGATTAACTAAGATCAGGTAGATTATAACGATAGGATAGCTATCCCAAGGATTTTAGACTCATGATATAAGGACTTGACGACTCAATAACACATGCGCATATGATGCAAACGTTTTAGTTCTCACTTTTCCAATCAATGTTTTCATTCCAAGACACATGGAAGCTGTTTTGTTGTCTTGTCCACGTAAGGAATTCTCATCTAGTGGCTGGTTCGCTGTCCTATCTATGGCAATGTATAGGGATGAGCGGTTCTAGGTTCTTTACAAGTTCCGTCTGAAATCTGGAACCTACCATTGGATACAAGTTTCTAACTTTTTTAGAACCTGAAATCTACCAATCGGAACCAAGAACCCGTACCTACTTATCATAGGTTCCAAGGTCGGTTCCAGGGTTCAACATGTTCTTTCTTTCTCTTTTTTTGGTTTCATTTTTAGTTAAAATAGAAAATGAATGCAATAATAATAAACAAGCTTATCATTCATCAAAAAGAATACAAAACGGAAAAAACTATCAATGGAGGAAAATGATTTTTTGGCAAGGAATTCAACTAGATAAAAAGGAGGAAATGGAACAAAAGTCTTCATTGAAATGGAACAAAATTCACTAGACCATAAATCTTGTTTTGGAACTTTGTATCAAGGAATTTATAACACCATAGAACAAACTAGACCATAAAAACAAGAGCATTAAATTTGTAGATATGAGCATTAAAAGAAAGATGAGATTTTGGTCTTCAAACATCCATGAAACAACTATCATAGTTAATAACTTAATAATATCTATAAATTTAAAATTGAAGTGTCGCGTATAGATTATTTGCAATTGTAACTACAACGTTTTCTTTGCAACCGAAAGTTCAGCATATGTAGGGTAGCCTGCATTACAATTCGAGTAAGTGTTCCTTGGACATGATGAAAACTAACATCTTCTTGAGTATACAGATAAAAACATAGCACGATGCTCAACTTGGTTATAAAATCGACCTATGTACGAGAACAAAAGCCATCATATAGAAGTATAATGGGAGATGCTGGTAAACTAAAATAAGTATTAGATGTCATACCGCATATCTTCATTTCGCTTTAACTGGTAAACTTTATTTACTAACGATAATCTCCTCATTAAGACAATCCATATCTTTAAACAAAGAAGAAGAAGAGATTAAATAAAATATTTACTTATTAGATATACAAAAGGAATTATAATATATAAAGATATAAACATCATTTACCTAACTCAAATTTTCTGCATTCTCAATGCACTCTTTAACATTAATTGGTACATGAACGGCTCTCAACCAATCTTGAGTGCAAATTAAAGCTTGCACTGCTTTGAGAGTTAAAGAACTTCGAAAACCATCAATTACACAATCTGATGTACTGAAAGTTGACTCTAGAGCAACAATAGTTATGAGAATAGACAAAATATCTTGAGCCATCACAGAAATGATCTTATATTTTGAGCCAACAATCTTCCATCATACCAAAATGTCAAGATCAATAACTTTTTCATTTTCTTCTTGAAAATACTCATCAAACTAGGATTTGTTGTCATTGCACCCTTGTTTGTTCAAGTGCAAAAACATTTTCTTCAAGTCATACTTCTTTATACCTTCATTACCACCCGTATTGGCATTGAACCACTACTACTTGCACTCAAACTGTGGCTATCAAAATTTTGATCACTTGAAATAAGAGAAGATTGCCCATAAAATTCATACAAGCGCTCTAATGCATCCTTCACCTTGTAATGCATCACTTTAGTTTTTAATTCATCATCATAAATTTGTCCACATAAGAAACTCACATAATTCAACTTGGCTTTTGGATCTAGCACAACCACAATCAACACCATCATATTGACTTTATCTAAACTTCTATAATATTTGTCAAAATTTTCTTTCATTTTCGTACTCATAACTTGAAGCTTAGGATTTGAAGCATTCGCCGCATCTTAAATATCTATATAAAAAAGCTATTCCTTCAAAATAATCATTTGAAGTAGCATATTAACTCCCCGATATTTGATTGGTGGTATCATAGAATAGTTTTATAAATTCTAAAAGAATAATAGCATTTTCCCAATTATCATCTTTAGGAATTTTATGGTTAAGCTCACTTGCAAAAGATAGATCATATTGTTCCATCTTTTCAAAAACTTTTATGAACTTTATGGCGGTGTCTAACATGAGATAAGTGTAGTTTCATCTAGTGACAATGTCAAGAATAAACAAACCCTTATAAGTGATTCGTTTACTCTCAATGCAAGATTGAAATGCTTTGTCTCTCGTGAGAGAATTCCTTACATATGTAACCACATTTCGGATACATGCAATAGAGTCATGTACCATAGTCAAGTTATTTCTCACAATCAAATTTAATATATAAATTGTGCACCTCATGTGCAAAACACTATCATCTAATATCAACATCCTTTCTCTTGAAAGTTTTTTTCTCAAATAACTAATTGTAACATTGTTCGAAGTAGCATTATCCATAGAGATTATTGACACTTTTTTTTTCTAGTCCCCACTCCTAGATGCATTTTTTCATCATTTTTTCAATCTCCCTATCCTTATAACTATGCATTACCACAAAATTGATGATTTTTTATTTATTTATGTAACTTCCAATTTTCATCAATAAAATGTGTAGTGAGACACAAATAATTCTGGTTTCGAATGGAACTCTATATATCGGTCATGAGTATGATCCTAGAATTTATCTTTCCAAAATAAGTCTTCAAACAAGTTTTATTATAGAAATACAGCTTCATGCAATCTTTTGCCATTGTAAAACATGATAAATGTTGGAAAAGAGGTTGTGACTCATTGACAAATTAATGAAATGTAACATGCTTGACCAATGAAAAAGGTTATTAATCAATTTTGATGAATTGAGCAAGCATTTACTTACAACATTCTTGATTAAGCAATCATGTCGATAAGACGTTACTAGTACTAGAATCTCCTATTACCTTCCCAGCCATGTCTACATTACGTGGTGCAAAGTGTGACATCCCGATTTTTCTCAATTTTATTTTCAGTCAATTGAGTCGGGCAATTCATCTGTGCATGTAGTTCGTCTCTCAGAGTTGGCCACTCACGAGAGAACTAGTCTATTGAGTGAAGTAATTAAGAAATTTTTACCGCGTCAGACTTGGGGACTGATCACCCTCGGGTCGGATGCAAGAAAATTTCCCTAAAAGCTACTCAGTGGATTAGGCGCGCTGAAATCGCACCAAATTGAATTTAACCGTAAAAATTGGGATTGAATTTAGGAGTTGGAAGCCCGGTTATGTCACACATCTTATTAGGATCATGGGATAATTTTGTGGATTTTAATTGGATTCAATTAGAAGAGAATTGTAAGAAAATTTGAAGAAATTGGATGTCCAAGGATTTAGACCCCGGCGGAAATGATATTGCACCCATTGAAGAATGTTGTGGGAGAGGAGATAGTGGAAGATGACATCATAGGGGTGATGTCATGCTGATGGGAGCCGAGCAAATGGGGTGTTGACAAGTGGCGAGAGCCCATTGGCCCTCATAAAGTGGGGTTTTTCCCTCTCACCTATCAACATCATCTTCTTCCTTTGGTCTTGGGAGGAGAGGAAAACTAGCAAAGGAGGAGCTCGCCCGTCGACCAGCAGCCGTGCGCCGCTTCCCCGCCATCCGTCGTCGTCGTGTCGAGCCGCCGTTGCCACCTCGTCATCCTTGCTCGCCAGCCCCGCGACCGCCTTTCCCTTCCGCTCAGCCCCTCCGTCGTCGCGCCAGTAGCTTCGCCTATCCACAGCAGCTTGCCGCCGTTGCCCTCCGTTAGCCACGCCGCCAGCCGTTGCCGTGAGCCACCGCTTGGACAACCGCGCCTCTCCTCCACCACTACCGCCTCTAGCCGTCGCCGTTCTTCCTCTCCTCCGACCTCGTCGTGCAACAAGAAAAGTGGGTCTCATAGCCCACTTAAGGCCCGTTTTGGCCGTCTTCCCGACCCCGAAAGCTAGGCCCGCCTTTGGAAAAGTCGATCCCGGCGTCGCCCTCGTCGTTTTGGTCCAAGCGGCGAGTTAATCAAGTGAGTTTACCTCACTAAACACTAATTAGAGTGTTAATAATGCTCTAAGTATGTTTAGTTTGAATTAAGTGAGTTTAGGTGGGTAGATTAGTATATTTAATTATAAATTGGATTAAGAAGTTGGTTTATATTAAAGTATGTTTAGTTAAGATTAAAAGAGGTTATTTAATGTTAAGTCTTGATGGGACATAATAGGATTTTATTTTTGAATTATTTAATTGCTTCGAAATTCTGGAAAATATAATATTATATTATAATCCGAAATTATTAAAATATTATTAAAAAAAACAGAAAAAAATTATTTTTGACCCCGATTGCTCAGAATTTTGTGTCGATCGCTGTTGTGCATTTAGAATTGGAAATTGATGATTGGTTGTGGCAATTTGAGTGTGATTGCGATAAATAGGGATTCTTATAAAATCCTAAGTGTAGAAATTGATGGGCGGTTAGCCGTGATTGACCACCTATCAGAGGTCGTGCCCAGTGAGGCCGTGATTAACCACCTATTAGAGGTCGTGCCCAGTGAGGCCGTGAATTGCCACCTGATAAAGGTCGCGTCTAGTAAGGCCGTGAATTGTCACCTGATAGAGGTCGCGCCCAACCGGACCGTGATTTACCACCTACTAGAGGTCGTGCCCATCGGGCCAGGATCTACCACCTTTTAAAGGTTGTGCCGAGTGGGGCCGTGATTGCCATTGGTTATTAAACCTTCCTATAGGGTTGTGATTGGAAATAGTAATTGATTTGCTAGAATGACATGTAATCGGCCGAGTCGATTGATCGTCGAGACGATCCAAGTGATGGAATTGTTCTGATAATATGATTGTGCCTCAGTTGTTTGGTTATCAGAATTGCACGTGGTTGAATTATATAAACTGTGCTAACCTGCAGATGAAGGCTAATGCGAGGTAAGTCTTCTTGATGTTGTGGCTAGACTACTTTGGGGCGTATTTACTTTCTAATAGGGGTTTAGGAGGGGTGAACTTGCTGAGACAAAGTCTCATCCCAGTTTGGGGAAAATATTACAGGACTGTAGATGGCGGTACCCCCGGAGCAGAGTGGCATGCCGACGGAGATTGACTAGACGACGCAGACTACTCCTGACCCTGGAAGTCCTTGGGTCTATCAGTTGGTTAGGTCCATTGTCTGAGTCTAGGTGACCGTGGATGTCAGGGTACCTTATATGTTTAGGGCTTGGTTTCGTTTTGGAGTCGATGGCGTTAGGGTTGGACTACTAGATAGCATGGATATTCCGTTGGCTGTGATGAATGCCATTTTGGGTGAGGGCGTGGCGGATCTTCCCACGGTAGAGTGATCAACGCATCGCCCCCGGCCTCCTGGGTGATAGATCCTGAGGACGTGGGATCGTCGAACGGGGCCGACCAATAGTTTTAGGACTATTCCTCTTTTTTTTGGCGGACCGATCCATGCTGTGTAGATTGACCCTTTTTGATGCACATAAACTCTGACCCATTTTTGGTGCATATAGTATCTGGATCTTGTTGGTGTATGTAAACCCTGGAATGATGATGATGATGATGTATGAAAGTATGTTTATTTGATTTTGATTTGATTTTCCTGCTGTTCTATCCTGCAATTTATTTGTTAGGGGTTTTGTAATTCGTTCTGCATGCGCATAATAATTTGAATGGGGTCGACGACACTACCTGGGAATGTCGCATTTACATGACCATGGCAGGTTGTTCACGTGTCTCGGGGTTCAGGGCGTGACACAAAGAATCTTTACCTCTTATCTACATTGTGAGGAAACTTTTTACACATGGTCAAGTGTTTCCTCATTATAGAAGTCTCGTTAGGAACGCAATACTTAAATATAGACCCACGATGAATGCACTTCACTTGATATGTTCTTCAATCCTTATAATTGATTCTCGCATAATGATTCAACACATTCGAATGTATATTTCTTATTATGAGGAGGAAGACGAGAATCAAGTATCTTATTCGTGGCACTCATGGTAGGGGATGACTCTTTTTAATGTTCATCGCTAGACAATTCCACTTCCGTGATTGGAGTCATCTTCTCACATCTCCCCACCTCCATTAACGTGTTATCTCGATACATTAATTTCACACACACACAACAATAATAGAATATAGTTAGAAATTTCAAAATAAAGATCAAACATTTATAAAATAGCAAACTCGTGTATTTCAATTTGGAATGATATATCAAATTCCAATTTGGAATGACATGCACTTGTATTTATTCATCATAATTTGGATGGTTGCTGTTTTTACCTCATTTGAAAAACAAAAATAATGTTTTCACGGACTTTTCTGGTTCACTCTTCTGATAGAAACCGAATGGATGGTGAGTGGCATATCCTAAGGGAAACAAGCTCTATCGCATCATACAATGCCGAGAACATTCGTTAACTATAATCTTTGCAATCCATTTTCCTGTGGTGATCTCACTATTAGGTTGAATCATGGGCAGAGTGTATAAGATCGGTATTGAAAATGGAAACTACAATTTGTCCTATCAGGACACCTTTTCACCTTAGATGTCCTGGAACCTTGATCAAGTGGATAGAGCTGTCAAAGAAACAACAGTTGCTTGATGCACTAATTAATGAAAAAGCAGTGAATTCTCTAGATGGCGAGTAAACTGATAACTCAAATCTTCTTTATTATTCATTTTGTGCCCTAATTTGCGATAGTCCTTTGGCATTGTTGAGTAGGAAGCTTGTAAATAGTCCTTGACTATAACCTAACATAACTTTCCAGGACAGCCACATTGATCATGACAAAAAATTTCAAGCTGAAGCCATTATCGGGTTTCAACAAGGTTTTTTTCCAAATACAAAGTCGAACTAACTGTCTCATAAAACAAACTACACAATGGTAACAAAATGAAGCCATTCATCTTCGTCTTTTTTAATCTTTTGAGATCCAATAGTTACTTTCAACACATATTCAAGCAAAAGACTTTCTAAAGGTTAAGGGGTGGGATCCTGGAAGTGGTTTGATGGTAAGGCAAATCAGCAGTTTTTCTCCTAGTTCTCCTATTTCGTATTTTGGTTTGACGATAAGGCCACTATCTACAGCCGAATATTTATATCACTGAGAACTAGGAGAACCCAACGATCCCAGATCTCAACACCTCCCCCAGTTTTATATCACCCACCGCCCACAAAAATTGCGTGAATCGAATACTCTAAATCCCAGAACTTTCAGAATTTCCATTGGAATCGACGTCAACCCATCATCTTGAATTTCCCGACGCGAGCAAAGGATGTCACTTTAAGAGTGGAGGACACAAGACACGATTCCGGGTGGCACTGAATAAAGAAACGAGGTGACCACTACATGCCGATGAAAGCGAATTCCATAATCATAGCACTTTGCACTCCCATGAGGAGGAAAAATACATGGACAAGGAGTTCCGCAAGAGAAGATTCAAGGCGGTGTTTCAAGAAGTGATGGTGTTGGGCGCGACACTAACATCAGTGACTATATTCCTTGTTAAAATATTTAAATGATGAACTAAGCTTTCATTTAACAGTTTAAGCTTTCAGAATAGTTGGAGGAATCAGATGTGGAGGGCTTGGACTACTTAGACATGGTAATGAAGGAGAACTTCAGGCTTTGCTTACCCACAAGGTGACCGAGGATTGCACGATGAACGGCTTCCACATACCCTACAAGTCCACATGAATGTGTGGTCCATTGGAAGAGACCCAAAAATGTGGACCACTCATGACCCAGAAGAGTTCGTTCCTGAAAGATTTTGGGGTGCAGTTGGTGGGGTGAGTGGTTCATGAAAGAATTCTTCAGAAAACTTGATCCAAGGCCTTTTTCTCTCTCTTTGATGGTTTGACGATATTCTAGCTTTAACTCATTGCAATTTAGAGAGAGTCTCACATCAGCATGGGTTATACTACCGTTGTGGTGAAAACATAGGGATATTAGAATGGCATCAAAAAGCAAATCGGCAAGAATTAACATTCAAAAAGCAGCAGATCACACAGATTCACTTTCAATGAGGCCATTCTCTTCTTGTCCAAGATAGTCAAACTTAGAAGCAGAAGAAAAATCTTGCCTAAACAACACTTTATATCTAGTGTCATATTTCCACAAGAATATAATGACAAAATCACATGATATCGAGTTAATTGATTTTTATATCAAGTCACTGAAGGCAGGCAAAGTAATATCTATGTATCTCTATGTTATGAACTCAAGTAAAACAACTGAACAGTAGACAACTAAACAAACTTAACTTATGCTAATTTGAGTAGGATATTACTTGCCAATCCACATGATGAGAGGTACTTCGGACTGTCAAGAGGTGTGGACATAACTTTGTAAATAAGTGTCCACTAAAAGATCAGATGAAACTAATCATTGTGGCATGGACATCCATAATGTTTCAAAAGCAAGAGTTAATGTCAACACCATGTAAAATGAGAGAGATATATGAAGCTATGATAGCCATCACAACGGTCATTCAAGAATCCATAAGGTAAATGTTTCGACAAAGCCAAAACAAATTCGGATTATGCTCCTGTCAAACAAACAATCACTAATATCTGTATTTAACCAGCAAATGAACCAACACTAGTATTCTCAAAACAATGTCAAAGATGTCAGTATATTCTTACGAGGAGTTGCACTCATAAACAAGATCATGCGCAAGGAGGGAAAATCAGTCAAGATAAACTTTAATATCAATACCACTGTCAATCAGAGACTGAACTGCTTCGATTTTTCCTTCAAACTACTTTGAAGGATGAATGGCTCCATGCCTAGGATATGTTGAGACTGCTCTGATGTTGAAGGACACATGCTTATTTGGATTCTCTGACTTCTTCCCCTTTTGGTCAGTGTATGGCCGTTGTTGTCATAGTCCAAACAGTTCAACTCCAAAGAAACTTCTTGGTGCTAAATGATGCTGCCCAAAAGCCAACCCACATACAAGATCTCCATAAAATTCGATAAAGAATAGAGCACCCCCACATTTGATTGATTGTTTGCTGAAACATTATGCTACACCTAGTACCATTATCAAGGAAATGACATAGAGAGGACATCCCAAACTAGAAAAAGAACGAGATATTCAATGAAGCACCTACCCACTGTGAATAGCACAGGTCGGCACAAAGGCTCCATGTCAAGACGCATCAACACCATGCACTAAAACACTATTAGAGCACAGGTTGCAAAAGGATTGCTTCAACATCTTACTACAGGAGACACTTTCTAGCAAATAAAAGCAGCCACTTTGATCTTAGGGTGCATGACACCTGAAAGAAACAGACATTGTCAGTAAGACACTCCCCAAAACTAACCAGAGAAGTGGGCAAGCACACAGCCCCATATAACAAAACCTCGCAATCTTCGAAGCTACATTGACAGAAATTGTGCTAAGCAATTCATCAAACAGCTAGAATGCATTGGTGAGAAAGTGCACAAAAGCCCCTAATATTCGGAATATGTAACGATTCTGTCAGAACACAACCAAACATATATTAAGAAAGACCAACTTCATATGAGGTAATATAGAACTCGAAGAAGAACGCAAGTTTCTTCCTTTCGTCATTAAGTTCAGGCAAGACAAGATTAAACAAATAGATTCACCTGCGTTACTGAATTTGTTGTGGATCGTTGCAAGTCGATAAGGTTCGGACAGTGGTATTAAGGTCACCCTCCCAACGTCCTTCACCATCCTCTTTGGAGAGGAGTACTTTATCTAGCTTTGGTGTCCTCAAGGCACCCTTGCAAAATATATTCATCTTAGGGCACTGTGTGATGACAATACGCTCAAGTGATGAAAACCTGAAGGCGCAATTCGTTGGGGAGAAGCTCTCAAGGCTTGGTAAATGATCAAGTATTAGCTCTTCTAGCTTGAGGAAAGGGATCTCCTCTGCTCCATCTCCATCATCTATTACCACATCTTCCATTGCAACACAATCTCTTAGGGTTAGCCGAGTAAGGTGCACCAGACTCATCATTGCCGGGCGAGTCCCCATATGAACTAAACCAGTGCACTCCTCTATGTGTAAATGCATCAATCTCTCGAATGAGGCTCGAGATGGAAATACGATCGATAAATTAGGGCACTGCAAAAGGAGCATAAATTCAATCTGGTTGAGGATTTTAGCCATCAAGGAGCCTTCTTTCCAGACTCCCCTCAGGTTACACAGCTCCATCAACCAAAGTTGCTTCAGATTTCCAAGTGACTTGAGAGGTTTTTCCACGTCTGTTAATCCTATGCAGGGAGTCGCTTCCCCATGTCCAAGAGCATTTTCTGGAAATATCTCCTCGAAGGAACTACAACACACAACAAGCTCTTCTAGATTGGGGAATCCTTGGAGAAGGAAGTCGGAGGGGAAAGTGACGTTTTCATCATGGTAGCATCCCAAAGCTAGAGCTCTGAGATTGTCAAAGATGTAATGCTGCGGTAGCATTGCAACATCCTCCCTCGTCAATTCCAATAACTTCAGGTGAGGAATGACCTGTGGGAATCCATTTAATCAAACCACCATCCACCAAAAGTAAAATAGGGCACAACCATGGTCCAATGACTAAATTGTCCTTCCATTTATTAGGGAAAAGAGGAAAAAGAACCTGTAGGCTTTTGGCCCGTTTTATCCTTTAAAAAAAAAAAAAAAAATGGAGCCAGACGAGCAAGAATTGATGACCATTATACAAGGGTTGTAAAAATGGGACCTTTTTTTTTTTTTAGTGATATGCCCAATTCAATCAAACCATGTTTCGTGAATTTGGATGAAATGAAGTTATTAGTTGATGATTCAGCTATTTCAATTGTCAACTAATTAAATCCAAATGGCAAAGTAAACACACGTGAATTTCAACTAGTTTGCAGAAAAAACTCAAAACAAAACTTCAAATTATGTCATTTATATATTAAATAGATGTATTTCAATCATAAGATAACGTATTAATATATTGCATTCTTTTCTAAGCAGTTGTTCTCATATCTATTTTACTATAGGTCATAAGAAGTGCATGGGTTCACCATTCTATGACTTTGAGAACTAATAGTAGATGTTTTATGTTACGTATGTTTAAAAATGGAACCCAATTCGGTGTTGGTATGTCATTGATATATCATTTAAATTAGGTGTGATAATTTCGATCAAACATTAATAACTTCAAAAGCGTTGGTAAACCATCGGAATAAACATTAGTAGATTATTAAAGTAGTTGGTGATCTTGAAAGTACAAAGAAATATTAGTACTTTTCAAGATCCACAAGATAAAAAGTTGGTGAGTGACTAAAATCAATTTGGTAAAAAAAAAAAAATCAATTGGTATCTTAATTTAATGAATGTTGTTAAAACAATCAAATTAACGTTTGTAATTTCAAATTAAAGATAGTGATTTGAAAGGCGTTGTTGACAAAAAAAAAAAAAAAGGCGTTAAAATGTCACAAGAATAAATATTGGTTGATTATTAGAGTAGTTCATAATTTTGGAAATGTTGGTACTTTTCAAAACCTAACAAGATAAAACGTTGGCAATTAACTAAAATCGGTTTGTATCTTAATGTGACAAATGTTAATACATCAATCACATTAAGTTCAGTATATTCAAATAAAGTTAGTAATTTCAAATACGTTGGTGAGCTTCAAGAATAAATGTTGGTAGATTATAAAAGTAGTTGGTAGTTTTGAAAAAAAAAAAAAAAAAGGTTTGTGCTTTTCAAAGCCTATATAAGCAAATTATCCACTGTACTTGACAGTTATCAACCGGGTTCACAATGTTCGAGCATGGAACTTTGTTCCAAATGAACATAATACTAAAAATTTTTTTCACTTTTGGCAGACGGGCAACTCAAATTAAATTAAATAGGTAAATCCTAACCATAAGACAAGAGCGGCTCATTAGAAGCTTCACTATCTATGCAATTAATTCCATAAATTTTTTTTTTTCAAAGTAAAAGTTGGGATCACTAGATTATATACCAAAGACTATGAGCTAGAAATAGTTAACAACAATCAATCTTCAAATTTCTAAGTAATTCACAAGTGTGTTATGGTGAGCATTAACAAGCATGAAGCATGACAATTTTAATTTCTTGTAGAAAAATAACAAAGCACCCATAGCTATGCTTATAAACCAATGAAAATAATGGTAGGGAGCTAGAATTATGGATGGTATGGTACCTTTTCAAAACAAAAGAGTGCAGGTTGGTTCTCATTAGTAGTTGTACCCTGGCAGCTTTGGAATTCACAAGCAAATGAGAATGACCTCATATTGTCGCAATGTCTCACTTGCAATTGCTTAAAGAGTGGCCATGCTGAAGTATGACTATTCTGGTAGAAGCTCCTCAGTTTCGGCAAGTCAAATAATCTTAGTTCGGTTAATTGCGGAAAGAAGAGATCACCTGCACTCATCCCTACTCCGTCTTCCTCCGTGATAATTTCCTCCACCCCACAATCCCATACCAAAAGTTTTTGGAGCTGTGTCATACTTTTTGCCACCGAGCTTGGAAATAAACTTTTGAGACTCTCACACTTGGACAACCTCCATGCATTGTAAGCATCCAAAGGTAAGACCTCCTTGAGGAAGTCCACTCCACACGTATTTCATTTTTGAGAGCCGCATCAAAACTAATTCTCTCAATTGAAAAGTATTTGTAGAACAAACTTCGCTAAATTCAAACTCTGGGACTTGAAATACCACTTCTAAGGATCCACAATCGGTCACAGTTATCTTCTCTAGGTTTTGAAATCTTGTGAGCATATTATAAGATGAAAATATGGATAAAAGTTTCTCACAATACATCACTACTAGTGTCTTGAGTTTGCCAAAGGCATTTGAATCAAGATCATCAAGCCATATCTTCTCCATATTATCCATTTGCAAGATCTTCATCGACTCCATACTAGGAAACTCAACCTGTTATTTTTCAATTTAATTAATTAGAGCCGATTCTCTATTCTCTCAGAAAAGAAAATGCTTTAATTTCAAGAATAAAGAAGATCACAGGATGGACATTATCAAAGAATAGAAAGAAAAGAAGACTAAATGTACGTTATTTATTTTTAGCAAATGCCACCCCCTAAAATTCATTCTCCTGTCATATAATTTTAAAGTAGAAAGCATAAATTTTCTAATATATATCAAGCATTATGTTTAAGCAGTAACATAACCATAGCCTTCTTAGTTAGACAATTATATTCATTTCATGCATTATTTGTCTCCCATGAACCTCAAATTTAGCCTATCTTAGATTTAGCTCATTACAACACTGAAAAACACAATAGCTAATATACTCTCCCATTTCTTTGAAGTGCAAACGACAAAACAGAAACCAATTTGCACAAACCAATGCTTCATTGATCTTGCACTTCAAAAGTTCTTCGACAAAGTATAGACTCAAAGAAAACACATCAAATACTGAAGAAAAGAATCCAACAATTAAATCAAAAGATGGTAAGTGCAGGCATGTACTGTTTAATTGATGTTGTCCGGGATTCTCCGATCACTAGTTGATTTGTTTCTTATAAGTTTTTTATCTTGAAATTATCAAGACTTAGGATATTACTCTTGCATTATCTTTGTTAATAGTAGATCTCTCTTATTTAAGTTGCCTATAAATATAAACCAATTAAATATTTTTCTTTAGTTCTAAAGATGAATTGATTTGATTACTTGGTTTGCCTATTTGACTTATCTTTTTCCTTGTTTGAATTGGCCTTTCTATCTCTTTCATCTCTCTTTAGTTTCTCCGTCTTTTTCTTATTATCTGATTTTCCTCCACTTTCAATGAATCTAAACCTAACTTTCTTCATGCTTTCGTTCCACATTAGTTGGTTTTGGATATAGATATGTTCTTCATCAATTGGTCATTGAGCTAGATCTCTTCAATATTAATTGGTATCAGAACTTCGCTTTAAATATGTATTATTGTTGTGCAACTATTCTAGACCAAGGGCCAACGCTATGGTACTTATTTTAGTTACTACACTTGCATTTATGATCTGATATGCTCATGAAGATATATGGCATCATGCCTATTGAAACTTTAGCCGCCATGCTTGCTTATTAGTAGCCACTCTATGTTTGGTATATTTTCTCTTTTAATAATGTTGCAATATTTATTAACTTTGGTATATCGAAATTTGAAAAGAGTAGGGCTTATCAAGATTATTATGTCGATTGGTATGGCAATTATTATTATTATGATTATCATGTTATTCTAATAATGTTGACTGTTAGGAGTAATCCAACTATTGTCGTGATTGTGGTTATCATAAATCCTTAACAATCTTGAAGAGGTTAAACAAATTTTGGTGGTCAAAGAGAATATTTCAACAATTTTAGTGAGAATTGAATAGATTCAATCAAAAACCGTAAGGAAGACAACAAAATAGTCCAAAATCAATTGTCTATTGAGCAAAATAGCATGGATAAGTGCTCTCAATGTCTTGAAGATTTAAATAAGGACTCTGCTTGTGGGAATAGTATAGTGAGTGGAGTAAAATTCTACTAACTAATCTGGATGAATTTAAAGAAGCACCTTCTGAAATTTAGTAAAATCTTGAACGTAATTTCTCCTATTGATCATTCATAGAAATGCAAATTTGTGATGCTAAAATTTGTACTAAAATACTTAGTATAGCCTTATACTTCCAAGGTGCATATCCAAATCTCCTTTTGTGGAGATTGATATATGACATGATTCTTCAACCACCTTGCTGTTTATTTGTCTTATTTATGCTTGCTTAGTTTGAACTCTTTTTCTTGTTCTTTTTCTTTTTTTTGGAGGGGGGTAAGGAACTCTTGTTTTAATTACCTATGATATCAGCCAAGATACTTTTTTTCTTCATTTTTGAGGATGAATTCATTGATTAATGAGTTTGCCTATTTGTTGTTTCTTCTTCCTCGCCTAATTTGTCCTCTCTCTCTCTCTAGTTTTTCCCTAGTTTGTTGCTATCTGATTTCCCTTCGGATTTTATGATTCTGAACCAACCTTGCTATGCAATTTCATTCTATAAAATCAGTTGCTAACATATGTATCATACACCTAGTAAAAAGCTCCCCAAATTTTTAGTGATAGTGAATGACTGTGTATTGAATTATAGATTCCATGTCAATGCAATTGAGTTATTTACATGTAATGCATGTAGCAGCCACTCTCCTGCTATGCAAAGAAAATATTGGCTTGTGTGGAGCCACAAATACAGATTTGCTAAGTCATGATTCAATTTTACACCAAAGCTCCTTTGTTTAGCATTTGATGAAGCTGACTAGGTTTGACCCCAAAATGAAAAGTATTATGTTAACTACTTGCAGTTTTAGTCATAATCAAGAAATAAAGGTGCATTGGAAGTCCTAAATCTTATATTTGAAATGTAGTTAAGTCCTAAACCTTCAAATTGGTTTACTCAAGTTTTAAATGTTTTTGAAAAAGCGTAATCAAGTTTTTTCAGTACACATAACTTAGATTGCCTATGCGGCAACCTCAAATTGCATTTGTTTGTATTAATTTATGACTTAATTACATCAATTGAAAGGTTTAGGTTTCAATTGCACTTTTGATAAAGGTTTAAGAGTTTATTGCACCAATTAAAAAATTTATGACTCGATTGCATTTCATAAATACATTTTAGGACTTGTGGAACGATTTTCCTATCACAATATTTACAATTGACTTCAGTAATAGTGACAAAATGACTCCTAAAACTTATTCCGGTTTGGCATGTTTAAGAACTAAATTTTTTTTCCTTTATTAGTAAAACTTGTTCTGGTTCAGCATTGGAGTCTTTCCATAGCCCAAATTAGTTTCAGGAGAACGGAAAGTATATTTGGCATTTTTCATTGAATTTTCCTTTTTTTAATTGTAAAAAATGTGGTGCTAATGTGGTGATGCCACATAAAAAAAAAAAAAGGTGAAAAAAATTTTAAAAGTACATATAAGAAAACAACGTGGGAGAAGGGGCGTCTCAAGCCTTTTGCACTGGCAAGGGCAACAACCTTGGGTCATGGCTAGGGCGCTGAACACCCTCGCCAAGTCATCAGCAGTTGCCAAACTTGGCTCTCGCCACCACGTGAGTGAGCGCACTTGCCCTCACCCAAATTGGCAAGGGTGGTGATAGGCCATTGCTTGCTCATTGTGAGGGTTGCCTTAGCCTTCCTAGTTTGTAAGCGGGAAGGGAAGCTGTAGTGGCGCTCCCTATGCGGCCCTTCCCTCATTAATTGGCGATGTCTTCTAGGACCTTTTTTTATTTCCAGTTTCATATTAGTGCTGATTTTTTTTTTCTAATTTTTAGTATTTTCTTAATTTCTTTTTTTCAATTTTTCGATGTGGCAATAGTGAAACAGCTCCCTTTCTGCTTGAGGAAGCTCCATCATCTTGTCAAAGGCCATGCAAGACTAAAATTATGATAAAAATGCAGAATTTCTCTATAGAAAAAGAAGAAGAAGAAAAAAGACAGACTTAACAAGTCTTGAAATGCATCAATTGTGTAAATTTTAGAACTTCAATGCTGAACCAACACAAGTTTTAGAACTCGTAGCGTCATTAACCCTTGATCTTACGTTGACCAATTTAGCATTTTCTAGACTCTAGATTAATTAAAAGTTGTTAATTGAAGCTTAGCCTCTCATTAATAGTTGTACTTCAGCTACAATTTAGTCTAATACTTGAAAAGGAAAGAAAAAAATATTAAGTTTTTGAAACTTATGAAAAAGTTTTGATATACATTTCAAAATGTTTATAATAAAGAAGTAGCTTTGAGATGTTTCTTATTTGAGATCAAAGATATGTAAAAGAAAATGATAAGTTATCATAAGTCACCCCACATATCGTTACATTGTATTAGCTCAAACCATTAGGATAACAAACTAGATATGCCATTAAAGAAGAATGAGTGCAAACCTTTTTGACAAGTAAAAGCGGTTGTTGTGTTGGAATGCTGCCCTCTAGTTTTCTACGACTTGCATCTCCTAAAATCAACTCCACAGCTTTACAATCTTCAATAGTAAACTCTTTCAAGGAGGGCCACTCTGAAATATGCTTCCCTTGGCAGAAACTTCTGAGTTTTGGCATGTTGTGAAGATATAGAGTGACAAGTTGAGGAATTACAATTTTATCAATTGCTTCTTCAGGTTTCTCCTCTTCTTTGGCGACAATGTACTCCATCTCTCCACAACCACTGAGACCAAGATATTGGAGTTGTCCTAGACTTTTTGCCATAGACATTGTAAAAAGGTTTCTCAGACATTGACACTCCTCAATTGTCAAGGACTCCATACAGTGAAGTAGCCTCTTCCACATGGATGATGGAATCACATTCATTAGGTTATGACACTGCTTCACCTTGAGGACCTTTAGACGGAAAAAGGATTCCGCAAGGATTTTATTGTTCCATAGTTCTTTGTGTTGAACTCCCTCAACATGTAGCTCTTCTAACTTCGGCATTGCAAGCTACAAATATACAGAGATAAACGAAAGATAGGCAAAATTGCTTAGGGCCAAAGCACTAAAAACAAATAAAAATAACTAATCAGATAAATCAGGATATGATACCTTCTCATCAAATAGAGGATATAACCCATCACCAGCACAACTCTCTAAACTAAAACAAATCAAACTCTTAAGGTCACCAAGCTTGAGTTTGGTTAAATGATGGAACTTGAATGTCTCTATGGTTTTCCCTTTTCCTTCTTTCATCGCAATTATGCCCCGTAGATTATTGCAACAGGAAACATCAAGCACTTCAAGTTCATGAAGAGTTTTGGCCGTGGCACTTGAGAAGAGATATGACAAACTATGACAATGCCTCACGTTCACTTCCCTCAGACTAGGAAATGCCAAGGTTACTTTGCACTCACTCTTCAAAATGTCTGTTAGCCTTGGTAGATTCAACAACTTCATTTTTTTTAATGCAGAGAGTTCCAATGGCTTTTTCCTTTTCTCGGACTTGAGACATACTGGTTCAAATAATGCTTCCAAGGAGCGACATCCGACCACCTCAATTTTATTTAGGCTCTGCAACCTGTCCATTGAATATGATGGAAAAACATGTGACAAATTTTCGCAAAGTTCAACAGAGAGGGATGCAAGTTTGTAGAAGGACCGTTCGTGGAGCTGATTATGCCATATTCTCTTTAATTGGCACATGGATGAAAGCTTTAATTCCTCCAAGCTTGGAAAAAGAACTTGCGTAGAAACATTTTATATGTAGAATAACTAAAATTTTGTATGGAATTTTATTATGTTGGATAATTTCGGGGCACTTTGGGAATGACAACAGCATGAGTTAGTTTTCCACCATGAACTACCAAACTTTTGGTACAGAATAATGATCCGGTTTCTACTAAATTTCTTTATTTACTAGAACTAGAAGAATGACTAACAAAAAATACCATAGATGCTTACCTTTTCATTGAAAAAGCCAAGCAAGGATGAGGTAGAGTCGATACAACCAAATGCTTGTTGTAAATCTATATTAGCTGTAGTAGACTGTTGCCTTCCTTTGAATGAACAGAATGTCATCATTTTGGGGCATTGAGATATCGTTAGTCTTGTTAAGGATGGACAGTGAATACAGTACTTTCCATAAGAGAATGTCCTCAGATTTAGCAATTCCTCAAGAGACAAGGAGGTTAACAAAGGGAACTCTAAAGTGTCACTAGTTGCAGCTTCCTCCAATTCTTCTTCTTGCACATCAATAATTTCTTCCATTAATTTACAACTCGCTATTTCTATTTCTTTTATTTGTCGGAGTGCTTTAGCCATGGAAGAAGAAAAAAGAAACCTCAAGTTCTCACAATTTTGCACTTTTAGTGCCCTCAAGTTTTGGAAACACATTGTTCTTTGTGGATTTTTGCTCCATATTCGTCCCAAACTTGGTAAGTCACTCAGGGTTAATTCTCTCAATCGCAATAGAATCTCAACTTCCCCATTTGTTGTCAATCCTTCAAGGTCGAATAATTCTTGGATTAACTGACATCTTTCAATGGTGATGGCTTCCAAATTCTAATCTTGTCAGCTTTGATTATGCAAGGGGTGAGTAAAAAAATGCCACATTATATCTCTCATAACAATGCTTTTATCTAAAAATACAATTTTCTTTATGAAATAATAATAAAGTAAATAAAACTCATACTATGAAATAAGAAAATTTAGAGATAATTTGGAAGAAAAAAGTTGAGTAGTGATTTTTGAATTTTAACTTATTCTCCTTTAAAATTTATCAACTTTACACTTACTTGTCATTTACCTTTTGTTTTTTTGGACTTTTTATATACAATAATAAGAGTGAATTTATAGTCCCTGAATTATTGAGGTTATTAAATTTACCCTTACAGTTTGTGCTTTCTACCTAAATTTTCCCAATTCATGGTATAGGCTCTTGTTAGTCGTTAAATGTGATTATAAATATTTCATAGACTATGATTTTATATAATACCTCAAAACGAATTATTTTAAAGAAATACTGAATAGTCATGAACTAAATTAACAAACAGATAAAAACTATACTTATAATTGATTTAAAAGGTGTAATTTGAGCCTGGCATTTTTTTCAAAGTATTAAAAAAAAAATCTCTTATCAAAAGATTGAAAAGTAAAAAGTTATTGTAAATTATAAGAAATACTGAATTAAAGAAAAAATTTGTTGTTCCCCATGCATAGCACTATAGGATCCATTATTTTCTAACATAGTAATGCGAAATACATAAACCATCGGTCTGAAAGTCAAAAAAAAAAAAAAAATGGTTCACCACTGTTAGATCCATGGTTGGCCATAAGAAACATAAACTGACCCCAACAGCACCTTATGGGCATAAATGTTAACTTCATTAAAGGAATTAAATTACCTATATAAGAACCTAAGATGTGCGTCCTTATCAAAGAGCTAATTCATGTGGAAAATTTTATTTATGTAGCCAAGAAAATGAATTGCTTAATTGAGTAAATGACTTTTATCAAGCATCATGCTTTTGAGGTTTGGCTCACATGAAAATATCATTTTAAAAATAATTTAAAAAGGGTTTCCATTTTTTTTTTTATACTGACAGAACATTAAAGCAATTGTTAAATTAAAGCAATATGCACAAATGAATGTTAGATGTGTTTCTAATCAACGCTTTCGAGCAATATCTTATTACAAAAAAGAAATTTAAACATGTCCAGCGCACATAAATTCTACTAGTAATATTAGAAAAGTGGGCAGATCAAAGATCTGTGGTAGATTTGATCACCACTGAAAATAAAATGTTAGAACAATAGCTTAATCAAATGAAATATTGAAATTAAACAAAATGAAAAAAAAATTATTCTAACATCTCATTGAAGGACCAAGGTTACAAAAGCAATTTGGACTATCGAATATACATATATTTAGCATTTTTCATTTGTAATCACAAATAGTTCATAAAATCATTTAACAAATAAGTTCAAGTATAATGGAACTTTGTTCATTTGATAATGGAACCCACAATTCCACAAAGGTCCATTTACCTACCACAACTCTTTACAATCATTGAGGGAAAAAAAAGCAACTTAAGTTCTCAACTACTCTAACGCTGATGTACTTACGATTAAAATTACAAAATTTATAATTAATTAATTTGATGGTGTTGTAGTGACACAGTCAGAAAGGTAGTTAAATTCACCTATTGAAATTTTCTTTCTTTCAGTTTAATCAATCAGATATGACAGAATTCAACCTATGTCCATTTATTATTAAATAAAGGTCATAAAAATTATATAGGTCGTGTATACTTCCTTCAGTTTATGAATATATCCATAAATGTTTGTGTATACATATTCGATTTTACCATTAAGCAATGATAAACTTTGAAATTATTTAAAAAATCTATGCATCGTACGTCACCTTTTTAACCATGTTGATAACATAACACAAACAAAGTGAGATGTAATTAACTAATGTATAAATGTTTTTATGTATTCACATGTCAAATATCAATTCCATTTTAAAAATTAAATTATTGTTTGTCTTAATTATTCTGGAAACAAAATCTCATAAGCAAAGTAAAAAATCCTATTATATTCACATATCCATTTAAATCTCAAAAAGAATATACCTGTTGTTCATAGAAGAAATCGAATAAATGATCCGCAGTTTTACAGAAGCTCGTCATCTTTGGCAAGTTTCGTAATGTCAGCCTACGCAATTTGCATGACTTCACTTTGGTATCATCATCTATTTCATCTCCATCTTCATTGCCTCCCATCTGCGACAATTTGCTGCATCAAGTGGCACTTGCTTATTTCAATCTCTTCGAGCTGTGATAATATTCTCTTCATGGAGAAAGGAAACAAATGTTTGATTTCACCACAGTTATCCACTTTCACAATCTTTAATTTGCTGAAGGATTCTAGGGAAAAGACAGCCACGACAAATCTTCTCCAAGTTGTTCAGATTCTTGAGAATAAAGATTCCAATCTCGTAAATGCAATGCACTGGACATTCTCTGTGGAAGTGAACAACACTGAAGTGAGGTGCTATTTTGTATGTGAAGATTCTTCAATTGCTGAAAACCTTCGACACACAAATCATGAATGCTACCATTGCCATCTTGCAATTCATCCAAGTGGAGATCTTGCGCTCTCTGCAAACATCTCAGCACCCAATCTTCAAGAAGAAGATTGCATGAATCCAGCTTGAGCTTTAAAGTTCTGGATTCTTTATATTCACCCGACCAATCCCAAACTCTCCCAATTTGGATTTTATATTTGTTCAGTTTCCCAAATGGCAAGTCTGTTGAAAGATTGACAGATTGAGGAATGGCAATGCATAGAGTGCTCAAAATTTTCATGTTTTTCAACTCAGCCAGGCTGGCATTGCTTGGCGGTGCTTCATCCTCAGCCTCCCACTGATCAAACTGTCTTCCATATACAGTTCTTCTAAATTAACCAAGCTTTTGAGCACACCTGGTTCAATAACTTTGAGCCAGTGCACTGTCAAGTCCAAAAATCTCAATTCTGTTAATTCACCTATTTCTTTGGGCAGTCGAGGGATTGCTGATTTGAAGAAACTTAGGAATTGCAATCTTTTTAGCTTTCCAAGAACAGTTACATCCTCTAGATGGCAGTCATCAAGACATAAGGACTTGAGGTTTCCAAGGAGCTCAATCGATGGGGGTAGAGAAGTGAAAGATAAGCCAGTAATGTCCAAGACTTGGAGCTTCTCCATAGACTCAAAAAATGACTCGGGAATTTTGAGAGACTGGTTGTGTTCGGCTAGTAGAAGCATCCTCAAGTTTGGGCAATCCAAATTTTTAGGAAGCTCATCAATGCCAACCAATAAGAAGGATATTGCGGTGCATTCTCTGAGCTCATGCGTTGACCATTCTTTAAACCCAAAATCCTTCCTCCCGACCAAGGCGTTCCATTCCGTGGACAAAATAGAGATGGTCGCATCAACAAATATGTCATGCATTCTAAACTTTTCCGTGTCATTACTATCTAGTAACAAAGAAGAGTCCTGCAGGCTATGTAGATCCATAATCAACCTATCTCTAGCATTTTCGAGGGTGTTGCTGAATTTTTTAAATAAACCCAAACCCATGCAGTAGATAAAGTTATCCCTAAGTGAAATTCTCCCAGACTCTAGAGCACAAATCAGGAACAATGATCTAATCCTCTCATCTTTTAAGTCATTGTAATTTGTTTCCACTAGTGATTTTACATTCGACACATCTATATAGGTCGAAGCATTCCTCCATGCAGCCAAATCTTCGTGCTTCAACCTTTTTGCCAACGAAACAATCAAAAGTGGCAAGCCTCCACAATTCTTGACCACTCTCCTCACCAAGCTTGTAAACTCGGGATTCTTAACTTTGTCCCCCACTATCCTTTCGAAAAGTCTCTGTGCTTCTCCATCCTCCAACTCATTGAGTTGGAATTGTTGGTTAGAGCACATGTCAATGCGCAAAACATCTCGGTATCTAGACGTTAGCAATAGTTTACAGCCTCTTACTTTATTATCATCTCCACAAGGGATTCCAACTTCCTTCAACTCAAGCTTCTCCCACAAATTATCTAAAATTATGAGAATATTTTTCTCATTATCACTCTCTAACCTCTTACGTAAACAATTAGCTCTACCATATGTAGTTTTCTCATTCATTAGCTTCAAGCCCAATGCGTGAGCGATTTCTCCCTGAATTCTTTTTAGGTCTGGACTTCGTGATATATTTGCCTTGGCAACCACGTCGTACAGCTTTTGTTCCTTAATTTGCCTTTCCACATCCTCCAAAAGCTTGGATTTGCCAACTCCACCTGCTCCCCACACCCCAATCGCACAGACCTTGTCATCAACTATAGCCCTCATTACATCCTCCATGATTTTGGCCCTGGACTCTGGGAGATCTTCTTTGTTGTAAGTGGTAGCACTGGCAATTCCTATCGGAGAACTCTCATAGTAGACCTTCTGGAATTTATTATTTGGGCTTTTCTCTTGGAGTCCCAGAATGACTTTAGTTATCTTCTTTACCTTCCTGCCAATTGGATGGCGCACCACGGGATTGGGAAGCCACCCACAGAAGCAAGCATTGTTTGCACTTTCACCTTGTTTTAACAGGTTTTGTGCTTCAATCAGCCTCCTTCTCACACTTCAGCCAATTCTCAACATCGGTGTATATGGGTTTTCCGTTATTCTTGGCATCTTGGACGTCGTGCTGCACCCTTTCCCATGCAATCTCTAGCTCCTTGACTCCATTTTTCAGATCTTCGACGTAGCACTTGTAGCACAGCACGTACCCAAACTGGCGTCCAATAGGAGCAAACAGACACTCGCCGAGTTTCGACAAAAGATTGGATGCAACAGGGTAAGCAATTGCCTCGGCCATAATCTCTTCTTTATTTTTTAGAATTTCCTTTTCTCCCCCTCTTTTGTTCCTTTTCTTGTTGCCTCCTTTTATTAGAACTAACCAGTTAGAACTGTGAAACAAAACCAGAGAGAGAGAGAGAGAGCGCCTGGAGTGAACGGAAGCAAGAGCGATGTAAATAAACAGAGACTGAGGAATATCAGCAAGAGCAACACAGAACGTAGAGTTATTTGGGTATAAACTTGGTCGCTCAATGATGGCTCACCGTGCTCGGTGCACTTAAGTAACCCGTTAATGGTTTACGTGGAGAACTTGCAGATGATCTTACGAGGGCAAGCAACACGCTACTGGTCTACCGTGTGAACTGGAAGCCTAAATTTCTTTTTCATTTTTTGTTCCTGTTGTCCATGTTTTCTTTCATACTAGTTCAACAGCTGTCGATTCTTTTGAATATTGACAGTCAAAATCATTTAGGACTTTCTCTCAATATTTCAAATCTTAAAACATTTCTTTTCATTTTCATGATTTTGCAAGAAAGCAATAAGCAGAGGTTACAAATTAAAAGATACCATGTACATCTTAGGTAGCTAATAATTGTTTTGATATTTGTACCATCCACCACTTGTTTTGATAACTAGTACTTCTTAGAGCTAAACAGATGCCGTCTCACCCATAAAGTAAAAGAGAATTTATTTAAAATGACTACATCTAAATATGAGATATTCATAATATTGCACCAAGTAAAAATTTTGATTCTGTTACTTTATTTTAAATAAAATAAATAGGGTAGGGTTATTTTTACCTCCTCTTTCGCTTGGTATAAATATTTTATTATTAATTTACCAAAATGACTTGATGTTCAGAAACAAGGGCAATCACTAATTCGACCAACTTTTTTTTCGCTCTCATCTCCTCTTCGCCTTCTATGTTTATTGTTAATTGACTAAAAAATCCTCCTATCTTTGAAAATCAATTAATCATTAATTAAACATACCTTTTGTAATTTTGCATGGATTAAGTTCTGTGAAATTGTTAAGTTTGTAATTTTGGTTAATAAAATACTGCTTTACTTAGACTGTTAATCTTTTAATGTAGCTTTTCTATTCATCTTAATTGTAATGGGATGGCGCTAAGTCATTTTTATACTGAGAAGTGCTGACTCCTACTTTTTGATTTGAGCAAAGTTGCATTGTCCAAACTCTCCTCTTGCATTGTTCGTCAACAAACAACTTGTAATTAATATAATGATTAACTGAGAAATGTATGATATTAGTGAAAACTGATGAGGCAGAAATCATCACGTGTTTCTGTCCCATTTGCCCAGATAAATTATTGCAAATGACCGTCGGAAAAAGACAAAAAAACAAGGCAACGTAAAATCATGAATTTATCATCAAAGTTGCAACTAAGGAGTTGATTAGTCAAGAAATATTAGAGGGAAGCGAAATGATGAAGGGGAACAGGTATCTCGATCCCCCTTGAGACGTTTTTCAACCTGAGCCGAGACGGAGTTGGTTGTTTCGGACTTGTTGGCGGCGACTGACCTGAACGTCCTTCTTTTTTCATTTTCTTTTATTGACCATTCTACTGTGACTTGGACATAGGAAGTTGTTAATAAAGAGAGTTGGGGCTAAGTGGTCATGGTGAGATGGAGTGTCGTTCGGAGTTCTCACATAAACGGCGGGTCAATCCAGACAAAAAAAAATTTGTGTTGACATCAGTGGGGTCAAATTAATTTTACTTTCTAAAATTGTCCAAGAAAAGCACGTATTCTCTCACTGCTTCCACCTTTTTGTTTTGTTTTTTCTTTTTAATGTTCTCTTTGATAAGAATTAATTGTTTGCTTTTTTAATGATTAAAAAAAAAAACATGTGAGGCATATGTCACGGGCCGATCGATCAACTCTCGATCAACTCTCGATTCACCCGTGCGGCCTTAAGGTTTTACCCTAAGCAGCCTTTCTCACACTCGACTCACAACGAACTTCTAGAGAGATAAACACTTGATGAGAGAGAAGCTCTGGATTTTCATATATGTTGTGAATGAGTTACAATGAGGGAGGACACCCCTTTATATACAAGTATACAGCAAACCCTACCCGTAGATCTCCCTTAGATCTAACGGTGGAGATTGCACCTCCCCATCTACCAACCACTTGCATTCATAGCTAACTACCAGCTATATGCTTTTATGGCCAACTACCAACTACTCGCATTTATAATGTATGCGTACAAATACGGTATCACCCGCCCCTAGGAGAATACTGTACATCTCGGGAACATAGGTCGAGGGTCATCACGTGTCACGCCCGTGCCATGGAAACCTCTTGGACATGCTAACTTTCGGGCCGTGACATTCTCCCCCCACCTAATCGGGCGACGCCCTCGTCGCGTCTTCGGCATGGAAATCTTCTATCTCTTTTTTGAACTGCCAAAGACTCTCCTCGGGCTCCCAAGCGGCTTCGCTCTCTGGAAGACCTTTCCATCGGATCATATATTCGCGCTTGGGTGCACAATACCGTTTCCGTATGACTCGGTCCGCCAAGATGCTCTCGACTTCCCGATCATACGAGGTCTTTGCCCCGAGCGGCGCTCGATGAGACTCTCCTCGATCCGGGTCTTCCTCATCAATTTGGAAGGGTTTGAGCATACTTACGTGGAACACCGGGTGTATTTTTAGCTTCGGCGGTAGTTCCAGCTTGTATGCAACTCTTCCAACCCGTTGTAGCACTCGAAATGGCCCCTCGTAGCGACGGATCAACCCTTTGTGCACGTCCTTGTATCGAAGAACCACGTGCAGCTTGGCCAGCACTTGGTCTCCAACTTGGAACTCCACATGCCGTCGCTTCTTGTCCGCCCATTTCTTCATGCGCTTGGAGGCTTTGTGTAGACACGCCCGGGCCAAGTCCGCCTCTTCTTGCATATTCTTGGTGAACTTGTACGCGGGCGGGCTACTCCCCCGGTAACCCGAAGCAATGGTGCTCGGGGTGTTCGGTTGCTGCCCAGTTGCAACCTCGAACGGACTCTGGCCGGTCGACTCGCTCCGCTGCAAGTTGTAGGAGAACTGGGCTACATCGATCAACTTCGCCCAATCCACTTGCGTCGTGCTCACGTAGTGTCGGAGGTAGATCTCCAAGAGTGCATTAACCCGCTCCGTCTGACCGTCGGTTTGGGGATGCAAGCTCGTTGACATGTTCAACTCCGACCCCAGCAATCTGAACACTTCGGACCAGAAGCGTCCCGTGAAGCGGGGATCCCGATCGCTCACGATCGTTTGTGGCACCCCCCAGTACTTCACCACATGCTTCATGAACAGCTTGGCCGCTTCTTCGGCCGGGCAATCCTTTGTCGCAGGCACAAAGGTTGCATACTTGGAAAACCGGTCAACCACCACCATTAGAGTCCGACACCCTTCGGATTTGGGTAGGTTGACGATGAAGTCCATGGAAACGCTTTCCCATGGACGGGATGGGATAGGAAGTGGTTGCAACAAACCTGGCGACGAGCGTTGCTCCAACTTGTCTTGTTGGCAAACCAGGCAAGTCTTCACATATGCCTCCACGTCGTCGCGCATTTGTGGCCAATAGTACCGATCCTCAACAAGGGCCAACGTGCGGTGGATCCCTGGATGACCCGCCCACTTCGAGTCGTGGCTCTCGCGCAAGATCTCCTTTCTCAGCTTTCCATAGAAGGGCACGTACAACCGCCTTCCCTTGGTGTAGAGGAGCTCGTCCTCGCACCAAAACTGTCGGGTTTTGCCCTCCTTGGCGTACCCGATGAGGGCTTGGGCTCTTGGATCATGTGCCAATCCCTCCTTGATGCGGCCGACCCATGGACAGCTCGGTCGACTCATCGTGTGGCTCATCAGTTCTGTCTTCCGACTTAGCGCGTCTGCCACGGAGTTGGCCTTCCCCGGCTTGTACTCCAGCGTGTAGTCGAATTCCGCCAGAAAATCCTGCCACCGAGCTTGCTTCGGACTCAACTTCTTTTGGGTCTGGAAGTAACTCGTGGCCACGTTGTCCGTCTTCACGACGAACTTCGATCCCATGATGTAATGTCTCCACGTCCGAAGGTAGTGCACCACCGCGGTCATCTCCTTCTCTTGGACGGTGTAGCGACGCTCCGTGTCGTTCAGCTTTCGGGACTCGAACGCCACCGGATGTCCATCCTGCATAAGAACACCACCGATCGCATAATCTGATGCATCGGTCTCTACCTCGTAAGGTTTGGTGTGGTCGGGCAGCGCCAACACCGGCTCCTCGGTCATGGTAGTCTTCAATCGGTCGAATGCTCTTTGGCATCGATCCGTCCACTCCCACGCCCTTTCTTTCTTCAGTAGGTCCGTGAGTGGCACGGTGATGCTCGAGTAGCTCCGCACGAACCGTCGGTAGTAGTTAGTGAGGCCCAAGAATGACCTCAACGCAGGTACCTTCGTCGGCGGCTCCCATTCGACGATCGATTGAATCTTCGCCTTGTCCATCCGCACACGTCCACCTCCGACGATGTGCCCCAAGAACGGAACTTCTTCTTGGGCGAAGGCACACTTCTCGCGCTTGACGAACAGCTCGTTCTCGCGCAAGGTTTGGAAAACTTGCCTTATGTGCTCGACATGTTCTTCCAACGTCCGACTATATATGACAATGTCGTCTAGGTACACCACAACAAACCTATCTAGGAAAGGATGGAGTACCTTGTTCATCATCGTGCAGAAAGTGGCCGGAGCGTTGGTCAAGCCGAACGGCATAACCAGGAATTCGTAGGATCCGTACCGCGTCACGCAGGCTGTCTTTGGCTCATCCCCCTCGGCGATCCGAACTTGGTAGTAACCCGATCGGAGATCCAGCTTGGTGAACCATTTAGCGCTCCCAAGTTGATCAAAGAGATCCGCAATGAGCGGGATCGGATACTTGTTCTTCACGGTCAGCTTGTTCAGCGCCCGGTAGTCGATGCACATCCGGAGTGACCCATCGTGCTTCTTTTGGAATAGGACCGGCGCACCGAACGGGGCCTTTGACGGCCGTATATAGCCCGCATCGAGCAGCTCCTTGAGTTGCCTCCTCAACTCTTCTAACTCGGGTGGTGCCATACGGTAAGGCGCCATGGCAGGCGGTCGAGCGTCAGGCACTAGCTCGATCCGGTGATCCACCTCCCTCTTGGGTGGCAACTTCTTCGGCAGCTCCGAAGGCATGACATCCTTGAATGTGTTGAGGACTCGGGTTGCTTCCGTCGGGACTTCCTTCCCTTCATCCTTGTCGTCCTCGATCTTCAAGGTCGCTAGGAAGGTCACCTCTCCCTTCCTTGTTCCTTTGGTGAGTCGTATGGCCGAGATCATCTTTCGATCACGCTTCGACTCACGATGGACCGGAATCATGCATTGGCTACTCTTTTCCAACACACATATACATTCCGCAAAGGAAACTACAACAGCTTGGATCCTATCTAGGAATTTAATTCCAATGACAATATCGTAGTCGTCAAGTGGAATTACCTCTAGAGTCTCCTTGCCTCTCCATGAACCGAGTTGTAGCTCCACGTCCCGTGCAACCCCGATCGCAGGGACTTCCTTCGAGTTTACGGTTTTGAGCCAGCTGGCTCCCTTCTCAACCCGTAGGTTAAGCTTCTTCGCAGCCTCCTCCGAGATGAAGATGTCGGATGCTCCTGTGTCCACGAGCGCACTCATCGTGGTCACTCCGATCTTCACGTCCGCAAACATCAAGCCTTTAGGCTCCTTCGCCTTTTTGGTCTTGATCGTGCTAAGGAGTCGCAGCGACCCCAGCCGTGCTTCCTCCCTAGGCTCGTCCTCTTTGCAAAGAGCGGCCAACTTGGCTTTGTTCGGGCAATCCCGCGCCATGTGTGGGCCGTCGCAGAAGAAGCAGCTATAGGAACGCACCTTCCTTTGCCCACCTCCATTTTGTCCAGCATTGGCCCGGTGAGGATGAGGACCATTCGGCGGTCTAGCTCCAGTCGGGCGATTGTTGAATCTACCCCGATCTCCCCCACCTATGCCTTTGTCCCTTGGACGAGTGTCCGGTCGGGATGTGGAAGGCGACGCCTTGTACTCCACGAGCGACTCGGCTACGGTCATGGCCGTAGTGAGGTCTCCCACGTTGTACCGCTTTAATTCTTGTTTCGTCCATGGCTTGAGACCACCCATGAACTGGTGAAACGCTTCGACTTCATTCATCGAGGGGATTTGGAGTAGCAACTCCGAGAACCGCTTGATGTAGTCGCGCACACCACCCTTTTGCTCGAGACGCTTCAGTTCGTCACGAGCTTCCTCCTCCGCATAAGCGGGAAAGTAGTTTCGTCGGAACTCTTCGACGAAGCCTACCCAGGTCGCGATAGGATTCCCGCACCTATCATCCGACCGACGACGCCACCACAACAAAACACTATCCGCTAAGTACATAGATGTAGTGTTTACCCGTGTTTGGTCGTCGTTGATTCCCATGGCCTGGAAGTATCGCTCCATGTACCACAGAAAGTTGTCCACGTCCTTGGCCACCCGCGAGCCCCGGAATTCCTTTGGCTTCGGCGTGTCCACCCGTGGACCTTGCACCGTGATGACACCGTTCACGCGTGCAGCTTGTGCCTCGGCGAGCTTACCCGTAAGCTCAGCAATCTCCGCGCGCATGGCCGCCATTGCAGCCTCCAAGGGTTCGTACCTTTGTGTGATTTCTTCCTGTAGGGTCCCCAGCAACTCGTGGCGGAGTTCTCCCATGCCGGTCTTGAGCTCTTGCACTTCCGCAAACAGCTCCTCCCTTCCGGCGTCAACTCCGTCCACGGTCTGGGTCAGGTCATCGACCGATCCTTGGACATCGGAGACGAACAGCTCTAGCTTCGCCATCCGTTGTGCAAGATCCCCCATAGGCTCCTTTGAACCACCACGGGCCTTCTTCCCTCGGACACCGCCCTTCTCGGCGTTCCGCCCACGATCAGCGCCGTCTTCACCCAGGACTAGCGCCTCATCAGATCGTGGATCAGCCATTGCACTTGCGCTTGGATCGCAAATCAGCTCTGATACCACTTGTCACGGGCCGATCGATCAACTCTCGATCAACTCTCGATTCACCCGTGCGGCCTTAAGGTTTTACCCCTAAGCAGCCTTTCACACTCGACTCACAACGAACTTCTAGAGAGATAAACACTTGATGAGAGAGAAGCTCTGGATTTTCATATATGTTGTGAATGAGTTACAATGAGGGAGGACACCCCTTTATATACAAGTATACAGCAAACCCTACCCGTAGATCTCCCTTAGATCTAACGGTGGAGATTGCACCTCCCCATCTACCAACCACTTGCATTCATAGCTAACTACCAGCTATATGCTTTTATGGCCAACTACCAGCTACTCGCATTTATAATGTATGCGTACAAATACGGTATCACCCGCCCCTAGGAGAATACTGTACATCTCGGGAACATAGGTCGAGGGTCATCACGTGTCACGCCCGTGCCATGGAAACCTCTTGGACATGCTAACTTTCGGGCCGTGACACATACATGGAAGCACCGTTTGTTTACGTCAATTGCCACGTAATTCTTTTGAACAAGAAAAAACAACGGTGGCACTTTTTTATCCCTCAACTAAGAGTAAGTGCTTTTTCGACGACATTCAAAAAGTTGAGTTATTTGTGTCCCTATGATATATGTCAATGCATGCTTCTGCGATGATCCTATAAGATATTTTAAGGACTCGAAATTTTCATTCAAAGAAACTTCTCATCCTAATTAAAATAAAATGGAAAATTTGATTTTTCCTTATCAAATATATATATATATATATTTTTTTATAAATTTAGAAGTACGTGAACTTCCAAAGTTGACTAATCCACATGAATGCATGTATATTACCAAATTGATGTACGTCCGGACTTATCAAATATTTTTAAAAAGCAAATTCATAGGAAGAGAAATAGGAAAATTCGTGTTCATGGTTCCTAAAGTAGAACAAATTTGCTGCTTCACGTGCAGAAAAAACCTTAAATTCATATATGCGGTACCGGCACTCGCTAGATTGGAAAAACCTTTCGTCAAGAAAGAAGTTATGAGGCACCATTTGTCAGGTCCGTCGCTTAATTATTTTGGATAACGGTGGCCATTTTAATTTCTCAAATTAAAAGTACGTGCTTTGTTGGAGATATTTGAAAAGTAGTCATTGTTGTCCTTTTAATATATATGGAAGAATCTGCTTTTTCGATGACGTCATGCAATATTCCACGGACGCCAAAATTTCATTTAAGGAACCTTCTCATCCTAAATATATACCAAAAAAAAGGCATGTTCTTTCTCATCAAGTATTCTTTATTAAAAAAGTGGGGTATTTGAACTTTTAAAGTTAGACTAAACCATTCGAATGCAGCGGCACTTGTCAAATACCTTTTAAAAGCGTTCTCGCAGGAAGAGAAACAGGAAATTTCGTGTTTATGCTTCCTAATAGTTGAACAAATCAGATGTGGAAAAAGCCTTAATTTCTTGAAACACTGGGAAAGTATTTGTAATACCAATTCTTGTTAGATTGGAGAACGTTTCATGGAGAGAGGAATATTGTTTTGCAAATTGAAATCATAGGGGGCAAATTGGATAGCATAATGGAACTTTTGAACCATTTAATGCAATGATTAACCTAATCATTGGGGGTTCGCCCCAGTGGCCACCCTTCCAACTTGGAAGGGGCAGGTGGGGGGTTTAAATCCCCACATTCTAGGGGGGTTTGGGGTGGTGACGATTTCATTTCAGAAGTAGGTTTTGACTCCCACGCTCTGCAATGAGGCATGACAAAAGTTTGAGAGTGAGTGTTAGAGTAGAATTATAGTAGGACCGACCAAAAAAAAATGCAATGATTAACCTTCATCGGTTGAAAGAGATAGATCTCTAATTGGTCTTTTGCTAATAGACGTTAATATCAAGGTTCGTTGGCCAAAAAAGAATTGATACTCATTTGATCGTGTGGACTCACACGAAACTTCTATCGGTTAATCTGGCCTTTTCGCAACAAATGAAAATTTTACTTAAATCACATGAGTCCTTGATATAATCACTTCCCTTAAATATTTCAAAAAAAAAAAAAGTTTTGGAAAGTCGGCAATGCAAAGCAATCTATGGCTCACTGAAGAGTTTGTTTTTTATTTTGGCATTAATAAATACATTTTGCAACATTCCTTTTATTGAGCGCATGTAAGGCAAAAGATAAGTGCCCATCTTATGTTTGGGATAAAAAAACATATTTAATGGTTCTCAAAGAGTAGGTCTTGTATCAATTGGATATGGCTGGCCCTAGCCTAACAGACTCTTACGTGAGATGGAGAATATCTGGGAAAAGTATCAAAATAGTCCTAGACCTTTTTCATTAGTACCAAGTTAGTCCTAAAATTTTTAATTAAACCAATTTAGTCCTAAATCTTTTCATATGGGTATTAATTCAGTCCTTCCGGCTAATTTAAGCCGGAAATTGCTGACGTGGCTGCCGACGGTCTTATGTGGCACCATGTGGACACATTTTATAATTTTTTGAGATTTTTTAAATTATTATTTTTTTTTTTCCTTATCCCTTGGCTGGTGAGGTCATCGGTTGACCATCGCTAGCCACAGGCTGGTCGGGGTGAGGGCCGCCGTGCCCTCGCCGGCCACAGGCGAGGGTGTTGGCCCCCGCCTAGATCCAGGCAAGGGCGTTGGCCCTCGCCGAAATCCAAGTGAGGGCCCAAACCCTCGCCCCTTGGTCGGTGAGGGCCTTTGTGCCCTCGTTAGCCACAAGCAAGGGTGTGAAGGCCTACGCTCGTGGCAGGTGAGAGCTGTAATGCCTCAGGCTAGGCCATCGTGGCCCTTGCCTGCATTTGGGCGAGGGCTGCCGCGCCCTCGCCGGCCAACAGGCAAGGGTTTCGGCCCTCGCTTAGATTTGGGCGGGGGCCGATGCCCTCGATTGTGGCTAGTGAGGGCGTGGTGGCCCTCGCTAGTGGCTGGCGAGGTCGTGGGGGCCCTCGCCTTGACCAGCCTGTGGCCGGCGATGGTCGGCCGGCGACCTCGTCAGCTAAGGGGTAAGGAGAAAGGAAAAAGAAAATAAAAAGAAAAAAAGAAAAAATAATTTGAAAAATATGAAAAATATGAAAAAATTATAAAATATGTCCATGTGGCACCACATAAGACCGCTGGTGGCCATGTTAGCAATTTTCAACTTAAATTAGTCGGATGGATTGAATTGGTACAAATGTAAAAATGTTTATGACTAAATTTATTCAATTAAAAAATTTAGGACTGGATTGATATTAATACAAAACGTTTAGAACTTTTCAGGTACTTTTCCTGAGAATATCTAGTGCACGTGTGAAGTAGGAAAAAAATTAAAATCTCACACTGGATGTTTATATTGAAGAGGATTTTAGAAATTTATAATAGCTTATTAGCCCACAAATTTTCGTAAAGAGGTGCACGTTCATTAGGAGGAAAAAGTGTTCATGTATGCATATAAAAGCTGGATGGTATGATGACATCCTAGATAATCAAGAGTCAACCTCCTCTCCTCACGACTATGTTCTATATTTCAACAAATGCATCATATTAATAAGCTAATTCAAGAACTACTATCAACCATGTCAAGAAGAATGGATATATAACCCTATTATGCATCGGACTTGCCAGAAGCTAAAGGTTCCAAAACCTGATTTTATCCACAATTTTTTGTAATATAGTCATGTCCTCCCTCTTTTGTCCTTTTTCACTAATATCGTTCCTCATTAATGAAGATGAAGCTTATACAAGCCACCACAGAACCCTCAGTCGTACCTTGATTTGTAATTTTAACAGACTAGATTCTTTTCCCCAATTGATATAATAGATTAGACCGTTAAAAAGCTACGTTTACCATATGTAGATTTTTAACATTGTCCCATCATCCCTTATCACATGAGGTTGCTAGATAGTTGGATCCTCAACAAACTGGGCTCTGTTTTCGTAGATAAAGTAGTCATGTGCAATTTCATGTGCTAAGCATAATAAATTACAAGCATTAAGTCTGGATAATATAAAATACAGTACATTTTGTTTTTTAATCATTTGTATCAAATCAGGAAGTTTGGTTAGCATGTGTTTGCATCGGGGACGCTCTCTCTCTCTCCCCACTAATAAGCAGGTTTAAAGCAACAATGTCCAATTCTCATTAGGTTTGCTCTCCACTAATAAGAAAAAACAGGTTTAAAGCAACAATGTTCGATTCCCTATAGGGATAATTTACATTTATGCTTGCACTTTAATTCGAATAAAGTAGATGTAACTTTAATAAATTAAGAACGAGCTCATCCATTAGAGAAATTTTATGGATAGATATATGAACCAAAAGTGAGGGCTCTTGATTAAAGAGTTTAATAACCCACCTTTCGAGAGAAAAGGGGATCACTTTGGGTTGGCAGTTCCAATCTCTGACTGCCGGCAATGTTTTGAAAATGGTAGCTGAGATTGAACCGGAGTAAGGGCTGGTATGTGATTCCACCAATTCAACCGGTCCAATCATTTTTACTAACCGGTTTGATTATAAAGAATGAAGTAATAGGCAATATACGTATTAATAACTTTGAAAATGTTGTGTGTGGATACACATGTAATATTTGTATGCTTTAAAGGATTTTTGGTGTTTTGCATTGAGAAAAATTCAATTTCTCTCCTATCAATTGTAATAGACTAAATTTTCTAAATGTCTTAGAGCACAGACTTGCTAATTTGCCCAGTTCACCCTATCATATTCAAGTCGTAAATTATGCAACCAACAAGTAGACGTTTAAGGATGATGTCGTGCAATTTTAGACATATAAAAGCTTAGAGAGACGAATATAGTACCCTCCAAATGAGTTTATGTTGCAGTTATTTCATCCATTTTTGTTTCTTCTTCCTTTTTTTATATTACTTTTATATTATTCAGGATTTAATCAATAGAAACAGATTACCAACAAAGAGAGTTAACGTGAAACAGGCCCTGATAGCACACAAAAAATAATTGTATATTGACACATACCGACATATCAGCCCAACGCAAAACAAGGGGGGGGGAGAAGAGAACAGCAGGGAACTGAAAATTCAATGAAGAGAAAATGTAATCGAGGAAGATGCTTCGATACCTTCAGCTTCGACTTGGAACGACTTAGAGGACGAAGGGTCTCTTTGCTGAGTTCTTACAAAGGCTAATGACAGAGAGACAGGAAAACACACAAAATTGTCGAGATTGGCCATTTTTATAAGGAGCACTGCTAACAACTTTTTATTTTTTATTTTTAAAACTTGAACAAAGTTGCTAAAGGATAAACTCCCATTATTATAATGATCACTAAAACTGTTCCTGGATCAATTACTAAGCTCTACTTATTGGCAAAGCAAGGATCGATACTTACGTTAGAGTCAAGGTGTTCATAGTTGGAATTAACTATTAAATGATGCTTTTCTTAAGAGCTACCTCATCATCTTCTTTACTGGCAACTATGGCAAGATGCATAGTTAATGGTATGCTTCCAAGTATCTTTTTCAACTTAACTGGAAGGCATTATATTTAATGAGAACAAGTTTGATTTACAAGCAATAATTCACATGAGCTCCCCAAAGGTTCCTTTTCTCGCTAACAAATGTCTGGAAAAATACTAATGCTCCTTTCTTTTCGTGGATTATGTGACATTTCAAGAATTTTTTTTTAAAAAGTCATTTTCCAAGAAAATTATAATATTTTCCGGTATTTGGCTGAAATTTGAAATTAAAAATGAGATTATCTTCCATCACTTGGAATAAAAATCTTGATTTCATTTTCCCAAAGAGACATGCATTATTTGCTTGATATAATGGACACACATAGTATATCATGAAATTTTAAACAAAATAATAAGCCAACCAACATTCGACCTTATGTTCACTAGAACCATTAATAACGTAAGATGTGGACTCTTGTCTTGAATTCATCAGTGACGCAGGTTGCAACGAGACGAAGAAATTTTGCATGAATTTCGCGGGAAAAGACAAATATATTACAACTGAAAGTTAACTAACACATGTCCCACATCTGATAATATATGCGATTAAAGGAAAATTTTGCATGGTTAAATAGGGTTGTGTGTGT
Source organism: Eucalyptus grandis (assembly GCF_016545825.1). NCBI lineage: Eukaryota > Viridiplantae > Streptophyta > Magnoliopsida > Myrtales > Myrtaceae > Eucalyptus > Eucalyptus grandis. The sequence continues at coordinate 6,903,464 of NC_052620.1, forward strand.
CTATGCATGCATATATTTGCTCACCACCGAATAATTTCAACACGTGTATTTGATACCTGTCTATCGAGGACCAATCTCAAGTTTAACACTCTACTTATTATTGGACCATTTTTCTAGGAAATCAAGGCAAAATTTGGGGTCCATTCGTTTCGCGGAAAATGGGCCATTTCCGAAAAATATTTTTCCAGAAGTCATTTTCCAGGAAAATGACTATATTTTCCGGAGTTCGCTGAAATCTGAACTTTGAGTGAAAAATATTTTCCATCATTCGTTAGCTAATTTAATTGTTTGGGAAAAATTATCAAAAAATTAAATTTTAATATTTTTAATTGACCAAAAATTTAGTTTTATTTTTTTTAAAATGAATTTTTAATTATTTTTAAAATCGAAATTAGTATTATTTTTTCTTTCTTTTTTTCTTTTTCTATTTTCCTTTTCCTTTTCCTTCCTCCTCTTTCTTCCTCCTCCCTCCGCCGCCGCATGCCCGACGATGGCCGGCTACCCATCGACCGACCAAGACTCGGTCGTTAGATCTGGCGAGCTCGAAGCTCGGCCGATCTCGCCTATGCTCGCGAAGGTTCACCGGGCTCGGGAGCCGCGAGCTCGCTGGATCTGGTGGCGAAGGTCGAGCTCCCGAGCTCTACCGCCAGATCCAGCGAGCTCGCGGCTCGCTAGAGCCCGATGAACCTCCGGCGAGGCAGAGCTCCGCCCTAGGTCGGCGAGGCTCGAGCTTGGCTTCCTCAGATTGGGCTAAGTAGAGCTTCGCCGGCCTGGGGCGGAGCCTCGCCTGGCTCGCGGCCGATCGCCGGCCGCCGTCGTGGCCGTCGACCGGCTAATGCTAAGGAAGAAAGATGTAAAGGAAAGAAAGAAAAGAAAAAAGGGAAAAAAAAAGAAAAAAAGAAAAAGATAGCATAAAAATAAAATAAAAATGTGTTGGTGAAAAGAAGTAAGGTGGAAGAAGTTATGGAAAATGTTTTCCACTTTTGAAAAGTGGAAAACATTTTCTTCATCTTTGAAGGTTGTTTTTTCCAATGATGGAAAACATTTTCCTTGAGTAGTTTATTTTATTTTCCTTGAGTAGTTTATTTTCCGTGAAACGAACATCGGAAAATCCGGAAAACGTTTTTCTGGAAGTCATTTTCTGTAAAACAAACGGAGCCTTGGGTAACTTTTTCTTTTCCCAATTAAGCGAGAGTTTGTGTTAACTTCGATAAACAATTAGACATTGGCCAAGAAATAGGTCGGTCTCAATGGACTTGAGTTTGGGCGTCAGTGACTTAGGTGTAAGAGTTAGGTCTAGGCGATTTCGATGCTTGGCCTCAAGACTTGAGCACCGTCGCAAGTCTCAAGCACAGGCATTGAGGTCATCTTGTCCAAGCTTTGAGGTCCCAAGTCCAAAAGCGGAGCTCCAGTCATATTTTGATAAATAATTTTTAATTTTTAAAAGAAGAAATTATTTATTGAATTTAAGCGTAGTTTTTAGTTGACTATAAAATGATTTTCCGTTGTATCACTTTCCCAAGTAATCCAGAAATTTCCGTTGTGTCGCCTTCCCAAGTAATCCAAACACAGAAAATTTGGAAAAAATGTTTTCCCACAAAATTTTTTGTGAATCAAAAGCACCCTAATATTTTTTTTGAAGCTTCAAGTCATACAAGACGCAACATAAACGTAAGGGCCTAAGTAATAAATTCTTCCTCGCCATGTACATTTTCTCACACTAGCTTGCAAAAATAAAATAAATTTTCCAATTAGTTACTCTATGGTTCAAATTTTTTAGCTATATAGTGATAGATAACAAGCCCCTTTTATTTGACCGTATGAACTCATGTGGAACTTCTATAAGTTAATTTGGCCCTTTCCACAAGAAATGAATTTCACTCAAATCATAAGTGCTTGGTGTGATCACGTCCTTTATATCCAAAAACAAACAAAAAGACGCTTGAAGTCGGCAATACAAACCAACCTATGACCTACTGAAGACTTTGCTTTTTCTTATTGGCATTTATAAATACATTTTGAAGTGTTCCTTTATTGAGTGCATATATAAGGTGAACAAAAAAATGCCGCGTCTGACATTTGGGATAAAGAGAAGTATCCAGTGCTTCTCAAAAGAGGAGGTCATGTATTAATTGGCAATGGTTGGTACTAGTTTAATAGACTTACACATGAGAGGGAAAGGTTTAGAGCACGTATAAAGAAAATCTTACACTTAATATTTGGAGTGAAAAGGATCAAAGCTATTGATAATACCTTATTAGCCCATAAATTTTCAAAAAGAGTTACATGCTCATGAGGAGTGTTGACACCTAAATTTTGACGATTTAGTTTATTTATTTATTGCATAGGAAATTAGGGCTTAATTTTATTAATTACATAGCATATAAATTTAGGTGCATTTTATTTTAATTGGCATTTTATTTGTTGGACCGGTGCGGATGGGTTCAAATTAATTGGACTAAGCCCACGAAGCGAGCAAGTTGGCCCAAGCCCGTGTTTTTAATAATTAAAAAATTATCTCGTGGGAATATAATATTTTAAAATTTTTCCGAGATATGAATCTTTTTTGGATAGGCCGATGGGTAAAAGAATATTGCAATTTGGTTTTGAAAGATTTGGATTTAGAGAAAAATTCTATCATAATCTTGAATCCTTATCAATATGGGATCAAAATTGGTGAAGGAATATTGCGTTCGAAAAATTCTCGTGGATGTTGATCTAAAACCCTAGTTCACTCACCTATAAATAGGTTGCTACACCACAGGAAAAAAAAGGATGGACACATACGGCCATTGAGAGTAAAACGTGAGTGGGGCTTCACAATTGAGAGACACGTGAGAGAGGAGAGAGTGTGAGTTTTCTTGGCCAATTCTTGACCAAGACCCACGTCGATGCTTCTGCCGCGGTGCTTTTGTCGTCCCCAATACATTGTCAATGAGCTGCTATCCTGTTGAGTTATTACTCGATCGCTTGACAACGCCACCGCAGCCCCTTCATCGATGACGTCACTGCAGCTCTGACCCTCGTAGTTGCTGTTCCGACTATTACCCAATCGCCGTCGTCGCTGCTGCCGCGAGACCACACGTTGATCTGTTGGCCAGCTGTTGCCTTGTTGACGCCATCCCTGTCTTGCTGATCTGTTCCGACCCGAGCAGCAACGTTGCAACGATCTCATCAATTCTAGTGAGCCCCTCCATGATTTTGGGTGCGTCCTTGCATCAATGACGAAGCAGCCACGCCTTGCACGAAGCACACTAGTCTGTCCTTGGAGGTTGAAAATTTAAGTGTGGGTTTTAGGAGGTCAAAGTTTGACAATCAGTGGGATTGTCAGAAGGCTAGTGGATTTCCTTGCGTCACCAAATTCCACAAAACCAACAGTGGGAGACCAAGATTCGCCATCCATCGACGAGTCCCTTGCCGAGCTTACAAATTTTTGTTTCGCAGGTCTCGTGGAGCTCATCGAGCGATTTTTGAGCAACCAAGCACCGCCACGTTGCATCGTGAGTAGCCATTCGAGGATCAGAATTCGAAAACCAATATTCAAATTAGGTGAAAATCTTATCTATTTTGATTTTCGAATATTCCGTTACCTTATTTGAGATATTTGTTGATGCATATGATTGAAATTGCCTCTCAAATTAGGGATTGACAGTCCGATTTTCGCGTCCGAAATCCGACTCGCAATCCCTTGCAAAAAAAAATCGACAATCCGATCTCAAGCCCGAGATTTGATTCGTGATTTAATTTAAAATTGGCCAACCCGATCTCATGCGCGAGATATGGTTCGCCAATTTTCGGATATCAATCTCATCTTGTTTGATTTTTCTTGTCGTCAAGTTGGTTGAGTTAATCGAATTTTTTAAAAGAAAAATCCAAAAAAATACATAGGATGTTAGTTTTAAATTTGAATTACATGTTTAATTATTTGGCAATTTTAATTTCGAATTTTATAAAAAAACACAAAAAGAAGTCATCATGCATATGTCATATATAATTAGGACATTGTCATGGCATATTAGATAAAATTGCATGTTTCATTTTAAGTTTAGATTAATTTTCTAGATAGATTGCATCTTAGGTTAGAGATTTGCTAGGTTAAGATAATATCTTAGTTTTAATTAGGATTTAGTCTGACCTGATTAATATAAGCTGGATAAAATCTTAATCTAGATAAATAATTTTTGCATTTTTCTTAATTTCGAATTTCATGAAAAATACAAAAATTGCCTTAGAATAAATTCATTTCATTATCTAGAATAGATATGTCATATAGAATTAGGGCATTGTCATGGCATATTAGATTAGAATTGCATGTTTCATTTTAAATTTAGATAATCTTTTTTAGATAAATTGCATTTTAGATTTAGATAATGTCTTAGTTTAAATTAGGATTTAATATGACTTAATCCCTAGTATAAATTAGATAAAATCTTAATCTAGCTAGATCATTTCAAATTTCATAAAATTTGTCTTAGGATAAATTAGTTGCAATTTCTAGGATAGATTGCATTTTTAAAATAAAAAATGTCATTTGCATGTCATATAGAATTAGGTTCATGAAATGCATGTCATTTTAGTGATTATTGTTAGGTTCATTTCTAATTAGAAATTGTCCGCCATTAGATTAGGTCATTTAATAAATGTCGCGTGACATATAGCTCGCGTATTAAATTATATGCTGCATGTCATCTTAGTTTAAATAATTTTGTATGTCATCGCATCGCATTGCATGTCATCGCATCGCATTGCATGTCATTAGAATTAGGTCATTTAGATTGCATCTAATTATTGCATTTCTTCATGTCATATAGTTTAGGTCATGCTGCAATGTCATATTAGATTATTAGAATGCATCGCATGATTTTCATTAAGAAAAGCGAAAACATAAAATTGAGTAATTGCTTGTTAATTAGAAACCATATCTAGGGTTATTGATGTGGATTTTAATTTAACACTGCAGATGCTTTCGTTGCTTTGAGGTAAGTCCTGCATCATTTAATTGCTTTCTTGGGTGTTAAATTGGTGGTTTGCGCACCTGCATGAACACCTCACATGTTAGGGAAATAGATTTAAAACCAATCCAAATTGCTTGCCAAACATTTTTCAAAATAAAAAGAAAGGTACCGAAGGGCGTTAGAGAAATCTAACGTAACCGGGTCCCCGCACCCTTAGTCTCGGTTCGTAGGAGTAAAGTAAATCTCCCGTTACTTTACTAGGGTTTCTAATCGACCCACCAAAAATAGATTAGTGGCGACTCTAGTTAAAATTCAATTGCATGTTAACAATTCAAATCTAAGTCGCGGTGGTATGGGCTTGGGAGAGCCCAAGTTAAGTCTAGGCTTAACAATCCATTAGCCAAACCATAGGTGGTTCACCCCTCGAAAAAATTGGTCGCGACAAGGAGGAAAGAGAGTCTACCAAAAACCACTGAGGCACTCGGCTTGGTGGCAAGGAAGGGAGGGGTGCGGACGCAAAAGTCCTCGGTTTAAGCCAGGCAAATCCAAAAAAAGAAAAAGGCTATTAAAAAGATTAGATCATGTGCACTAGCCAAAATTGGATGGCATCATGGCATCTTAAATAATCAGGAGTTATTAACCTCCACTTCTAATTATTACGTTCTATATTTCAATAAATGCATCATATTCGTTGGGTAATTCGAGATCTTACTATCAGTCGTGTTACAAAAAATGCACATCTACCTTTTTTTATTCATAAGATGAAGATGAAGGTTTTAGACAGCACACAGTCAACTTTTCCTAGAAACTCTTGGCCCTATAGCTTTAACTTCTGCCAGCAAAGCTCCTGATTAATAGATACCATTTAGATTTCTTCTTCCTTACATTTAAAGGCAAAAGGCAAATAGAAACCCAGGTAATCTGAATGGACTACTATATATTGCCCAAATAAGCATGATTACAATTACTTAATTACCGTTTAACATTCAAATTCCTACGCAAACATAAGATCGTCCAATGCATCCATTTTGCTTTTCCCGAATTCCATGGGCATTTCAATATGTAGCATCCAAGAAAGCTAAAGCCAATCAACCCAGAAAAGTGTCGCCCTACCCCACTTGAACATCGAAGGGAAGAAAAGAGTTGAGCATCTGTCTTTAATATATTCCTTACTTCAGGACCAAACCAAAAATTTAGTTGATCCATAATTTTGAGTTGAGCATCTGTCTCTAAGCCCACTCCCTATATTACTCCAAATGGTCTCCATTTTTATATAATTTTGAGTTAAGACCTGTAGGAAGAATGACTAAAATGTGACAGAGCATAGAATTGCAGTAGGAGACACTGTTAATGTATAACAAGGAAAGGCCCTGCACAGCACATGGCTTCGCACATAAAATTCAGAGGGGAAAAACCCAAAAAGAACCAAAGATAGCAAAAAGAAATAACATTAGTTAACATCCAAAGAAGAGAATATCAAAAGATATGAAATGATTAAAACAACCAACATGCCTTTACAGGGATGTTGTGACACTTTATATCAGCATCGTGTACATGAAAGCTGAAAAGATTTGAGAACAAACAAAGAAATGGATTTACATAATGCAATTAAGACAAAATAGAGACTGATAAGTTATACTTTGCCATAGTTGGAAAACTCAGGCCAAATGTTGAATAGTCTCGAGATGACAAGCCTAAGAAATAGTTTTAATCCATGCCGGATCCAACTAATTGATATAAACTTCTGTCCTCCCAAGTTCCTTAAGTATCCCACCCCTTTTTCTCAAGTACACAATTGCCATTAAATCACTCTGCAAGAGTCCACTGATCAAAGTTCAGAAACCTTTAAAAGCAAGCTCAAATCTGGGGAAAAAAAAGGAGGAAACACAAACATGCAGAAATCTTGTGGAATTAGTCATATACTGTAATTATAAGCTACTTAACTATTTCAGTTTAGGTTCTCGCATAGCCTGAAACTGGATCAAGAGTATATATGCAAGTTTTGACATTAGTTGAAGTGCTATGGCAGAAATTTTGGTAGATGAGCTTTGCCTCATGTGAAGATCACAAGTAAAAACGAAATTAGCATAACATATGCATGCAAAGACTCTCCTAAAAGTGTTTTCTGCAGCACAAACTAGTCTTCCAGTCATAAGGTATTTCAGCAACACTCCAGTACTGAAGACACAAATAACAGAGATCAACCATTGATGCATACACCATATGCTGTCATGTCTTAAATTCTATAAGCCTAAGAACACGGAAAATCAACTTTAAGATAAGTTGTTGAAAGTTATTTTAAAAAAAAAAGAAAAAAGAATGAGGACATAATTTACAGGCATCAACCAGAACTGAAAAAACTGTCCTAGAAATGCTTTCTGCAGCACAAATGAGTCTTCCAGTCATAAGATAATTTCAGCAACACATGATTACTGAAGACACAATTTACAGGCATGAACCAGAAATGCATACATCATGTGCTGTGAAGTTCCTAAAATTTTTGCAAGCATAAGAAGACAGAAAATCAAGTATTAGGATATGTTGTTGACATTTTACTCTTAAAGAAGAAGAAGTTATATCCTTCTGTGTAAACCAAATAAAAAAGAACCAAGAATATCCCTGGTGAATGTGAAAGCAAGATGCAGACAAAATAGAAAAACTACATACTAGCAGCAAGATATACAAGAAATCCGCAGAAAATGCTAATGAAGTTTCTCACATTTGAAATGACGTCACAATCACATAATTTTGAAGTAGACAAGGACATCTGCAGCATAGACAATAAAGCATATCTTACAAACTATGGGCATTGAATTTCAAGATTGATGCTCATGATAACACCATATGCAATGCAAGAAGTTTGTTGTTGAAAAGTATGATGTGCTTAATTTGTACTAGTTCTTACCCAGATATCCTTTCTGTATCTTTGCTTAATCAGCAACATCAAGTTTAGATTTTGAAAGGTGACACATAATTCAGATAGTAATTCTGTTTCTAAAAAATGAACAGTGTAATGGCTAACAAGTGCAAGGCTTAGTTAGACTGCGTCTAAACTAGCCAGCCCTTTCGAGCAAACCGATGCAAAGCATTCCCACTAAATTTGCAGCGGCATGTGATTCTTGTCATTTGCATGAGTTCCAAAAGGTCAAAGCTCAAGAGGGCAGAATAAAAATTTGGTTTGAAGAAAATAAAAGGGCTCCTCAAGTCAAGTCTAATGAGGAAAACTAGAAGAAAACTCCGACTAGACGAGCATGTTGGGAACACATGAACAGAAGTTCTTCAGATAATATAACATCAATTAGTTTAGTAGCGAGGTTTGAGGAGAATCCCCATTGTGAAGAATGCTTCTCAGTTTTTCTGCAATCAATCCTCTGATAGATTGGTCTTTTCTGGCTAAATCATCGTCTCGCCCGAAAAAGCAAGAACAAAATGCCGACACCGTTGACTCAGGTGAAGAAAACGAAGTTATCACCATAGTATATCACAACAGCAACAGTGAATGGATGCATGATATAATTTCACATTGAAAAAAGCGCAAACCTCAATTTGAGAGAAGAGGGCGGGTCGACCGCGAGATCTGAAGAAGTGGTCAACGGCGTCGTTGTGCCCGCCACTGTTGCCTCCTCCTCGTATGGGCCTCTGTTGGGTCCCTCCGACGACCGCTTCTATGGTCGACCTCCTCTCACATCCGAAAAAGCGACAAATTTCACAGAGACTGCTCCTGGTGGACATTGTCGCGCCCACTCTCTCTCTCTCTCTCTCTCTCTCTGTGCCTTCAGCGCGTGGGGGTCGGCTGTCACGTCTCGATCGAAACTATGACGGTCTTATCCGAATCTACGAAACGAACCCACGTGGAACGATCCGCGCGCACAGTGACGGGACCTGAAATTGGTTTCCTTTTGGAGGGCTGCGAATGGTGTCGGAAGCGAATCAAGCTCGAGGCTTTGCGTGTGCTCTGGGATTCTTGGAGGAGTTCGTCGCCATATAGAGAGATAAAGAGCTCGGTTCGACGTGCGACTAGATGTTGATTTCTCTCATTCGACGACATTCCATAATACGATGACCATGACCAGGATGCTGTATCACCTTTGTTGAGGCAGCAGGGGATCGAGTAGAGAGGATGGTTCAGACCCGTGATGACCTGCGACGCTTCTTGCCGTAGAGAGGGAACGGCTGAGAAAACATCGGGTGCATGGCTGATTTCTTTCTTGAATTTTGCAGAGGAGACACGAAGAGCTATCACAAGAGTTTACATTCTTGCCTACTTTCACGTTAGCATGAAAGCATTAGTAATTAAAATTCTTTAATTCGTGATTTAAAGATTCCATTTTGCATGTGCAGATGACCACAACCCAAAATAATCGGATACAAATTGATGCGACAAGTCGACCAATAATCCAACATGCGATGGCAAAAAAAGATAATTAAACTTGTTGACACGATTAAAATTGTATAGGAAATTAGGTAATAATTTGGTCCTAGCAAAAAGGATTTTCGCATCACCCAGGTATTAATATTATTTGTCCACAAAGTTATATTGTTATTGTATTGTCCCTTTATTTTACCTATTTTTCGGATAAATAGAATATTAAAAAGCAAAAAAAAAAAAAAGGCTTGGGGCTGGGCCCGACCCCAGCCCCTTTTCTTTTCGGTGCAGGCACTGGGCCTAGCCCTTTCCTCCCCATCGGTCCGGCCCCCGCCGTCCCTCGCCCCTTCTCGCCCCTCCACGCAACCGAGGATAGCACAGCCGGCGCAGAGCCGAGCAGGCCTGCCGCGGAGGTGACAGGCTCGAGGTGACCCTGGTTCGGCCAAGGGGGAGGCCGGTCGGTGCGCCAAGGACCGGCGGTCAAGCTACGTCCGTCGACCGGCCTCCTCGGCCTATGAATAGGGCCTCTGGGACAAGGGTTCAAGGAGAGCGAGAGGGGTGAGAGAGCACCAAGGGCGGAGGGAGGAGAGAGATGGCAAGCCGCGAGAGAGAACCGAGTGAGAGATTGAGAGCGAGCAAAGCGCCGTCCGGCGACGTGTACGGCCGGTGACTCACCGGCGCCGCCCCCTTCCCGAGCCAAGCTCGCGGTCGGTTGCGCTCTGTTTTTTCTTTTCTTGAGTTGTCCGATTTTGGGGTCGGTTCCCCAAGGATCTCGGCTCGGAGGTGTGCGAGGCGGACGGACGCAGGTCGATCTTCGAGCTCGTCCGCCGTTCGTTGCCGCGAGCCCCGTAGGATACCCTCGGCCGACCCCCTCTATTTCGTGCACCCTGTTTCGACGTCCTGTTTTTGAGCGTATCGGCCCGGAGCTCCCGGCCGTTCGGCTCACGTGAACTCCGGCTAAGCCGATCGCCTCTTTGATCGTTGCGCGCATTGCACGTCACGTGTCGAGAGTCCTGGCTCGGCTTTGAGCTTCGGTTGAGCTAGAAATCCCTCGTTATAGAGCGCGCCTTAGCCGTTCGATGAAATGCCCAAACTAGATCTTGTTTTGTTTCGTTATTTTGAGCCGGGGTCGAGTCGTCCAGGCGCCGTCCCACCTATGAGCTTTTAGCATTCCGGGGTCGCCGCGGGTTTCTTTTGTACCGGAGTATGAATAGCGGTCCTTGCCGCCCCTGGTCAGACGAAGGCTGGGCCCTAGGCTGGGCTTGGCCAAGGTGGCACCGTCGTGCTTGACCGGACTGAGAAGCGCAGCACCCTGTTCGCCGCGCTGCCTCTCTCGTGGCTGGACTGCTGCGAAGCAGCAAGCCGCGAGCCGGGTCGGTGGCCCTGGATCCGAGTCGGGCCGGCTCGCGGATTTGGCCGACCCGGGCTTGTCCGTTTTGCGGGCTGGCCAGTTCTGGGCCTAGACAAGGCTTTGAGCCGGTCTATTATTGTCTTAGGCTAAGTTTGTTGTAAGCTTTGTTTGGGCCGGGCTTAGTTGGGCTTAGGTTTTATCCTGGCTTATGGGCTGGGTTCTGTTTTTCAGCTAAGGGCTTTACTGGATTGGGCTTATTTCGTTGAGCCCATTCTAGCTGCAGACTTGGGCCGGCGGCCCCATGGCAACCTCAACCCGGGTCGGATGCGGAGGTCCGACACGCGTCCGTTTATTTTACATATATTATACTATATTATTATACAAAAATATTAAAAATCAGAAAATAATTTATTTTCTCCAAAAATTCAGAAAAAGCTTAAAAATGGCCTTTTGAATGGTCTTTCCTTAAAAATGTGTGAAAATCCTTAAAAGAAAACAAAAATTGCGGAGACAAATGTTGGGTTCCAATTATGTCCTTATGATGTATGGATTACTATTTCGTTAGTCTAATTAGAAATTGAATCCTAGGACTTGTGATTGATATAAAATGCTACATAAATACTTTACTTGATGTTTAAACAAGATTATGTATTGAAAATGATTAGTTGCTTAATTGGTATAATCAAGTCATAGATCCTAATATTTTACGTAGATTGTTAATTGATCCATCATAAAATGAGTAGTGGCAATTCCTAAGACCATAAGTTGCGAATTGCTGGACTTGGGAGAGTTTGGACTGTTCTTAGAATTAGCACCAGCCATTAGCCTCTGCATCCTGTGGAAGGGCTCTAAGGAGGTTGTGACAAAACTTGAAATAGAGAACAAGCACATTGTGATCTACATTGTTTGGTTTGTGTGACTTACTTCGCGGGGTAGTAAGCGAAGAATTGACTATAAATAGTGGAGAACTTACACACTTGGCTGGCTCAATCACTCAAGCATTTCCTTACCCATGATTTTATAACTTCTTATAGAAATTTGAGTAAGAAAAACCAGGAGTTGACGATAAATGATCCTATGATGGCTCTTTTGTGCAATAATTGGAAGTAGATTGAGAATGAGCTTAAGACGCAAAAAGGGAAAGACCGGGACCTCATGCATATGCTTGGCTTAGCAGGTTCACGGCCTGGCCATGCACGCCAGGTCTCCGAGGCGTCCGATACTTGAATATTTTCGTACATAGGCATCTAGGGAAAGATCCCCCGGAACCCCGAGCATGTGCATATACCTCCGTTGACGTTTTTGCTTCAATTCGACCTTTGATTCAATGGTTCTTTCTTGGGTTTGGCTGAATCTCATGGACAACAAACACAACACAATATGCTCTAAATCATAGAGAAGCAATTAATAAGTCTCTAGTCTCCACATGACTCAAAATACTTTATTTAATTTCATTCCCGGGACAATGACACTTTTAAATCAAGTGAAAAGCACATTACAAATTAGTAGAAATCCATTTGGTATAAAAATTGACACCGTGAGACTTCCGGATAAGATTATATTTATTTTTGGGAACTCAATCGTCCATTAAAAAGTCTAAATCTTATTCACTCACTCAAACGGTACCTAGGTGTGACCACAAGATGCTTGGCTCTAGGAGTAGCGAGCCCGAACTTTTCGGTCATGTCAAGTTCGCTTGGTGACATGCCGCTAGGAAGCTCCCAGTCAAAGCAGTGCACAAGTTGAGCAACCACAAATCGCACCACGGTCAAGCCGAGCTGCATCCCAGGGCACCCTCGGCGGCCTGTTCCGAACGGCAGGAGTTGAAAGTCACGTCCCTTAACATCCACACTCGACCCTAAGAATCTTTCAGGCACGAACTCTTCCGGGTCATGAGTGGTCCACACTTTCGGGTCCCTTCCAATGGACCACACATTAACGATGACTCTCGACTTGTAGGGTATGTGGAAGCCGTTCACCGTGCAGTCCTCGGTCGCCTCGTGGGGAAGCAAAAGCGGAGCCACCGGGTGAAGCCTCATGGTCTCCTTGATGACCATGTGTAAGTAGTCCAAGCCCTCTAAATCTGATTCCTCCACTGCTCTATTTAGTCCCGCAGCTTTCTCTAGTTCTTCTTGGAGCTTTTTCATTGCCCTAGGATGTTTTATAAGTTCGGCCATTGCCCACTCTATTGCGGTCGCTGAAGTATCCATTGAACCTGCCAACATGTCCTTCACGAAGAAATATATCGAGATTCATATTAACGAGAATATCAATTGTACTTATCAATCATATTTACAATAAAGTAAGTCATGCATGTTATGAGAAAAATTGATGCATTGAAAATACAGACTTTATACTATCGATTACTCAACAAGCGTATAGATCACTTTTTTGACCAAATCAATATGTTAATTGACTCCATTAGGAAACTATTTATAAGATTTCCCTAACCATGATCTCTACTAAGAATAATACTTAATAGAAAGAAAAAATAACTATTTTTCTTCATGAAATATCGATGGAAATTATTATTCCAACTAGCTAATCCTTACATACATAAATTAACTTATATAAACTCCATTTAAAATGGGACCACGAATCACTTAATAATAAATAGATTTTGTCGTCTCTAGCACTCACCGTTTCATGGTTGATGAAAACTGTTAACCACTCAAACTGTGATGGATGAAAGAGACTAGCAGATGTACTTCAAGAAAGAGACCACACATTCTCTGTCGTGATCCTGAACGTCTACTTCTTATGTATGACCAGCTTGGTTGATTGGTATATAGACAACCTAGAGGCTTACAAAATTGTTGGACACCGTCGGTTCCCAACAATACATAAAGAAGCTAACAAGAATATCTTTCATAAACCATATACGACCAATATAGATAAAATGATATTGCTTAAAAATTGCCATCAAAACTTACAAATCTTAGATAGTAAATGAGAGGATGACCCCGATTCAACATACTTCAAGAAAGAGACCACACATTCTCTATCGTGATCCTGAACGTCTACTTCTCGTGTATGACCCACTTGGTTGATTGGTAGATAGACAGCACAGAGGCTTACAAAATTGTTGGACACCGTCGGTTCCCAACAATATATAAAGAAGCTAACAAGACTATTTATTGTAACCATATACAACAAATATAGACAAAATGATATTGCTTAAAAATTGCCTTTACAACTTGCAAATCTTAGATAGTAACTGAGAGGATGACACCGATTCAACATGCTTAATCAAATTTAGACAAATTCCGCCGGGATGTGATTGTTGAATTATTGAAAATTGTCTACAAAATGAATTTTACGAAGTGCAATCACATATTTTGTTCCATGTTTCTATATGGGGTTCCATACACTCAAATATCCACTTATGATCTATGAAATTGTCTTCTAAATCAGTTTTGAACCCTGACTATGCTCACCTCAGAGCTTCAACTAGCGTGATCCTTGTTCTAATTAATTTCCCACTCCGACGTATGCTTAGATAATTAAAGAATAACTAAGGTTAGCGATAAAAAATTCTTCAATTACCAGAATTATGGCTTTGATATGGGGCCTGTCGATATGGTACTCTCCCTCGTTCAATCCCATGATACCCAACATGACATCAACAAAATCTTTGGTCTGTCCTTCTTCTTTCTTGTTCTCCAAGTGCTCGTCAATAATTTTCTCGAAGAAAGCATCGAATACTCTGCTCACGGCTTTCATGCGCTTCGTCAACCCCTGAAGATCAAATGATGCCAAAAAAGGAACATAGTCACCGATGTTCGGCGTGGCGGTCAACACCATCACTTCTTGAACCACGGTCTTGAACCCTCTCTCGTCAAACTCCCTGTCCATGTACTTCTTCCCGAAGACCATCAGACAACTCATGTCGGCACTTAGCGATGAGATCTTCGCGCTCAAGTCAATGGCCATGTGGTCACGAGATGCGTCTTTGAGAAAATTCACAAGCAAGCCGACCTCGTCTCTTCTCATGGATCTGAAGGAGTAGATTTTTGCATTGCTAAGGAGCTCCAAAGTGCACATCTTTCTAATGTTCCTCCAATATGGGCCGTACGGCGCAAATGCCAAGCTCCTTTGCTCATAAGATATGTGTTTTGCGGCCTCATGAGGCGGCCGGCTCGCGAAAATAAGATCATGGGTCTTGAGGAATTGCTCGGCCACTTCGGGTGATGAGATGAGGATCGTGGGCACGAACCCGAGGCGCAAGTACATGAGGGGTCCATATTTTTTAGCTAGTTTGTGGAGATCATGGTGAGGATTCTTCCCTAACAAAGGGAGGTTTCCAAGAATCGGAAACCCTCTTGGACCGGGAGGCAATTTCTTCTTATCCCGTGTTTCCCACAGCAAAGCTCGCAATAAGAGATGAGCAATCAAAGCGAGGAGTGTTATCCATATCCACGCCATTGAGGTGGTTATTTGGATGGAAGTGGGTGACAATGGCGCTGGGGATAAAGAAATATGAAAGACAGATGACTGTTTCTGGCTTCAAACGCGTGGCATTTATTACTTTTTGTTTCTTTAGTGGGTCCGTACATCTAGATAGCGTTCGACACTTCGAGGTAGGGTATTTAGTTTCATTTTATGGCCATCGATTTTAGGAAACTTCTAGCAATATATGATTATATTAAATGTATTCAATCTATGCAATTCTCCTTGTTCTCATGCATCAGGTAATAAATATTGACCCGAAGGGTGATGGGCATGGCCCTTAAAATTACATTAAACAAATAAAATTATTATTTGAACACGGGATCCTCTCTGTCGCTTTTGAACCTAGGGATGGATCATTTCACTGGCCTTCGGGTATTTTATTTAACAAAGCTAATATAAATTTGAAAATACATAACAATAAATGCAATCATATAAATAAATCTATATGCGGTTAGGGAGACAAAAGACTATATAGATGGGAAAAAGATATTGGAAAAAGAGAAAGAAATAAGATAAAGGAGATTAAGTTTCTTTCGGTGTGCATGCTGAATTCATGGATTTAGATGAAGGCAAATAAAGTTCTATGAATAGATTTAGTAATCTTCCTATTACAAATACATACATACATACATACATACATACATACATACAAGGGGACTACGGTATAGAACAATGGTAAATTGAAGTAAATATGCTATCCCACAATAAACAACCCTTCCTTAGCCTTTTTAAGGGATTACCTCTTAGTCTTTGATGCGTGCATGGACGAGTGATTTCGAGAATGGGGAATTGTAAGAGTAAGTATATGGGAATAATGTGTGCAGGGAGTGGCTGTTGATGGGTAAACATAAGTGCATGATAGAATATGATTGCCATCAAGGTATGAAGGACGCGCTACCAATCATGGAAGAAGATCGAGATAAACGAAGTTCACTACCAAGACTTAAAAGATGAATCATCCACTAAAGATAATGGACTTCGGGATATATAAGCTCACCACTAGGGCTTAAAGGGAAGCCACCAGCTAATGATAAAGTGCTTATTGGCTCACCACTAAGAACTAATCCACTTTCTAAGGATAAAGAGACCGAAATAGGAGTTACCCACTCTCTAAGAATTATCCTCTATTATAAAAGGACTACGATATAGGTAATAAACAACAATTAAATAGATATTGGAACTACCAGAGCATCAATAGACATAGGAACTAGAAAAGCATAATAAAGACATAGGAACTTAGAACTTTGACCTTGAAACTTTACATAGCAATAAAGACTCCTAGGAACTTAGAGATGTGATAAATAATATGGGAACTCACAATATAATGTGTGACATCCCGTATAGCTGGCAGCCGGCGAGTAAACCTGGGGGGATATGTAAGCGGGATGACCCACCACCCTCGGCGTCCCACTTAAGACCTCAAGCAACCGTGAGGGGATTCGAACTCCTCCCCTTCGTGAGGGGGAAAGAGCCCAAACCATTGCGGCCACCAAGGCGGTGGTCCTAGATTTTCAACTGTTTTCTATAAAATAAATCGGGCATTTCATCGACACGCTTATAGGGTTGTTCTCAAAGTTGATCATTATCGAGATAACTAGACTATCCAGGGAAGCCATTAAGGAATTTTAAAGCAATAAACTTGAGAATTCGATAGGAATCGACTTCTCAATCGTGCTCATCTTTAGAGATCATTACGGCACAAATATAAATCGATTAGAGATTAGAGATAGGTCTATTTGACGGAGATGTGTGGTTAATCGTATGTGACACCACTAAATTGGAAAATTCTTGTCGATCGGCCCTAGACTGATTTTTCTGTCATTTTGGTACCCTATGTCCGTATTTGAATTTTCGAGATTTTTACGACAACCGAGAGTCACCAATGTGTCGAGTGGGTTTATAGTGGCTCGAAGAAAATCGACCATGGGTCATTTGCACCAAAAACTTCTAAACCCGGTAGTCTAGGTCACACTAAAAACGCGTCGAATGGAAATTAACCGTGAATTTAGGTTCGATTTTAGAAATTGAAGATTCTGTCATGTCACAATAAATTTTAGGTACGTTGATTTAGTCTTAGAAAATTTTTCTGAAACTTGAGACTTTTTGGGAAAAAGTCGGCATATGATCTTTTTTGTGTAAAAAAAGGCTAGGGATTGTTTTGGTCGCGTAGTTGGGATGCAAGATGGTTTGAGTGACGAGAAAAAAAATACTAATTTGAGTATTGACTCGGCAACAGAATTTATTGAGACCAAATGGGAGTGAATTGAGCAAGATTAAGTGCCAAATTGAGAGAGATTTGTTGGAAATTCGTGTGCCCCCACCACCCACGACGTTTGGACCGTCTCGGACTTCTAGAAGCGAGTATTGTTGGTGGATTGTGAGCTAAGGACCAACGCTTGGCCAATGATGAATATTGGAAAACAAGCTTGGAAAAATTGGCCATAGTAGCCCACCTTTCTCTTATCTCTTCCCTTTCTCTCCCTTAGCTGGCCAAGCACTCCACAACCTCCTTCTTTCCTCTCCATTTTGCACTAGCAAACCAAGGAACCGCTAGGGATAGTAGCTCGTTGTCGGACCACCTAGATCGCCGTCGCACGCCTCACCGTCGCCTCTCGCCTGCTGCCTAGCCGTGCATGTCCGCCTCCCTCATGCTGTCCAGCCACCTTTGCCGTGCATCCCAACCCTTGGCCGAGCTCAGCCAAGGCGGTCCTTCACCATTCCTCCGTCGGTAAACCTCGTCTAGGTCCGGTTTGGCCTCTACACCCTCCCTCAATCAATCCTCGTCCATAACCGAGCTTGTGGCTCTCTTTTCCAGCCAAACATAGGTTAGAGTAGAGTGGGTATTCCAGTGGCTTTGTGGCCCATTTTGAGGTTGATTTGACCCCGAAACCTAGACCCGCTTTGGAGAAAGTCAGCTCCCGTTGCGTTCCGGACGTTTGGAACCGCTCAGCTCGTTAAACAAGTGAATTTTATTCACTAATCCTTACTTAGTTTGCTAATGATGTTTAGGAGTTGATTATATTTAATTAAGTGCAATTAGGTGGATAGATTAGATATACTAATTAAATTAGGAATTTATTTATGCATGTTAGGCAAATGTTTAGTGTACTTAGTAAGTAAACAAGTTTTATTATTTATTGAACGAGTATTGGTAATTTTCTGGGCTCGTCTTGGCTTCTAATTAGGCATTATGGGCCTAAGTTAGATTTATTGCATTTATTTATTAATTTTTGTAATTATTTAATTAATTATTTATTTTATGGAAATTTGGTTGGGATAATTGACGACCGGAATTTCGTGCTGATTGCAGTGGTGCTCTCTATTTATTTAATTAAGTACCTAGTTGGGCAAATTGAGTGCAAATAGTAGTGGGTATTTATTTCAAAAATTAAATTAATTTTGATAATTAATTGAAAAATTACCGGGCGTCGATCTACAGCGTCAAAAATCTATTTTTGTACTGCTGAAAGGAGTGAGTGAATAAAAACGAAATTGTTATATTTTGGCTAAGGCCGATCGTGTGCCCACACACTTGTACTTTATCAAATAGGATAAAAATGGTAAAAATAATAGTATTTTCGGAACAAAAATACTATAACGGCTCGATGATTTGTATGTCATCTGGAAAATGGACGTTATACTATTATAGCTCGATGACTCTCCTGTCATCTTGAGAAATAATTGCTTGTATACCGGCTTGATGACCCTATAGGTCATCTTGGAGAATGGATGGTATTAAATGTCGGCTCGGTGATTCTATAGATCATCTTGGAGAATGGACGACATGCCATAACGGCTTGATGACTCAACATGTCATCTTGGAGAATGTACGTTATGATGAATATACTTGGTGACTCTATGTGTCATCTCAGAGAATGAATATTATAATATACTAGCTCGGTAACCCGATAGGTTATCTTGGAGAATGAATAGTTTGTTATAGCGGCTCGGTGACTTAGTTTGTCATCTTGGAGAATGAATCGTATAATATACCAGCTTGGTAACTCGATAGGTTATCTTGGAGAATGGACAGTATTGAATGGAACTACCAGGGAATGGTCTGATTGACAAGTAATCGACTAGGTTGATTGATCGATACTTCGATTTGTGATGATTGATTGGGTGCCTATTGAACTGTATTGAATTGCAGGTAGAATCTGAGGCCAAGGTAAACCCTTTGACTTGTATTGTGCTTAGGCACCCTCTAAAGTGTATTGGCTTACTAATCGAGTCTTAAGGGATAGAACTTGCTGAGACGTTGTCTCACTGGTTATTGAATAACCATTTTCAGGTCTTTAGATGGCATTAGTGAAGGACTGGAGGCCTGAAGTGTAGAAGGGGAAGCCTGAAGAATTGATGATCCTATTGGACTAGTTAATCATAGGGCAATTCTCTTTTGATGGGAGTCGATTCCATTTTGCAAACTTTGTTTTAGGAGCTAGTGGTTTAAACCCGACTTAACCATTCGACTTGTATATATTTACACTATGATTGGCAATGTATATAAGTGTGGTTGTTTTCAAAGTTCGAATTTTGGAATCCTACTTTCCTATCTTATTGTTTTATTATTTAAGGATTTCATATGCTTCTGCATGCGTACATTAAAAAGAATGGGTCGGTGATGCGTCCTGAGACATCGCTATAAATCGACCAAGGTAAGGGATGGATGCGTACTCGAGGATTAGGGCGTGACATAATGCACTCTTAAGGTCATTGTTTGTTGGTCAAAGTGGGTGCAAGAATTTTGAAAGACAACTCCTTAATTAGTTTCATGATTGATAATCTTCTCTGTTGATAATTTTATTGCTAGACCCATCGAATCACGTTATGTCCAAATTCTAACTTGGCTTGAATCATCATCGATGGTTTAGAGTTTGTATATAGAGCTAAGTCGGATGCTCCTTCATCAGTCTCTAAAAACCACTGATCCATACTATAAGGCTCTCAGGCCTTAGAAGTTTTTTGATCCAAAAGATCCACAAAATGGAAAGTGGAGAGTATACTCGCAGTTTCTACTTGTCTTATTAAACTAACAATCTAGCTCTTAGCTATAATGGGACTATGTTATAATTTTGCATAGCATACAATAAACCATTTGAATTCTTAAAGAAATTCCACATAATTTGAAAAGGTGCATGCATAGATGAACGAGAATTCTGGATGCTTTCCACTGGCTTGAGTCAACCCATTGTATTGACTAAATTTTTTTTATTGGTATAAATGCCCACATTTGTTCATTTAATGAATCTTTCTACTAAAACAATCTTAGTAACTTTTGGAGGGTAGGTGCCATAATCTAATGGAGTCATACCTCTAATAACAGACCTGCCAGTATTTATTTTTCTAGAAATATACATGAATGATGGAGGAGCATCTATGACTTGAAATGTCAACACCTAAATTTTGGTGACCCAATCTAATAATTTACTTCATAAGAAAATTAAGAGTTGGCCCAATTGCCAAACAAAAATTAATAAATTTACATATTATGATAATTTAAAATAGTAATAAGCCTATACATTTTGCATTCATATTAGCTTGGCACTTAATTGGTTTAAGCAAAAAGATGCTAGGCTAAATTAATTTTTTTGGATGAGCATGACATTCATGTTGGAGATATGGTTGGATATTGTTGAAGATACCGATTACGGCATTGATCTTGATTATGATTCTAATTGATTCGGTCAAATTGGAGGATACTTTAGATGATAGGGAATTGTGATTCTTGTATATTATTTCATATTTTTTTTTTGTCACACTATAAATAGGTCAATGAATTCGTATATAAATCAGAACATACAATATAAAATTTCCTCCATTTGTTTTTCGATTTGCATCATGGTATCAGAGCATATTTTTTTGGCCTAGCTTCCACAATCGTTGAATTGCTTTGGTCTTGTTTTTGCTTTGTTGTTGCAATATTGATTCTACATAACAAATTAGCGCCCCTCGGGTAAGAATTCAAAACCCTTCTTTTGATACTATGTCAAATAACGAGGAAATCAGTTCACCTCGAAGCCAAGCTTCAGGTTAGGACAATTCAACAGAAGAAAACCCTTTCGTCACTCTATAGGATCTGCTCTTGCTCCAATTTCAATTTCCAGCCTAGCCTAGTGGCCTCCATTCCACTGGCTTTCGATTCAAGGCCCATGGGTTGCCAGACCAAGTTAAGCATGGGCACATGGCACATTTAGAGAAGAAAGAGGTGTAGGCATTGGGACTCAACCCATTGGAGGTGGGTCAGGTCACTTTATTCCTACAACTGGTGGATTAGGTTGGATTGGACCGGGCCCCTTACTTGAACTCACTCAATCAAATTAAGAGACAAATCCTTATCCGGTCCAATGGAGGTCGAGGGATTCTGACCTGATTTCTGACCTAGTTTCTTTCCATACTTGATAGGGACCAGTGGCAGCCGCCCGAAACTCAGCAATACACTCTATACCTCATTGGTAGACAAACTAAATTGTGGCTTATCAACCTCCAACTCATCGGAATGAAGAATTACAATAATTGGGCTTGGGATTTTCATGAGCCTTGGTCACCAAGGACAAGAATGGTTTTGTCGACGGGACGGTGCCCTTTTCAACCGATGATCAATTGCGACCACATTGGCACAAATGTAACTGGTTTGTTCACATGTAGATTGACAATTGCTTGAAACTCAAAGTGGCAGTTGGACTCCCACTAATTGAAGACACAAAGACGATTTGGGACAACATCTGCGAGATGTACAACAAGCTTGATTGGGCCAAGATCTTCTCGCTCACCCAGGTCTTGTTGGAGTTGAAGCAAGGGAACCTATCAGTCACCATTTGCTTTAACCGACTTTATGCTTTGTGGAATAAGTTCAAAGGTAGTGAAGAACAACTCGAAGGTCCCAACAAGACGCTTCGACAATATCGGGCCATGAAAGAGAGAGAGAAGGTGACTTGGTTGCTCTTAATACTTAACAATAGCTGCTTACCTTTCAGAAGGAAAGCCAAAGGTTGGCTACGGCCGAGCTTGCATGGGTAGGCAAAGGCGTCATGCTTGTTGCTCTCTCACCTAGCTCCTCTCCAGTTAGATTGACGAATGCACACCATGGAAGATTCGGGAACTTTGGGACTCCACGGGTGGCTATGCCAAAAGAGAAAATGAAAGAAACCCTGGAGGATTTCGTGCGAATGGCTAAGATGATAATGTTGTATCAGACGACCACCATTCCATCATCAATTTGGTTGAATCTAACTGCTATTATCAACCTACGATGACACCAACCCATAAGCAATCCAACAATGCACGGAATACCACATCCTTAAGAAAATCTAGTGGGCAAAATTACAAAAACAAAGGTAAATTTTGTGAATATTGTAAATGCCTACACTATACTATTGATACTTACCAGAAATTACATGGCAAGCCGAATGGTAAAGACAAAAAGGAAGGGAATTTTTTGCTTACTAGGCTTTAGCACAAAGAATCGATGGGGCATGATAAAAAATTATTCAAGACCAATACCAAAATATTCTCAAGATTTTGAGTCAATTAGGGACCACCAACAAGAATGCGAATTTCTCAAATACTTCTCTTTATAAAAGGATTTAATTTCAATTGATGCATAGATAATTGATTCAGGTGTTGCAACCACATAATTTGTAATAAGCATTTATTTTCCCATATTGATAAAAGGGCCATAGTCTTCCATATCAATCCATCTCCTTAATGGGACCATAGTCTTCCATAACAATCCGTCTCCTTAATGGGACTATCACCTTTTTTACTAAAATTGGGATAGTCCGCCTCGATCAAAATTTCATCTTGAAAAATGTCCTATACATTCCTGACTTTGGAATCTTCTTTCTCTCTCAAAAGTCTACGAAGATAATTCTTGTTGTCATATTCAATTTGGAGAATTGTTTGTTTTAGGATAATATGATTGGTAAATTGATGGGCTTGAGTAAAGTTACACAAGGGTTATATTTTTGAATTGATTGCCTAGGAGATTTAGATTCTTTGAATAAAAGCATTTATTATAATGCATTTGCTTACAATAAAAATCTCATTTTTCATCAACGTCTAGGTCATAGTGCTTGATTCCCTCATCCTAAATGTTCAATATGTCCCTTGGCTAAACAATCTTGAGTATCTTTTCCAATTAGCTCATTGTGTTCTCAAGATGTTTTTTCCTTGCTTCATGTGGACATTTGGGATCCTTATCATACCCCTCATCATGATGGATGCAATTATTGATGACTATAGCTGTGCCACTTGGTTTTTTCTTATGCAATCCAAGAGTCAAACCTTTTCCCATCTATTGGTTTTTTTTTTTCTCTAATTAGAAATCCATTCAATAAGTTCGTGAAACGAATCTGTATAGATAATGGACGGGAATTCTTTACTAATGATTGCAAGTCATTTATATCTTCTTATGGGATACTCCATGAAAGTTCTTGCATCTACACTCCTCAACTAAATGGTATTGTTGAGCGCAAGCATAGACATCTTTTAGAAGTTGTTCGAACGCTCAAATACCAAGCTTCTATGCTTGAAAGTTTTTGGGGAGATGTGTGGTCACGGTAGCCTACTTGATTAATCGCATGCCAACTCGAATTCTTCATGGTTGAACTCCTTTGAAATGTTTTATGGAAAACTGCCAAAAATTGATCATCTTAAGGTATTTGGATGTCTATTTATGCAAACTGTGGGCCCTCGCGATATAATGGATCCTCGTGTCACCTAGTGCATTTCATGGACCCTACCCTTCAAAAAGGATATTGAGTTATGGAGATTTCTATTGGGCATTTCTTTTCAAGCAGGGATGTTATATTTCATAAAGATATATTTCCATTCCGGGAGATGACTTTTTCTTCCAAGTCATCTTCATCATCAGATAGTCATCCATTTTTATCCGAAGAAGAATTGTCACTGCCTCCACAATATGTTTACGTGGCACTGGAACCTTCCATGCCAATTTTTAAGGATTCGCTAAGCTAAGCGGTTGAACTTCTAGGATCATCGGAGGATATTCATTCACTTGCCTCACCCATTGTTAACACCTAAATTTTGGCGATCTGATAATTTTTTATTGTATAAAAAATTAGGGATTAATTTTTAACCTTTAAACAAAAATATTAATATTAAATTACATAGCATATAGTTTTAAGAGCATTTATTATTGCATTTGCATTAGATTAGTGATAGATGGATTTGAATTGATGGTTCTAAGCTTCAATTTAGCGAGTTGGACCAAACCCAAGGTGAAAGGAATTTGGCCAAGTCCATTTCTTTGATTATGTGTGCATAGATTTGTTAAAATATTTTTCGTGTAGATTTGAAATGCACATGATATTTGAGGGGGGTCGAATCCTTTAGTTGTGGGAAAGAAATAAAGGTGAAAAAGGAAAAAGATTGAAGATCTGCAGGTTTGTCTTTTCTTGCAAGGAAAATACATATAGAGAGGATTGGTCAACAGGGGTCATATATTGAGTAATATATTTCTTGTTTTAAAACAAGAAAGAGTGTGCTGTCAAGGAAAATCTCACAGGTTCATGACCGTGAGAAGAAAGGAAGGAAAATAAAATAAAATTAGGGAGATTGTGTTTTGACTGTGGAGAAGTGATTGGAAAGAGGAAAGCAATTTTGTTTCTTCAATTGGTGGCTTCATTCTGTTGCATATAAGAGGGTGAGTCCTACACGCATGAAGGAGGACCCATTGAATACGGAAGCAACGATTGAGAAGGGAGAAAAGAATAGTGAGAGGAGAGAGAGAGAACAGTTGTTTTCATCAATCTCACTCCTCCATAGCTGCGCTCAAGCTCCTCAAACTCTTCACCTGACGCCATGCCCCTAATGCGAGCTTGACATTAGCCCTAGTGTTGTTGCACTGGTTTTGCTGCCTCCATCCTCAACAATGACCCGTGTTTGTGGTCAGCAAAACCGAAAATGTCCCTAATGCTACTTCGTCACCCACGATTCTTGTTGCTGACCACAAAGCTTGCTATTCCTGCTCAAGCCACAATGCTCGGTCATCCTTTATTGTGTTGTTGTCGCGACCTCTTTTTTTCTGGCGCCCGCAATCGGGTACGAGCGCCTAAGGAGGCTAATGGCTCGGCTGAATTTAATTATGCCCGGACTCTCCCAAGTCCACCAATTCACGACTTTAATAGTCTGAGTTTTTAACCTGTAAATCAATTTTTAAATTGGAGTCGCCACTAATCGATTTGGGGTGGGTCGATTAGAAACCCAAGCAAAGTATCGGGAGAAATACTCGCTCCTGCGCAACCAGAGAAATTAGGATCGGGAATTTGATTACACTAGTTAATCACTAATGCCCTTCGGTACCTAATCTTGTTTAACCCCGAGGTTTTTGGATGTTCGAGGGATTTTCCATGCATTTTGGGAGGAAAAACATTTTGAGTATTTTCTCATTTTTGGACATAAAAGGGATTTTTTGGTATTTTTGGAAAAGTACAAGTCTTTTTGGCTTTTTCATGATTTTTGGCTTTTTTGGATTTTTGGCATTTTTTGGAAAATATGAACTATTTTTGATTTTTTGATTTTTCGGAAAATAAAATATATTTTTAAATATTTTTTAATATTTTGGAAAATAAATTAATTTTTGATTTTTTTTTTTTTTGATTTTTCGAAAAATAAAATATTTATTATTTATTTATTTAAAATATTATTTTATATTAAAATAATATTAAAATCGGCCGGGTCGGATCCGCGGGTTGGGTCCGACTCGGGCTAGCGATCCGAATGAGGACGGGCCCGCAACGCGGCCCAACTCGGATTTTTTCGTCTTTTTCTTTTCTATATATATATATATATATTTTTTTTTGGCAAAACGGCGTCGTGGCTTTGTCGTTTTGGGAGGATCCACTGCCCAACGGCCGGCCCGACGGCCGCTCCGCGACCCGACTCCCGTAAACCCTACCGGATCCGAACCGAACACCCGACCCGACTTTTGACCCGATTTCACCCGGCCTCGTAACGCGAAACCCTACCCGGTTCGTGGCTCGGGTCCGATCCGATGACCCGAGGCCACGACCCGGAAAATCGGGAGGGGATGGGGCGTCCGGCGGGCGCGGCGACGGCAGTGACACGAACAGAGGACAGCAGTAGCAAGAGGACGTGGTGCGGCGGTACGACGGCGGTGATGGATGGTGATGCCGAGAGGAACGGCGGATAGAGAGCAACCGGGGATTGGATCTCACGGTGGCTCAAGGCAGCGACGCGGCGAACGGCGGCTAGGGTTTCCGATAGGGCATTAATGACGGATTGATGAGGACGACGCGTTAGAAGGCCTCGCTACCTGTTTGTGGCGTCTGGACTCGGTTGGCGGTGTCGACAACGAGACGGCGGCACGGCGGGATTCGGCACAGCAGCGGCGTCGGGGGGGAACCTCTTCTTCCGCCCCTCTTCGCGGATCCAGAACTCCTTCGCCTCCTCCGACCTCGCTTCTCTCTCACTCCGGTCAGATCCGAGCCTCCACCAGCCAGATCTGACCTCCTCAGACTCACTCGCGGCGGCCTCCCGAAGTCTCTCGGTGGGAGGTTGGCCGAGCTCGCGACCCGATTTCTCTCTCGCTCGCTCTTCAATTCCTCCCCCGAAGTCTCTCAGTGGGAAGATCTCCAAGCTTGCGATGCCGTTCGTCGACGGAGGTGCTCCTCTATTTATAGGCGAGGAGGAGGCCGATCGATGGAGGTTCGGCCGTCGGCTCTCGCACGCTGACCGGCCCCAGGTGCGGCTGAACCGGCGTCAAATCTTCCCCTTCCACGGAGGCATGCTCGCCTTCAATGTTGCGTCCTCTCGGCCACCGGCCTACGCTCCCTCTCTCGTTGTAGGTTGTGCTCGAGCGCGTCTTTGTTGCCGCGCGTGACCTACGAGAGGCGGAAGAAGGAGGAAGGAAGAAGAAGATGGGAGGAAGAAGACAGAGGAGAAAGAGGGGGCCGGGCCAAGGGAGAAGTAGGTTGGGCCATAAGGGCCCATGCGAGGGGGAGAGAAAAAGGAGGGGGCTAGGCGCAAAGGCCCAACCCCGATGGGCTGCCAATTTTGCCTTTTTGTTATTTATTTATTTATTTTGTTTGTTTTTTTCTTTTTATTATCTACTTATCCGAAAAGACAAAATAAATTAAAAACTTAATTAATAAAATTAACATAATTAAAATTGAGGTGTCAACAGTTGCCCCTCTTTGAAGGTGAGCTCGCAGAGGTTGCATTCAAAGACAGACTGATGCCTCAATTTTATCCATGCATGCGTAGTAGATTATATTTTATTTGGAACCTATTGTTCTATGCAGAAAAAGAGCAATATAACATTACATATACTAAGACAGATAAGAAGATACCCGGTTACTTTTGGGAGTGAGTGAGGTAGGGTGTGAACCGAGTTTTGGCAAGTATCAAGGCGTCATCTTACCTAGTGATATGAGGAGGTTGCTTTTCCAGGACTCGAACCATTCTTGATCCTTTGTTAAAACAATCAATAATTTGTTTAGGACCCGAACCCTTCTTCAGTCGCTTTGACGGGAGATTTCTCCTTCAGGACCCAAACCATTCTTCGGTCGCCTGCTAGAGTAATCAGTGGTTTGTCTCGGACCCAAACCATTCTTCGGTTGCCGTGACGGGGAGTTGCTTCTCCAGGACCCGAACCATTCTTCGGTCGCCTGTTAAAACAATCCATGATTTGTCTAGGACCCGAACCTTTCTTCAGTCGCCTTGACGGGAGAT
Organism: Eucalyptus grandis; assembly: GCF_016545825.1. Classification (NCBI taxonomy): domain Eukaryota; kingdom Viridiplantae; phylum Streptophyta; class Magnoliopsida; order Myrtales; family Myrtaceae; genus Eucalyptus; species Eucalyptus grandis. Next base: position 6,931,302 of record NC_052620.1, read on the forward strand.
GCACCGACCTTTCTCGGGGCATCTCATTTGTGGGTGTACGATTTGTATCAAGGACACCGTTGATACCCGACCTTTCTCGGGGATGCGCCGACCTTTCTCGGGGCATCATATTTGTTGGGGTGTCGACCTCTGTCAAAGACACTTGGTTGGAACTCGACCTTTCTCGGGAGGATGCATTGACCTTTCTCGGGGCATCGATTTGTGGGGTGTCTGACTTCGCCGAAGACACCGGTTGGAACCCGATCTTTCTCGGGAGGATGCGCCGACCTTTCTCAGGGCGTCATATTTGTTGGGGTGTCTGACCTCTGTCAAAGACACTGGTTGGAACCCGACCTTTCTTGGGAGGATGCACTGACCTTTCTCGGGGCATCGATTTGTGGGGTGTCGACACGTCGAAGACACCAGTTGGAACCCGACCTTTCTCGAGAGGATGCGCCGACCTTTCTTAGGGCATCGATTTGTGGGGTGTTTGACTTCTGTCGAAGACACCAGTTGGAACCCGACCTTTCTCGGGAGGATGCGCCGACCTTTCTCAGGGCATCGATTTGTGGGGTGTCGACTTACGTCGAAGACACCGGTTGGAACCCGATCTTTCTCGGGAGGATGCGCCGACCTTTCTCGGGGCATCGATTACGTGGGGTGTCGACTTACGTCGAAGACACCGGTTGGAACCCGACCTTTCTCGGGAGGATGCGCCGACCTTTCTCGGGCATCGATTCTCGGAAGATACCGGACATTCACGGGCATATCAATGAGTACCGGATATTCACAAGTACTAACTGAAGGATATTTGGGCCTTTGCAGGCGTCGAAATGGGTATTTGGCTAATCATAGGCAATGGACGGGTACTTGGATGATCACAAGTGCGAACTCTTGGAGGATACCTGGACGTTTGCAAGTATCGAAGGGTACCTAGACGATCACAGTACAAACTCTTTGGAGATATCTAGATGATCACAAGCATCGAAGGGGTACGGACGATCACAGTACAAACTATTTGGGGATACCGGATGATCACAAGTATCGAAGGGGTACCGGACGATCACAGTACAAACTCTTTAGGGATACCTGGATGATCACAAGTATCGAAGGGGTACCTGGACGATCACAGGTACAAACTATTTGGGGATACCTAGATGATCACAAGTATCGAAGGGGTACCTGGACGATCACAGGTACAAACTATTTGGGGATACCTGGATGATCACAAGTATCGAAGGGTACCTAGACGATCACAAAAGTACAAACTCTTGGGGATACCGGATGATCACAAGTATCGAAGGGGTACGGACGATCACAGGTACAAACTATTTGGGGATACTTGGATGATCACAAGTATCGAATGGGTACCTGGACGATCACAGGTATAAACTCTGAAGGAAGAATCAAGGCATACCTGAGATATTCGTGTGGAAATATCGAGGATGGGTCTTGCATATATGTGAAGGTCTCTCACCTCCTGGTAATTGAGAATATTGAGGACGTGCCTCGCATATTCATGAAGGTCTCTCACCTTCTGGTAAAGGGAATATCGAGGACGTGCACAGGATATTCGTGAAGGTCTCTCACCTCCGGTAAATGGGAATATTGAGGACGTGCCTCGCATATTCTTGAAGGTCTCGCACCTCTTGGTAAAAGGGAATATCGAGGACATACTTGGGATATTCGTGAAGGTCTCTCACCTCCTGGTAATTGAGAATATTGAGGACGTGCCTCACATATTCATGAAGGTCTCTCACCTCTGGTAAAGGGAATATCGAGGATGGGTCTCGCATATTCGTGAAGGTCTCTCACCTCTGGTAAAGGGAAATATCGAGGACGTGCACAGGATATTCGTGAAGGTCTCTCACCTCTGGTAATGGGAATATCGAGGGCGTGCCCCGCATATTCGTGAAGGTCTCTCACCTCCGGTAAGTGGGAATATCGAGGGCGTGCCCGCATATTCGTGAAGGTCTCTCACCTCCTGGTAATTGGGAATATCGAGGGCGTGCCCCGCATATTCGTGAAGGTCTCTCACCTCCCGGGTAATTGAGAATATTGAGGACGTGCCTCACATATTCATGAAGGTCTCTCACCTCCCGGTAAAGGGAATATCGAGGATGGGTCTCGCATATTCGTGAAGGTCTCTCACCTCCTAGTAAAGGGAAATATCGAGGACGTGCACAGGATATTCGTGAAGGTCTCTCACCTCCGGTAATGGGAATATCGAGGGCGTGCCCCGCATATTCGTGAAGGTCTCTCACCTCCTGGTAATTGGGAATATCGAGGGCGTACCTTGGATATTCGTGAAGGTCTTTCACCTCCTGGTAACATAAACTTGAATGTAGCACGGTGCTTACCTGGATGGCCGCGAGGCACTCAAAGGGCTAGAACACCGGATAGCCACGGGTGTACAAAATCTTGGGATACTTGGATGAACACAAGTATTCAATGATACAACACGGGGACCACTCGGTTGGTCTAAGTGTAAGAAAGCATACCTAGGTAGGCGCGAGGCACACAAAGTGTGGAATGCTTGAGCAAATTTATTATTTGGGGACAACTTGGGCAAGCTGGGTGTCATAAAAAGGAAGTACTTGGACAACGGTGGGTACTTAATGATATGGGGATACCTAGACAGCAGTAGGTATCCCAAGAGATACTTGGTCAGTCACAAGTATCAATGCTCTGAGGACAACTCGAACAGGTCGAGTGTCAGGAAAGGGGAGTATCCGAACGGTGGCTGGTACTCAAAGACAATAGGGATACCTAGACAACAGTAGGCATTCAACGATAAAGGGATACTTGGTCAGTCACAAGTATCAATACTCTGAGGACAACTCGAATAGGTCGAGTGTCAGGAAAAAGGAGTATCCGGACGGTGGCCGGTACTCAAAGACAATGGGATGCTAAGACAGTTGCAAGCATCGAAACTCAAGAGACAATTCGAATAGGTCGAGTGTCAAGGGGAGAGTACACAGTCGGTGATAGGTACCTTAAGACGAATAGGGATATGCTTACCTAGCAATATCTCTAATCTCCGAAGTATGTCTACTATTTGCACAATATGCACACATGATTGTATATTCTATAAATTCATGAGCTCAAATGAGATTCATGCATGATAATTTTGTCAGTTTTGTATCATTCGAATTCCACTAGGGAAGATTTTGAAAGACAACATTTATTCGGAATATAAATGCTTCGAGCATGCCAGATGAGGGACTTTCAGTCTGAAAGGACTTTCTGCTCACTCTCATGGAAAAGGCTATCCGACCATTGATGCGGGATTCATAAGGACCACACTATCTCACTTTGTCATCATGTTAGCGGGTGCGAGTATTCTCGTAAACGGTACGACTTTACCAATGTGAGAGGTCTTTGTTGAAACCGTGATGAGTTCTTAGTCGGTGGCTCATCGAAGGGGACCATCAAGGTTGAAGCGATGGACGAAAATGTTGCACGATCATCTCCGGGTTTACGAGTCAAGAACCCGCGAAAAGAGATAGAGTAATCTTGCTCGTACTTCTCCGAGCGATGCTTATAGACATATGAAATCCTGCGTTAATTGAAGTGCCCCTAGTCTGAAGAGACTTTTACAATGGGATGCAATGTAGGCTTGATTCATGTGTAAAAAGGTAGAGCTGGTGATTGCCTTGGCATTTGTCGCCAGTCTTTCTTCTCTTGTCAAATGGAGGTTCTAAGGACCACAAAAAGCAACATTTTATTGGCTGCATTTTTGAGGGGGCATTGGCCTTGCTTTTACCGGGCACACTGCTTCTTTCATGCCCCTATTTTTATTCTAGTTCTTCTTTTATGGGCATTGACCTTGCTCTTACCAGGTACACTGTTTTTTTATGCCCATGTTTTTTTCATTCTTGTTGCTTGAGAGCTGATCTTGACAAATTCAATCGAAGCACCGTTATTAGACTCTTGAGTCTTCATCTTGAGGCGCTCCAAGCTATCTTTGTTTAAATGGTAGTAACTTCTATTTTGCCTCCATGTGAGGGTGAATTTACAGACTCAATTGAGTTGTACAATAGATACAAGTGCGTAAAGAAATAATTGCTCTTCGTCATTCTAGGGCACTTAAATTAATGCGAGTGTTCATATGCAATAAAGACACCCAAAGATTGATGCAAGTGCGAGCAAGAAAATTTCTATCTCTCTTCTCACCTTGTGATGCTGACTTGCTTTCGACTTGCCCAAAGTGTGGAGTAGTTCTTTGGGAACATAGCAGGAATTTGTCGTGTATGGGGCTCAATGGGGTGAGCGATGGAATGCCTCTCACTATTTTGGTTATCGTACCATTCACGAGAGAACTCTTTACCCCGCAGCCCATGGAATCTTCGCACTCATCTCACAAGTGTATAGATGGGGACTGTGTGTAGGATATGGCTTGCCTTTCATCATTCGACGTACCTCATCCAGCATGCTCAATTAATCTTGTATTCTTCACTTAGCTGTCTATTCTAATAATCCTCAGTGGAATCAGTGACTTAGACAGACGAAATCATCATGCATAATTCATCTGGAAATGACATGCCACATTTTGAATATGATAGAGTTTGAACTTTTCAAAACAAGTGAATGGTTTTGACTCAAAAAAAGACCCTATTGACAACTTTAAGAGTTAACATAATGGTGTTTCCAAATATGTTAAATTTTGAACATCAAAAGGGTTATTCGCAAAGGGGTGTCGATAATTGTCCCTATTGATTAGGGATATGACACATGAAGGATCATCCGGGGTTGGGGATCTGATCGGGCACTCTGTTGTTGCCCCGCGGAGAGAAAATGGATCAATCAACGGGGCCAAAATTAAAGGTGAATTGAGGCTGAAGGATCTCTCGTCATTTGCTTTGGCAATTACTCGGGACGCCATTTCGTTTGGGAGAGTTTGTCATGCCTCTCATTGATTTGTTATCTTTGTTTTGGACGGTCGAGTAAACAAACAAGACATGCTTCTCATTGATTCGTTATCCTTGCTTTTGACGGGTCGGTGATCCTGTAACAAACAAGAGAATGTGTTAGTCATGAACTTTTTCAAGAGTTGAATAACTAGAAGCGATACAACTTTACCCTTCACCGGGTTTGCAGACGATTGGGAGAACCTGAAGTGAGATGGGGACACGAATTCCAAGCGGCTAACTACCGCGTCGGGGATTCGAACCCCCGACTTCGGACCTTTTTGCTTCTTCCTGGATACCACCACTCGGCTAGAGGCGCCGATGGTGTTCGTAGGGCACTTCTTCTTTTTTATTTAACCGAACCGGCTCCTGGACGACACTTCCTTTCATATCAAGTTAGGTAAATCAATATGGATCATTTGATTTGCCCAAATTAACCATTAAGCTTGTTTCTTGAATCCTATGCTTCTTGTCAATAGGAGAAAATATGTCAAAAGTGAATTCAAAGAGTGGGGAATATTGGAAACGATACCAAATTACTCTTCTCCAAAGCTTGTATGTGCTAGCTCCTAAAGATATTTGAATGTTGATGATGGCCTCTTTATCTTGGCATAGTTTAATGTTTCCTTCAATTGGCCTTCCTCTTTTGTGACCATGTATGCATGATTGTTGGTCGTTGATTCATCTTCAACGCCCTCCTTCTATGGAATTTCTCCTTCTGTCTTTAACTATAGCATCATTGGACAAAAAGTCATGTACCTCAAGCTTCTATGGAATCCGAGATCAAAAAGTCTCAAGCTTTCGATGGCAATTACTCCTCGGAAGAATACGTGTCGGAGTGAAGTTTCTAGATTCCAACATCATTGTCCGGGTGTGGGGCTATAGATCGCTCCGACTGTCTAGATTTTCTCCCGTTGACGGTAATCACTTTAAAGGAAGAGAAGCAAATCCTTCTTTGTGCTTCTTGGCTTGTTGAAGCCGGAAGTCTGTCAATGAACTCGGGACATCCTGCCTTGAGCTATCATGCTATGCATGCTTCAAGTTTGATAATATGCCTGTGCCTATTACATCCCATTTTTCGTTTCCTGTAAATAGAAGAGAAAGGACATCATTTCTAAAATTATATTCAGAGAATAAAACTTACCTTCTTTGAAGTGGGATGATATTTTCTGTTTGCCCCATTGTCTTCTTGAAAGGGTATTTTTGAATTTGGCGAGCTCACATGATGTGCCAGTTTCAAATACCTTTTGTCACACTAAATCAAAGAGGATGATGTTTTGAAACATAAAGTGAGAGGGTTAGAAAGACAAACGTGCTTAAATTTATCATCTTGTTTTGACAAAAGCTTTGGGTGATGAATTTTTTTGTTTTGTTTTCAAAATGCATCTTTGAGGAGAAAAAGCATGAGGAAGCCCAGCCCTCAAGTATTCTCCTTGGATAATATTTTTTTTCATGGTTGGATAGCATCACCGGGCTGGTTTGGAGTACCGCCTCATGTTCTTAAAACAAAATATTACAACCGTACAATAGAGTACTTGGAATGGAAAATACAACCGTAGTACACTAGATAAGATGATAAACATGAAATTATAAAAACAAGTAAAACTCATGAAAACCCTTGTGTAAAGGAGCGCTTTGATAGTGCTGGTCTTGAAGCTAAGCGTCTTTGAATTCCTTGCCTTCAGTAGACTCGAAGTATTCGCATGCGATGACTACCTCGTTGAAGTTACGGAAGTGTAACCCACGCAGCCAACAGCGCTGCTTGTAGGACAAAACTTCTATGAACTGCTTCATTAAGCGCTCTTCAGCCGGTTGAGGGTGGGTTTGCATCATGAAAGCCCTCCACCTCCCCTGCGTATGCTCGGAAATCTTCCATTGGTTTTCTTGTGAAGTGAGCCAAGCTCTCACAAGGCGATTTCGGCCCGATCGGCTTTGGTGCGATGCAAGAATGTGGAAGTCGGCTCATTCCAATCCTTTAGAAGATAAATGTTTGCTGTGATAAACCATTGCAATGCGGACCCGTAAGAGTTTCTTGGAATGCCTGAGTTGTGAACGACATCGGGCCATAGTACCGATTCATTTCCGCATGGAGATACTGCAAGTGGGCCACAGGACAAGCTGTGCCGTTATACTTGCGGAGATTGGGTATCCATATTTCTATATGGCTCATGATCCTACGAGGGCAAGACGGGCTTGATGTATCTTGGTTAGGCCAAAGGTTTTCCCACTGCATATCTGTTGTGGTGGTGAATTTTTCTATTTCAGGGAAGCTGGACTCTATCGAGATTACCCCATTGCTTTCTTCCGGGTCAAAATTACCGAAGGAGGATGAGGCATTTAAGCTATCCTCATGGTCAGGTGATGAGCTTAATACTTCGTTAGGATCGTAGCGGATAAAGACGTATGCCTCCTCTTCTGACGGGCCTTCATCCCCGGATGAGAGTAGGAAACAGTTATATGATGAATCGTCAGTTTCATTGTCGAAATAACGCTGGAAGTCCTTAGGATTGTATTCTAGGGCCGGGAAGTCTTCAGGGTTGCACTCTAGGGGATTGAAGCATTCAAAGTTGTATTCTTGGGAATGCTCGAAGCCTTGGTGCGGTGGCTCGTTGGCAGGTGCTGTATTGATCTGCTTAGGCTTTCTTTTCTTGGCCTTTAGTCCAGATCTTTTGAGTAAGGCCTTTCGTTTTGCCAGCTCGATTCTGTCAAAGGAAGTTAGAGACATTAGAGTTTCACTGTCTCGATTTGCTTTCCGAGGTTGATAGGGGTTGGTGCTCTTGGACCCTAGCTCTTGGAGTAAGCTTGGGGAGTCGTCTAGTCTTGCCCCGGTCTTGAACAGGCTCTGTGTCTTTGATCTCGTATAAAGGCTCCTTGCCTTTCCTAGTGGGAAATTTTCCAGTAACAAGATGTTGCTTAGCTGCCCATTTATCATGCAAGGCTTCATTGACATGCTCTTCTCCTATCTCAGCGACTAACGGTTCCTCGTGCTCCGCGATCATCGGGTTCTTCGTAGGGCAAGGCTATGTCGGGCTGATGTCAATATCATATTCTTGGTGAAAAACATGAATTAGTTCCCTCCAGGTTTTAAGGGGACTAATCTTCCTGACAACGTACCATCGCAAGGCAGGGCCAATCAAGCTTGATTGATACGATTGAATCATCCTTCGGACCAAGTAGGCCTGCAAGTAGATCTCTGGGCGGAAGGTATCAGCATACCTTTCGCATTCAGGTGCTTTGAGTTTTTCAGGGATCTCAATGCCGGCGTAATTGGACAAGTCCATGGGATTCTGCTCCTGCAGCTGGCTTAACTTTTTCATGATCCTTTCAAACTGTCTATGGTACTGGCTATTTTCTGGCAAATTTGCGGGTGTCATGACGGTGCTTAAGGCAACTACAGAGTTGGCTTTGACTTGAGTGGATTCCATTTGTCTCGAGAGTTGTCGAAGGACAATGGACATATGTCTTATGCCGTCTTCAATGTTAACGAGGCGATTTTGTACATCACTTTGATCGGGCCCTATTGCATGAGGCCATTCGCGGGCGATTAGTGGCCGGCGATCCATAATTACCCTGTGTCGCGACCAATTTTTTTCGAGTGTGAACCACCTAGGGTTTGGCTAATGGATTGTTAAGCCTAAACTTAACTCGGGCTCTCCCAAACCCATACCAATTCGCGACTTAGGTTCAAGTTCTTAACATGCAAATGGATTTTATTTAGGAGTCGCCACTAATCTATTTTTTGGTTGGTCGATTAGAAACCCAAGTAAAGTAACGAGAGATTTACTTTACTCCTACGAACCAGAGATTATGAATTCGGGGGACTTGGTTACGCTAGACTTTTCTAACGCCCTTTCGGTACCTTTCTCTTTTATTTCAAAGAAAATGTTTTGCAGGCAGCTTGGATTAATTTTAAATCTAATTCTCTAACATGCGAGGCGATCATGCGGGTGTGCAATCCATCAATTTAACACCCAAGAAAGCAAATAGAAAAATGCATGACTTACCTTGTAGCAACGAAAGCATCTGCAATGTTAATTTAAAATCCACATCAACAACCTGGATATGGTTTCTAATTAACACGCAATTTCTTTTTTGTTTTCACTTATTTAATGAAAATTATGCAATATGCAATGCAATATTAACTAAATGACCTAACTCTAATGACATGTAACTCCTAGTTGAATGGGCCTAGCAACAACTACCACATGACATGCATTTTAATGAATCTAATCCTAATGATGTGCATGTGACATTTTTCTTTTCTTTCTTTTCTTTCTTTTTCCTAAAAAGAATACAATCTATCCTAAAGATTGAAACTCATTTATTCTATGACACTTTTTTGTATTTTTTTATGAAACTCGAAATTAGAAAAATGTAAAGATTATCTAGCTAGATTAAGATCATCTATCCAACTTATATTAAGGATTAGGTCATGGTAAACCTTAATTAAACCAGGATATTATCTTAACCTAGCAATCTCTGACCTAAGATGCAGTCTATCTAAATCAGTCTAAAAATGAAACATGCAATTTTATCCTAATATGCATCTAATCTAACTCAATTTTTTTTCTTTTATGGGAGCAAACAAATAAAGGCATCAAGAACAACACGGCAACAAATCCAGCAAAATATCATCCATGTCCATTTAATTTTGGAAATAAATTGACGAATCATATCTCGCACATGAGATCGGATTAGCCAATTTTAGACAAAATCACGAATCGTATCTCGAGCGTGAGATCGGATTGGTGATTTTTCCGTGCGATACGGGTCATATTTCGAGCATGAAATCGGACCGTCAATCATATGCACGTTGCGAAATTAGGAAGATTTCCTAATTTAGAAGGCTACTCGAGATTTCACATATCTTAGCATATCAGAAATTTCCATCATGGGCGTCAACGAATATATCAAATAAGGAAGCGGAATTTTCGAAAATCAAAATAGATAAAATTTTTACCTAATTCGAATATTGGCTTCCGAATTCCGATCCTCAAACGGCTACTCACGATGCAACGTGGCGGTGCTCGGTTGCTCGAAGATCACCCGATGGGCTCCACGAGACCTGCAAAACAAAAATTTGTAAGCTCGGCAAGGGACTCGTCAATGGACAGCGTATCTTGGTCTCCCACTTGTTGGTTTTGTGGAATTCGGTGCCGCAAGGAAATCCACTAGTCTTCCGACAATCCCACCGATTGTCAAACTTTGACCTTCTAAAACCCACACTTAAATTTTCAACCTCTAAGGAAAGACTAGCGTGCTTTGTGCAAGGCGTGGCTGCTTCGTCGTTGATGTTAAAAGGAAGCTTCGGGACCGCTTTAGAAACCCTCTTTTACTAGGAATGTTTATGCCCAGAATTTTTCTTCCGTGGATTTTATGAGAAGTGGAGGCATGCGTCCTCTCCCTTCGGGTTTGTCGTGTGGACGTCTCTGTTGGGTACTCTGAGAAGACCTGCAAAAGAAAAAAAATCAAACTTGACCAAAGGCTGATTCACGGCCAGTTGAGGATTATCGAGCCACAACAACACCAGCCACGGCAGCGAAGAAGACTGGGCTTGCATGGAGAAGTTGCTGTAGCGATGATGCGGTGTTGATTCAGTACTGTGGCAGAGGGAATTTTGTTAGTCTAGATTGAAGAACACTGCAGCACGCCGAAGGGACCGCTGGACGTCATGGCAAGGGATCACGAGTTGCGTGCGGCCAAGCTTGTGAATTTCTGGGGCTCCTGAAGTCGCAACAGCCGAAGCAGCAGCTCTCGGTGTGATTGTCTCGAGGCTGTTGGTTGGTACGGGTGCCGCTCGTCGTTACATAGTTGGGGGATCAGCAGCCTGGACTCACGGTGGAGCAACAAGGGATCGGCAACTGCAGGCGTCAAAATTGCAAGCGCCGAACTTCACGCTTGAAGGCCCTTACTGGAAGAAGACAAACCAACATTTTTTAGTTTTTTCCTTCTTTCACGTGCTCTCTCTATGCACCTCGTCAGAGGAAAACTTTTTTGACCTATTGACCCAAAGACGTAAAAAGAAGTCTCTCTTTCAATCCAAGTCTCGCCCTTACTCACTTTTTTCTCTCGTGTATTTGATATGTGTGGCCCCTCCAAACAAATTGCATGCGAGGTATTATATAGGTCTAAAAAATGTATCGCTACGGTATATATTTTTTCCTTTTTATTCTCGCATGATACCCCTAAATATATCGTTGAGACATATCCACCTTGTGCAATATTCTCCCTTTGTATTTTTCACATATTCTATCCAAAATTTTCCTTTTTGCTCCAAAATACATCATTTGGTGTATATTGCCTAAATGTGTGAAGAATCTGAACGGAATATGTGAAAAATTTTGCACTCGCTGTCGGTCCAATAAAATAAACAAAAATGTTCCTAAACTATATGCCATGTGATTTTATTTTTTTCAGGGATAAAATTAACCCCTAATTTTTAAATGTCTAAATGGGTCGCCAAAATTTAGGTGTCCACTGCCCCTCTTTGAAGGTGAGCTCGTAGAGGTTGCCTTCAAAGACAAATTGAGACCTAAATTTTGACCATGCACATGCAGTGAATGATTTTTTGTTGGAACGTGAATTCCATTTTTTAATGCAATTTATATGATGCATGGAAATGCTAATGCAAATGATAGATGAACCTACCTGGGATAACTTACCTTCGAGGAGGATAAAGTAATTCGAGATAGTGAGTGTTACCCGTCCAGGAGCCGTACCATTCTACGGTCGCCTAGTATGGCAGAAAGGAGCTGCTTTCTCAAGACCCGTACCATTCTACGGTCGCCCAGTATGGCAGAAAGGAGCCGCTTTCTCAGGACTCGTACCATTCTACGGTCGCCCAATACGGCAGAAAGGTTTTGTAAAGAACTGCTTTCCCAAGACCCGTACCATTCTACGGTCGCCCAAGACGGCGAAAGGTTTTGTCTAGGACCCGTACCATTCTACGGTCGCCTAAACGGGATTCACTTTCCGGGACCCGTACCATTCTACGGTCGCCTGAATAAGGAATAGGTGTTGTCAAGGACCCGTACCATTCTACGGTCGCCTTGATGGAAAATTGATTTTTCAGGACCCGTACCATTCTACGGTCGCCTGAATGTGGAGATTGCTTTTCCAGGACCCGTACCATTCTACGGTCGCCTATTAGAGCAATAAATGTTGTCTAGGACCCGTACCATCCTACGGTCGCCTAGGCGAGGTTTTGCTTGGCTAGGACCCGAACCATTCTTCGGTCGCCCGGCCTTGCGACGAAATCATCCGACGGGACCCGAACCATTCTTCGGTCGCCTTAATCGATTGAATCTGGAGGAAAAATCTTTTGGGGGACAACTCAATTGAGTGTCGGTATGCTTAAAAAGGAATACCTGTGCAATGACAAATATTCAAGGTATGGATAGAGATATACTTACACTGGTAACATCTCCGATTTTCGGGGATACGTCTCCTGCAAAATATGGTCGTAGAAGAGACAACATGCATTGGTAATCATAAACATGTATCAATTTAATGGAGGTTCACGATGATTTTCATTAATCTTGCATCACCTAATTTCCATTATGAATACATGAATGTCATGAATGTGTTAAATGAGGGATCCTTTGGTCTGAAAGGACTTTTCTCTCATCCTCATTAAAATGGCAATTTCATCCGACCTTTGATGCAGGATTTTGTCAATCACTCTATCTCACCATCGTCATGCCAAACAAGGGTCCGAGCAATCTCGCAAGTGGTACGATTTCACCAATCTGAGAGGTCTTCAAAAGGGACCATAATGTGGGTTTGGTCAACGGCTTAACAAAGAGGACTCTTTAAGCCGGGGCTATTTGAAAAACGACATTTCATAACTGTCTTGGGATTTTCAAGTCAAGAAACATACAAGGAAGTAATTATCTTACTCGCACTTCTTCAAGCGATGCTTTCAAGCATATGAACTCTTACGTTAATTCAAGTGCCCTAATCTGAAAAGACTTTGCAAGGGACGTAACGTAGGCTTGGTTCATGGGTTGTGAAATGAAAGGATCATTAGGCTCAAAAAGTGTTTAGAGGGTCAAAGTTGGTGATCATCTTGACATTTCCACCACTTTCCTTCTCCATTGTCGGAGATTTTTTTTTTTTTACTCATTGATTGCAACAGCATTTGAGTTTTTTTTTTTTTTTTTTTTTTTTTTTTTTTTTGGCATCGGCCTTGCTTTTACCAGGCACACTGCTTTTTCATGCCCCATTTTTGCCCCTTTTTTTTTTTTTTTTTTTTTTTTTTTTTTTTAACAAAATCTCCATTTTTGTCGGTATTCTAGTTCATGCTACTTGAGTATTTTTGTCTTGCCCCAAGTGTGGGGGATGATCACCTTTGGGTTTAATATGAAATAAATTCATAAGCTCAAGTGGGTTATGCAATGGATGAAAGTGTGTAGGATAGAGAAATGACTGCTCTTCATCATCCTAAGGCACTTTAAATTATCATATGAGTTACAATGCGAAAGGAACACTCAAAGATTGATGCAAGTGTGAGTAAGAAAATTCCTTTCATTCATTTCAAACTTCATCCCAATGTGGGATGATCCTTAACAGGGATGATTTAAAAATTCTTCATGTGTGTGGGTTCGAAGGGCTAAACAATGGGTATACCCGTGGTGTTTTGGGTAGAAGAAGAAACGGCCTCTCATCACCTTGGTTGACGTACCATTTGCGAGATCACCTTTTTCCTTGCGGGCATGGAATTCTTTTGCACAACTCACCAAGGATTAGTGTATGGGATAGTGTATGGAATAAGGCTTGCCCTTCATCATTCCAAGGTATCTCATTTGACACATTTAATTTATCTCACACGATTCATTAAGGAAGAAGAATGCAAAATTTATGACAAACTTGAACAATTCAATTGATCGAGGCATCTTATTTATCATAAAATACTTGCAATTCAAGACAAGACATGGCAAATTCTATCATGGATAATACTTCTTGACAAGACGTAATTCAACGGAGTGGAGAACACGCGACCATCCATTTACGCAAGATCAAGGCACCTCCGGGAAGTACCTTCTTCACCACATATGGACCACTTTGTAATTTGGGGCGAACTTGCCCCGGGATCAGGGAAAATTGGCAACAGCTTTCTTAGAACAAGATCATTTACTTCGAAATGTCTCGGTCGTACTTTTCGGTTGAAGGATCGGCAACTCTTTGCTGATAAGCTTGGCCATGACAAAGCGCCTTCGGTCTCTTCTCATCAATTAAGTTTAACTGTTCAAGTCTTTGTTGCGACCATTCAGCTTCGAGACAACTCCACTTGGGATAAAACTCTCGGAGAAGGAATCTCCACTTCTACGAGTAGAATTGCCTCCATGCCATACACCAAAGCAAACGGGGTAGCCCGGTGGAAGTGCGGATTGATGTCCGATACGCCATCAGCGCGAAGGGTAACCTGTCATGCCAATCTCGATAATTCTCGGCTGTCTTAGCCAAAATCTTCTTAATGTTCTTATTAGCTGCTTCAACGGCCCCGTTCATTTGAGGGCGGTAAGGAGACGAATTCAAATGCTTGATTTTGAACTCTCCGAGCAACTCATCAACAAGTTTGTTGTTCAAATTGGTCCCATTATCGGTGATGATTGCTTCAGGGGACACCATAACGAGCAATTATGTCACGTTTGATGAACTTCGCAACATTGCGAGCAGTGACACTTGCAAATGACGTAGCTTCGATCCATTTGGAGAAATAGTCTATGGCCACTAAAATGAATCGATGCCCATTAGAAGCTTTCGGATTTATTGGGCCGATCACATCAATGCCCCACATTAAGAAGGGCCATGGCTCGGAAAATTGATGCAGCTCGTTGGAGGAACATTTATCTTATCGCCATGGATCGGCAACGATGACAACTCCGTACATGCTTGATGCAGTCACTTTCTAGTGTGAGCCAATAGTAGCCTAATCTCATAATCTTCTTGGCCATCATGTGCCCATTCATATGAGGACCACATATTCCTTCGTGCACTTCTTGCATGATTTGAGTGGCTTTGGTTGCATCCACACACCGTAACAAAACTGAATCATAGGATCTCTTGTACAAATTCTCACCACCGACGAAGAATTTTGAGGCCATCTTCGTGATGTACTTCCTATCGGAAGGAGTGCTTCCTTTGGGAAATTCCTGCCTTTTAATGTAGTTCATGATATCGTAATACCACGGTTTTCCATCGGGTTCTTCCGTTATAATCATACAAGAAGCCGGCTTCGGCAACACCTCTATCTTCAAAGGCTCAACCTCTAACCCATCAGTGACTTGTAACATAGATGACAAAGTCGCGAGTGCATCCGCAAATTGATTATGAGACCTTGGCAAGTATTCAAATGAAATTTCTTCAAACTCCTTTACCAGATCTTCTAAGTACTCGTGGTACGGGAGCAACTTGGCATCCTTGGTCTTCCACTCACCTACTGTCTGTAATATGATCAGTGCCGAATCTCCAAATACCATTAACTTGGCCACACCCATCTCGACAGGCTTGAAGTCCGAGGATGCAAGCCTCATACTCGGCCACATTGTTAGTGCATGGGAATATCAATTTTGCAGCTACCGGATAGTGCTGTCCATCGGGGATATCGTAATTTGATGCAGAACTGACAAGTTTACAGCTCCATCAAAGAACATCTTCCATGAGTCTTCATTTACACTCAAGACACGGTCATCAAGGAAACCATCATCGTGATTAGAAACTTCTGAATTTCCGGCCAATAGATCGGCGATCACTCGACCCTTAACCGACTTTTGTGGCATGTATTGCACATCAAATTCCGAAATCAAAATTTGCCATTTGGCCAACTTACCCACCAAAGCTGGCCGATCAAGTAAGAACTTGATGGGGTCATTCTTAGTCACGAGGAATGTCTGGTAATGCAGTGTGTATTGTCGCAATCTATGCAATACCCACACCAATGCCGCACAAGTCTTTTCAACATCAGAATATTTTAGCTCTGATACAGTGAACTTCTTACTCAGATAATAAATGGCTCGTTCTTTTTTATCCACAGGACTTTCCTGAGCCAACATTGCACCCAATGACTCACTATGAACGGTGAGGTAGAGAATCAAGGGTGCCCCGGTGATGGTGGGACAAGAACTGGTGGATTCATCAGGTAGTGCTTTAACTTGTTGAACGCTTCTCGACACTCATCATCCCAGTTGACTCGCGCATTCTTCTTTAGGAGCTTGAAGAATGGCTTGGCAGTTTCAGAGAGTTGGGCAATGAACCGGGCTATGTAATTCAGTCTTCCCAGGAGGCTCCGAACTTCTTTCACTGTTGATGGAGGTTGCAATTCGCATATGGCCTTAGCCTTGGATGGGTCAATCTCAATCCCCTTACGCTTACAATGAATCCGAGTAATTTACCGGATGTTGCCCCGAACACGCATTTAGTGGGATTTAGCCGAAGCTTGAATTCACGGAGTCGATCAAACAACTTCTTCAGGGTTTCTACATGGCTTCTTCCAGGCCGAGTCTTTGCAATCATATCATCAACATAGACTTCAATCTCCTGATGCATCATATCATGGAATAGTGTTACCATGGCTCGTTGGTAAGTTGCCCCTGCATTTTTGAGTTCGAAGGGCATGACCTTGTAATGAAAGGTCCCCCACGGGGTGATAAATGCAGTCTTCTCCTTGTCTTCCTCCTTCATCCTTATCTGATTGTATCCGGAAAACCCATCCATAAATGAGAATAGTTCAAATCCGGTACTATCCACGAGGACATCTATGTGAGGCGGCGGGAAATCATCTTTTTGGGCTAGCCTTGTTTAGATCTCGATAGTCGACGCAAACTTGAACTCGACCATCCTTCTTCATCACCGGCACGATATTAGCCACCCATTCAGGGTATTGTGAGACTTCAATGAATCCCACCTTCAGAAGCTTCATCACCTCTTCCTCTATCTTCTTTGAGAGCTCGGGCTTAGTTCTCCGGAGCCTTTGCTTCTTAGGTGGTACGTCCGGATTAGTAGGCAAGCAATGCTCGACGATTGATGGGTCTAAACCAGGCATGTCAGCATAGGTCCATGCAAAGACATCCTGGTATTCCTTTAGTAGCTGAGTTAGGCGCTCGGCCTCGTCTTCGGGAAGATTTGCCCCAATTTTAATTTCTTTGACTTCTTCGGTGTCACCTAAATTAATAGTGACAAATCCGCTCGGATGTGAGAGCCTTGGCTTTTTCATGTTGCTCCCGCCTTCGCTGCACCTCAATGGAATCTTCATTCAAGTCATCGAGGTCGTCAATGTCAGCATTTGTTGCATTGGGCTGGGCCATTTCCATACTTTTGTATGCCGTAAGATTGCTCCCGAGACATGAAGTAAATAAATTAGAAAGACAGACAAAGTAATCTATGCTTTTGTTTTTATGTTTTTGTTGTTTTTTTTTTTTTGTTGTTTTTTTTGAAATTTTGGCAAAAACATTTTTTTTTTTAAAACATTTTAACATGAGAAAGCATGATGGAGCCTGGCCTCGGTAATTCTCCTTGGATTTTCTTTTTTTCTTTTATCGGTTGGATATCATCACCGGGCTGGTTTGGTGTACCTCATCATGCCCTCAAAATAAAACTTGTAATTTTATTGATATTCATCAATCAATTACATTTATTGAATGGAAATGCAATTTTCAAGCCCTAAAAAGAAAGCGAAAAGGAAGAAATCAAAAACAAGCCCTAGAAAGCGATAAAAATTCCCGCGCAGGGGAATGTAAGAAAGCAAATAAATGAGTTACTCTTGTGGGCTAGAGCCCATCTTTCCCGAGGTCCTTCGTCAATGGCCCCTATGAAGACATCATCGAAGAGACTAGAGATTCCTTCCAATGCATTTTCGGGGTTTTCGATCTCCGGGGTGTCGGATCATCCATGCCACCCCATCCATCCGGGACAATGTCGCGGGGATCAATATAGAAACCGGGAGGAGCCGAATACTTCACCGGATAGTCGAATTTTCCGCTTGGCTGCCCCTGTGGTATCTATTACTTCGCTTCATCCTGCATCATTATGGGAGGACCGGGAATGTCTCGCGAATGTTTGGGAGTATTGGGTTTTGCCTTTCTTGCCTCGTGGTCGGTGGCGGGTTTCGCCTTTCCCCGTCTTCGTCCTCCCGTAACTTTCCCCAACTCTTCGATGGTACCCTAATCCAAAGAAGACGGGACCCTCGAGGGGCTTCAATGGGGTTTGAATCCCGACCATTTCTTCCAAGGCCACTGCCAGGAATAAAACCATTCCCAACCATCATCCTTCCTACCATTAGAGTAGCATTTGAAACTTCAGGAGTTGGTGGTGGTGAGTCTCGAGAAGCATGAATAGTGGATACCAACTCAAATGAGTGGTAGCTCGATTCGAACTCAAAGTTTGGCTCTACATAGGGGATAGCTGTCTCATGATAAATTCGGTGATCTTCTTCGCCATAGACAGTGACTAGCTTCCCTTTGATTACGAATTTCACAGCTTGATGTAGACTTGATGGTACCGCCCCCAGTATGAATCGGGGACGACCCAAAGAGGAAATTAAAAGCGTAGGGATATCCATTACCCGGAAAGGAACATTGAAAACCACCGGCCCTATTTGCACATCGAGGTGAATCTCCCCAAGCACCTCCTTCTTTGTACCATCAAAAGCTCGGACGAAGTCTTTGCGGCATGTATCCTGGACGGGTCCACCTTAAGGCGATGAAGAGTGGCCAGTGGACATATGTTTAGGGCGGACCCATTATCAATGAGTACTCGAGACACATGAGAAGCCTTATGCTTGACAGATACATAGAGTGCCTTGTTATGCCCCCTACCCTCAAGAGGGAATTCCTCATCAGAAAAGGCAATCATGTCCTTAAGAAGGATCGATCCCACAAAGTCTTCCAACTTGTCCGCCTCGACCGTTTCGGTACACGAATTTCACTTAACACCTTCATTAGAGACTTTTGATGCACGGGGGATGTAAGCGGGAGTTCAAGCAAAGAAATGCAGGCGGGCATCTTTCGTGAATGTTCGACCACCTTGTACTCGCTTGCTTTGATCACGGCCGAAACTCCTTAACCTCTTCATCGGTGACGGGTTTTGCGGGTTGAGTATTAGTTTGAGAATAAGTCCGACCAGACCTTGTAACGAGGTCAACATCTAGGTCATAGGACCAAGGGACCGCCTTATTGTTGACATATTCATACGGTTGAGGCATTTCAATCATTATCTCATCGTCGGATGCATCTTCAAGTGGGGGCATGTCCACGAGTGAAGGATCAACTTCCTCTTTATCAGCATTGAGCGCCGCTTGCTCCTCCTCCCAATCAATAATGATGGGGAAATAGTGGAAACTATAGAGTTATGGTCAGCATAAACGATGATTCCGTCATCCACCATCCTGGTGACTCTTTCCTTCATCAGTGAAAGAGGAACATCCTCCTGATCTGGATAATATCCAGCTCTTACCAAGCCATTGTAAGCATCTCGCCACATGTACCTTCGAGTTCTTGATTCGACCAACTTCGGGCTCTAGGATAGCATTGACCGTACCTTCATGCTCCGGTAACGGATTTTTCTTGACGTTTGGCCGAGTAGTCTGAAATGAAAAGGCCTTTGTGTCCAAGAGGTTTTGGATCTTGTGTTTCAAGGTGAAACATTCATCGTTGAATGTCCCAATTCACCGCTATGATAGTCGCACTTCTTCGTCGAGTCGTAACTACGAATGCTTTCGCGGTTAGGGCGCTTTGGTTCGCTAGTAAGCAATCCTTTCTTTCTTAGAATTGCCAACACTTGGGATGGAGATCCAGGAGAGGAGAGAACCGCCTTCTTGCTTGGGCAAATGATTGACGGCCGGTAGCTTGTTTGTTGCTTTGGATTCATCTGGATAGCCGGGGGTGCGATTGGCATTTTCCGGCTATAAGCCATATTTACGTCTACACCAGTCTCCTTCTCTTTCTTGGCGAGAATCTTCTACTCGATGGTTGAAGAAACCATCCTTCCCTTATTCCCATCTCGATTTGTTCCCCACAGAAATAAGCTGATTGAAGCTTTCAACGTACGTGCTGGCCATCCGAATACGAAACTCGGATGGGAGAGTTTTGATAAATAACTTCATCAGCTCCTTGTCGGTAGGCTCGGGGTGATTTGAGCTGCAGATTTCGCCATCTCACGGCATACTCTTTGAATGACTCGCTCCTCTTTTTCTCCATCCTCTCGAGATCCTCTCGGGAAGGTGCAATATCCATGTTGAACTTGTATTGTTTGAGAAATGCGTCAGCCACTTCATTCCAGGTGTCGAGTAGGTTCACATTCTTCATGACATACCAATTTAGTGCAGGCCCAGTCAAACTTGCATGGAATGATTGGATCATGAGAGGCTCGTTTTGCACATGGTACATCTGAAGATGAGCTTTTGGGCAGGAAGTACCATCGTATTTCTCAAAATCCGGCATTTTGAATTTCTTTGGCATCTTGACTTTCTCGTACACGGACAAGTCGAACGGGAGTGAACTCGTGACTCTGCAGTTGTTTCAACTTTTCTTCCATTTTAGCAAAGCGTTCATCCTGCTCCGTCTTAGGGATGTTGACAAGCTTAGCCTTTTCCACATTGATCGAGAATGGATCATCTTCCATCCGGGCATGTCATCGTCAATCGTTTGAACCTTGTTTGCTTGCTTTGGGATAACCACTTCAGGAAGAGCAGGTGCAGCTGTTGGATTTACTGGAGGAATTGGAGTTGATCCGTCACAAGTTGTAAAGAGGCGAGTACTTGTTGGAGTTGAGTCTCCACAGCGGAGACACGATCACGCATTTCGGTTTGTTCAGCCATTCTCGCTCTTAATCGCGTGATGATGGGCGAACGTGATGGATCCGTTATCACCTAAAAATTAAGAAATGAACACAAATAAGTATCTCATATGAAAATACGCCGATCCATGGCAATACTCTAGAAATTTTATTTATCAATGGAGCTTTTGACAAGCCTAGAAATTTGATATGTCCTAAGCAAACGAACTAGGAAAGTAAATGACTCAAACTCCCTAAACATTAATCTAAAAATGAGAATAGCAAGATTGATTCAAGCACTTCATTTGGCTTGATCAATATACATTCGGGACACCATTCGACGCAATCGTTTGTTCTCCTCTTGAGCTTTTTCAGCAACTCTTTTGAGGCGTTTATTCTCAGCTTGATTGGTGATCTTCAACGGCGCCTCCGGTATCTTCGGAAGCAGCTTCTCGGGAATCTTGTGTTGTTGGATGTACTTAATCGAGGCATAGTACTTCCTTTCGTGCCTTTCAACTCCTCCTCGGGCCATTTGAGCTTTCGCGGATGGCACATGTCCCACATTGATTTGATAGTGAGAATGGAATCTTCATGGCCTCGGCTTCCATCGACAAAACTGACTTGGAGTGGCTCTACTTGTAACGCCGGGGGAAGCTCTTGCACGACTTGATATTGACGAGTCACCCTAGTCGGATAGTACTCCAATGCTCCGGTGAATCCCAATAGAGGGATTGGGCCAACTCCTCCACACGAGAGTCTCGCTACCCGAACTTGGAACCATTTAGCATGCCATAGGAAACCCTTGGAAGTTGGTTTTTCATGAAAGCTAGCCACCTAGAATAATGATAATCCGGTGCATGTTTTTGGTTGTTCTCAAATCTCATAATAGGGTGGTTGGAATTACTAACATCATGTATAGTCATTAGACCACCAAACCCTTTTATATGTGAAAGAAACCAAATTTGTAAAAGTTCAGGAGAGGAATGGAGAGTCTTATCGCCACCTCTTTTGAAATGAGTGAGGGAAAGGAAAGTTTCAGTTAGAATAGTGTTTACAAAATTCTTTCCTTCCAACACTTGTTTAACTAATTGAGCGATCAAAGGGTTAATAGCATTCTTGCAGTAAGGGAAAACTATAAACCCAAAGAAAGCCAAAAGGAAAACCTTCGCATTTGAGATGAAGTGCCTTTCTCAAAACATTGTTTCAGAAAAGATAAAGGACATGCATTGCGGTTAGCCTTTAAAACCTTTCTTAAATCGTCTTCCTTAATTCTCGAGAAAATCAGATAAGGTCATAACAGGATCTATTCCGATAGGTGGACTAATCAATTCAGCTTTCAAGGATTTTCCTATGGCAATGCTATACTCTTCCAAGGTGGGAGTGAGCTCATGCTTACGCCGAAGATAAAAGTAGAAGTCTCGGGGCACCAACAAAGTGGGCGAGTGCTTGGACGAGGCCGACATGGATGTTGATACGCAGCAGCGGAAGTAGTCGACCAATATGTGACTCTACAAACTGACGGCCATCTTGATCTAACTTGTCCCACCAAATGCTAAGCTCTTCCCTTGGAGGGAAAATAATTCGAATGTCCGGTGTCCCCATTGTATATTGATCAAGACTCAGGACAATCCTAATGCCATGGACCGACAAAATAATGCGATAAAGTAAGTAAATTGCAAAGGCCAAAAATTTAGAGAACTTACTTTACCAATGATGGGCAATCACATAGACATGCGCATGTTAAGTGGCTCGATTTCTACACTATAAGGCTTATCAAAGTGAA
Source organism: Eucalyptus grandis (assembly GCF_016545825.1). NCBI lineage: Eukaryota > Viridiplantae > Streptophyta > Magnoliopsida > Myrtales > Myrtaceae > Eucalyptus > Eucalyptus grandis. Next base: position 6,953,745 of record NC_052620.1, read on the forward strand.
GCCACAAGGATGATCGGACTAGCCACGAGCTTGTGGACTATGTCGGGTCCTCATGACTCCGGCTTGATCAAAGAGCCGACCCGGGTCGCGAGCATGCGGACCGAGGTGGGTACTCTTGACACCATGAAAGAAACCGGGATTGAGATGGGCGGCTCGTACCGCGATCATGCGGTCGGAGTGGCAAACATCTCAATACCATCCTAGATGATCCTAATGCGGCCCAGGTCCGGCGGCGGGTTGTGTGTGCAATAGTGTAGTGCTAGATGCAAGGCATGCACAACATTTTATATCAAGCAACACTTCATATATGAAAATAAACCATACATTCCTACACCTCCCTACAAAACAAAGGTTAGCAAACACTTCCCCTTATACCTCCCATCCTGCAAAACATTTAACACCTTAAATGTTAGGGACGATACACAGGATCCTCGCTGCCAAACAAAAACATTTTTTTCAAAAAGAAAATTGGCCTAAGTCCACTAAAAGTTTTAACTCAAGTCCCCAGCGGAGTCGCCAAGCTGTCGCGACCAATTTTTTTCGAGTGTGAACCACCTAGGGTTTGGCTAATGGATTGTTAAGCCTAAACTTAACTCGGGCTCTCCCAAACCCATACCAATTCGCGACTTAGGTTCAAGTTCTTAACATGCAAATGGATTTTATTTAGGAGTCGCCACTAATCTATTTTTGGTTGGTCGATTAGAAACCCAAGTAAAGTAACGAGAGATTTACTTTACTCCTACGAACCAGAGATTATGAATTCGGGGGACTTGGTTACGCTAGACTTTTCTAACGCCCTTTCGGTACCTTTTCTTTTATTTCAAAGAAAATGTTTTGCAGGCAGCTTGGATTAATTTTAAATCTAATTCTCTAACATGCGAGGCGATCATGCGGGTGTGCAATCCATCAATTTAACACCCAAGAAAGCAAATAGAAAAATGCATGACTTACCTTGTAGCAACGAAAGCATCTGCAATGTTAATTTAAAATCCACATCAACAACCCTGGATATGGTTTCTAATTAACACGCAATTTCTCTTTTTTTGTTTTCACTTATTTAATGAAAATTATGCAATATGCAATGCAATATTAACTAAATGACCTAACTCTAATGACATGTAACTCCTAGTTGAATGGGCCTAGCAACAACTACCACATGACATGCATTTTAATGAATCTAATCCTAATGATGTGCATGTGACATTTTTCTTTTCTTTCTTTTCTTTCTTTTTCCTAAAAGAATACAATCTATCCTAAAGATTGAAACTCATTTATTCTATGACACTTTTTTGTATTTTTTTTATGAAACTCGAAATTAGAAAAATGTAAAGATTATCTAGCTAGATTAAGATCATCTATCCAACTTATATTAAGGATTAGGTCATGGTAAACCTTAATTAAACCAGGATATTATCTTAACCTAGCAATCTCGACCTAAGATGCAGTCTATCTAAATCAGTCTAAAAAATGAAACATGCAATTTTATCCTAATATGCATCTAATCTAACTCAATTTTTTTCTTTTATGGGAGCAAACAAATAAAGGCATCAAGAACAACAAGGCAACAAATCCAGCAAAATATCATCCATGTCCATTTAATTTTGGAAATAAATTGACGAATCATATCTCGCACATGAGATCGGATTGGCCAATTTTAGACAAAATCACGAATCGTATCTCGAGCGTGAGATCGGATTGGTGATTTTTCCGTGCGATTACGGGTCATATTTCGAGCATGAAATCGGACCGTCAATCATATGCACGTTGCGAAATTAGGAAGATTTCCTAATTTAGAAGGCTACTCGAGATTTCACATATCTTAGCATATCAGAAATTTCCATCATGGGCGTCAACGAATATATCAAATAAGGAAGCGGAATTTTCGAAAATCAAAATAGATAAAATTTTTACCTAATTCGAATATTGGCTTCCGAATTCCGATCCTCAAACGGCTACTCACGATGCAACGTGGCGGTGCTCGGTTGCTCGAAGATCACCCGATGGGCTCCACGAGACCGCAAAACAAAAATTTGTAAGCTCGGCAAGGGACTCGTCAATGGACAGCGTATCTTGGTCTCCCACCGTTGGTTTTGTGGAATCGGTGCCGCAAGGAAATCCACTAGTCTTCCGACAATCCCACCGATTGTCAAACTTTGACCTTCTAAAACCCACACTTAAATTTTCAACCTCTAAGGAAAGACTAGCGTGCTTTGTGCAAGGCGTGGCTGCTTCGTCGTTGATGTTAAAAGGAAGCTTCGGGACCGCTTTAGAAACCCTCTTTTACTAGGAATGTTTATGCCCAGAATTTTTCTTCCGTGGATTTTATGAGAAGTGGAGGCATGCGTCCTCTCCCTTCGGGTTTGTCGTGTGGACGTCTCTGTTGGGTACTCGAGAAGACCGCAAAAGAAAAAAATCAAACTTGACCAAAGGCTGATTCACGGCCAGTTGAGGATTATCGAGCCACAACAACACCAGCCACGGCAGCGAAGAAGACTGGGCTTGCATGGAGAAGTTGCTGTAGCGATGATGCGGTGTTGATTCAAAAGATGCGTGGCAGAGGGAATTTTGTTAGTCTAGATTGAAGAACACCGCAGCACGCCGAAGGGACCGCTGGACGTCATGGCAAGGGATCACGAGTTGCGTGCGGCCAAGCTTGTGAATTTCTGGGGCTCCTGAAGTCGCAACAGCCGAAGCAGCAGCTTCTCGGTGTGATTGTCTCGAGGCTGTTGGTTGGTACGGGTGCCGCTCGTCGTTACATAGTTGGGGGATCAGCAGCCTGGACTCACGGTGGAGCAACAAGGGATCGGCAACTGCAGGCGTCAAAATTGCAAGCGCCGAACTTCACGCTTGAAGGCCCTTCGGAAGAAGACAAACCAACATTTTTTAGTTTTTCCTTCTTTCACGTGCTCTCTCTATGCACCTCGTCGAGGAAAACTTTTTGACCTATTGACCCAAAGACGTAAAAAAGAAGTCTCTCTTTCAATCCAAGTCTCGCCCTTACTCACTTTTTTTCTCTCGTGTATTTGATATGTGTGGCCCCTCCAAACAAATTGCATGCGAGGTATTATATAGGTCTAAAAATGTATCGCTACGGTATATATTTTTTCCTTTTTATTCTCGCATGATACCCTAAATATATCGTTGAGACATATCCACCTTGTGCAATATTCTCCCTTTGTATTTTCACATATTCTATCCAAAATTTTCCTTTTTGCTCCAAAATACATCATTTGGTGTATATTGCCTAAATGTGTGAAGAATCTGAACGGAATATGTGAAAAATTTTGCACTCGCTGTCGGTCCAATAAAATAAACAAAAATGTTCCTAAACTATATGCCATGTGATTTTATTTTTTCAGGGATAAAATTAACCCCTAATTTTTAAATGTCTAAATGGGTCGCCAAAATTTAGGTGTCAACAGCCTGTTTGTGGTGAAAACAATGAATGAGCACGACAGTAAACAAAGATTGACCCATGGCAATGGTCTAACTGCTTTCTTATTTATCAAAAGAGGATTTATAGACTGCAAACTCCTTGCTTGAAATTGAAAAGACAGGATGAAATCCTAGATATTAAACAAGAGTCCCTAAACAATGGGACATAACTTTCACACTATTTACACTAAGGGGCACATGATTGCCAATTTATATGCGACAGGGAGCCTTGTTCTTGCGAGAACGCCTGCTTCCTTGAATTGGCTCTGAGGTGTGCATCCAGTCCATTCCCATATCCCTCTCCATGAGCTCTGCTTGCTCGTGTTGGCTGCTCTCGCTGATTGAGTGAGGGACTGATGGCTTCCATCTTGTCGGGATACAATGGTTGTGGATGTAGGACATGGAGGCGTGGTGGGCTTTTCTTCTCCCTCAAGCCCTTCGGGTACCACGATCCTTTTACGATGGCACTTGTTCCATGCTTCTTCATAAATGTCAACCATGTATTCAAAATTTTGATGAGTGAAGAGAAGTGGAGGGTTCCTCTTCTTGAAAGATGGCGGGATCTCCTGAAGGGCCCCATACTTTGTCGTGCCACCCGTTGTGGGAAATAGGAAAAAGCAGGTGAGGTCGAGCGGCGGAATTGGATGGCGGCGCTTGAAAGCAAAGCGAGCTCTTTTTTTCATAGAACCAACCAGCACACCATTGGAATGCCTCAGGAGCCAGGTCTCTTAGGAAATTTATCCAATTTAAACAGCTTTGATTGGGAATGTATGGTCCTAAAACCATAAATTTTTGTAATGGATTTTCGAAGTCATTCATTCCAGATGATCGCATGAAGCCTTGGAATTCGCTTAAGTGAGAAAAGAACCAGACTTGTAAAATTTCAGGAGAGGCTCGCATGATTTTCTCCGTGTTGTCTTTAAAACGATTAAAGGACAAGAATGTTTCAGTTAAAATCATATTGACATAATTTTGCCCCCTCAAGATTTGATCAACTATCCATGCCATCTTAGGACTTATGACATTTATTTGATGGGGGAAAATGATGAACCCAAAAAAGCCCAGGAGGAAAATCTCGCTTTTTTGGGTCATAGGCTGATTTTGAAAACAGGCATTCATGAATTCTAGTGGGCAGGTATTATGGTTGCCTTCAAGAATTTGTCTCATGACATGGATTTCAGTTCCTAAAAGTTGCGCTAACCCTTACCACGGGAGGAAGCCTGTCGATGGCCTAACAAGCTTTTTCTCGAGAGGCATTCCAGTGATGATGCTGTATTCTTCCGAGTTGGGGTTAGCTCAAACCCACCAAACATAAAAGTAGTCGTTTTCAAGCACCGAAATGTGCCATGGCCTGTATGACTTCGGGACGAACAGTGATTTGAATCAACGATAGGAGATGACCGATTTTGGCTTTCACGCGCTCTTGGGCAAGCTGATCCAATTGACCCCACCATCTGAAGAGTTCCACCTTAGGAGCAGGGATGAATTGGATATCGTCTTTCCCCATCGCATATAAACTGAGACTTGAAAAGCTTATCCTAAATTGCCATGGGCCAAATAAAAAGACTGAGTAACAGTAAAGAAATCACTTTGCTTTAAAAAAAATGGCAAGCACAAAGACATGCGCACGGGACGTGCGGCTCGATTTCTAACTAAGAAGGATTGGTGAGATTAAAAGGATATCCGCCCGTCGCAGTCTCGCGTTAGCAAAGATACCCTCCTAACCTCGGCTAAGAAATTCGGGAAAAGAAAGGCAACCTCTACATCATAGTCTCACATTCGAGGTCGTATCTTTCTTAACACCATCCTAGAAATCCTATGGCGGCCTGTGTCCGGCAGTGGTTGTGTGTGCCATGTGTAGTGCTAAACATTTAAGGATGCACAGCAGTTTATCATCACAAAACATTTTATTTTCACAAAATAAAAAAACTTTAAGTTATTACCCTGCACAAAAGAAAAAAATCCAAGTCAGCAAAGCATTTAAACAAAGATAAAAACGGCCTAAGTCTTCAAAGTCCCCAGCGGAGTCGCCAAGCTGTTGCGACCTCTTTTTTTTCTGGCGCCCGCAATCGGGTACGAGCGCTTAAGGAGGCTAATGGCTCGACTGAATTTAATTATGCCCGGACTCTCCCAAGTCCACCAATTCACGACTTTAATAGTCTGAGTTTTTAACTGTAAATCAATTTTTAAATTGGAGTCGCCACTAATCGATTTGGGGTGGGTCGATTAGAAACCCAAGCGAAGTATCGGGAGAAATACTCGCTCCCGCACAAACTGAGTAATTAGGATCGGGGACTTGATTACACTAGTTAATCACTAATGCCTTTTCGGTACCTAATCTTGTTTAAACCCTGAGGTTTTTGGATGTTCGAGGATTTTCCATGCATTTTTGGGAGGAAAACATTTTGAGTATTTTTCTCATTTTTGGACATAAAAGGGATTTTTTTGGTATTTTTTGGAAAAGTACAAGTCTTTTTGGCTTTTTCATGATTTTTTTGGCATTTTTTGGATTTTGGCATTTTTTTGGAAAATATGAAATATTTTTGATTTTTTGATTTTTCGGAAAATAATTTTTTTAAAATATTTTTTAATATTTTTGGAAAATAAATTAATTTTTGATTTTTTTGATTTTTCGAAAAATAAAATATTTATTATTTATTTATGTAAAATATTATTTTATATTAAAATAATATTAAAATCGACCGGTCGGATCCGCGGGTTGGGTCCGCCGGACGCGCCGATCCGAACGAGGACGGGCACGCAATGCGGGCCCAACTCGGATTTTTTCGTCTTTTCTTTTTCTATATATATATATTTTTTTTTTTTTTTTTTTGGCGAAACAGCGTCGTGGCTGTCGTTTTGGGAGGGATCCAGCCCGGCCCGACGACTCCGCCCGACCCCGCTCCGCGACCCGACTCCGTAAACCCTACACGGATCCGAACCGAACACCCGACCCGACTTTTGACCCGATTTCAGCCCGGCCTCAGAATGCGGAAACCCTACTCGGTTCGTGGCCCGGGTCCGATCCGATGACCCGAGGCCATGACCCGGAAAATCGGGAACCCTTGGGTTCCCGATTCGCGGCGCCGAGGGAGGGGGACGGGGCGTCCCGGCAGCGGCGGCGACGGCAGTGACACGAACAGAGGACAGCAGCGGCAGGAGGACGTGGTGCGGCGGTACGACGGCGGTGACGGATGGTGATGCCGAGAGGAACGACGGATAGAGAGCGACCGGGGATTGGATCTCACGGTGGCTCAAGGCAGCGACGCGGCGAACGGCGGCTAGGGTTTCCGACAGGGCATTAACGACGGATTGACGAGGACGACGCGTTAGAAGGCCTCTGCTACCTGTTTGTGGCGTCTGGACTCGGTTGGCGGTGTCGACAACGAGACGGCGGCACGGCGGGATTCGGCACAGCAGCGGCGTCGGGGGGGAACCTCTTCTTCCGCCCCTCTTCGCGGATCCAGAACTCCTTCGCCTCCTCCGACCTTGCTTCTCTCTCACTCCGGTCATATCCGAGCCTCCACCGGCCAGATCTGACCTCCTCAGACTCGCTCGCCGGCGGCCTCCCCCGAAGTCTCTCAGTGGGAGGTCGGCCGAGCTCGCGACCCGATTTCTCTCTCGCTCGCTCTTCAATTCCTCTCCCGAAGTCTCTCAGTGGGAAGATCTCCAAGCTTGCGATGCCGTTCATCGACGGAGGTGCTCCTCTATTTATAGGCGAGGAGGAGGCCGGTCGACGGAGGTTCGGCTGTCGGCTCTCGCACGCTGACCGGCCCTGGGTGCGGCTGAACCGGTGTCAAATCTTCCCCCTTCCGTGGAGGCATGCTCGCCTTCAATGTTGCGTCCTCTCAGCCACCGGCCTATGCTCCTCTCTCTGTTGTAGGTTGTGCTCGAGCGCGTCTTCGTTGCCGCGCGTGACCTGCAGAGGCGGAAGAAGGAGGAAGGAAGAAGAAGATGGGAGGAAGAAGACAGAGGAGAAAGAGGGGCCGGGCCAAGGGAGAAGTAGGTTGGGCCATAAGGGCCCATGCGAGGGGAAGAGAAAAGGAGGGGGCTAGGCGCGAAGGCCCAACTCCGATGGGCTGCCAATTTTGCCTTTTTTGTTATTTATTTATTTATTTTGTTTGTTTTTTCTTTTTATTATCTACTTATCCGAAAAGACAAAATAAATTAAAAACTTAATTAATAAAATTAACCTAATTAAAATTGAGGTGTCAACAGTGTTGTCACTAGCTTGATTGATCCTGATGCTGCTGCTTCTTCACTGTCCCACGACTTGTGTTTCTGTTTTTGTGGGTTGTTGTCAACACCGGAAGCGAGCGATGACCTCCCCTTGCAGTTGCACCTCCTAGTTACTTGCGAAGTTCGCTATCCTCGAGATGCACCTTGCATGACCATCACAATACTAGCGGCATTCTAGCAGTCCACCTCTCCGCAGGTTCTTTCGCAATTATAATTTGCTCTAGTGGCTTCTCATAATTAGCTTCCAGCAATACTCAACATCCAAACTCTTGTACCAGTGCTTCTAGGTGTGCTCGACATTGCCCGGTAGTCATTGCCTCTGTCCCTACTTGTTTGCTACTCCAGTTAGGCAGCTAGCGTTTTTGGGCAAAGAGCAAGTGTCTTTCGGACTACCTAGCAAATCCATAGTCAACATTGACAAGTCCAACCACTGTACAACAAATTCTGGCGACCTTGTAATCCACAAGTCCAAACTTTACATCGCAGCTTGGCTTTGTCGTTTCTTCATCAAAAGGCTTGTCCATTGCCAGTTATTGCGAGAGCCCCTCACCTAAGCACCGCCGTGATCTACCAAGCTTAGCATGGTCAATGTCGAGCACAATTGTGAAGCATCATCGATCTTGGAAACAAATAATTGAAGTAGGCAAAAATCCTATCCAAATTAATTCTCAAATATTTTGTTTCCTTGTTTGAAGTATTGCAATCTTGATTGAATTTCTAAATCATGTTATCTTATCCAAAATTCCCTAGTAGCCTTTAAGCTAGGGATTATTCCCTAATTCACAACATGCCATAATCATCAATTTGATTTCTTGCCCAAGATATGATTCTCGATTGCATGAAAAATCGTCAATCTAATCTCATGCCAAAAATATGATTCGTGATTACATGAAAATTGACCAATCCGATCTCATGCCCAATATACGACTTAATTTATTTCCAAAACTAGATGAATATCGATAATATCTCGTGTGATTTGATGCCTTGTTTTATGTGTGTTTGATTTTTGATTTTTTATTTTAGTTGAATCTACTTCTTTAATTCCGAATTTGATAAAATACCAAAAATATCTTTTAGAACAAATTAGATTATCTTTTCTAGGATAATTTGCATGTTTAAATATTGGGCATTTTTAATTCCAAATTTTAATTAAATATAAAACACAAAAATATCATGTGTGTGCCACATAGGATTAGTTTGCATATCACACATCATTTAGCAAATTGCATGCTGAGCATCACTTAAAATGCATGACATGTTAGGACATTTACATTTAATATTTACCTGTCATTAGTTTATGTCATTTAATTAAAGTCACGTGACATATAGTTTGCATGATATGTTGCAATGTTGCATGTCAATTTTGTTAGGCATTTTTGTACGTCATTGCATTGCATTACACATAGTTTCCAGATTTCATTTAATTAAGTGAAATCCTAAAAAAATTAAGTGATAGCATGTTAATTAGAAATCATAACTAAAATTGCTAATATGATTTTAAAGCTAACATTGTAGATGCTTTCATTGCTTTGAAGTAAACATTTCTTTCCCATGCTTGTAATTTATTTGTTGTTTTGCTTTATTGAGTCTTAAATAGTGGTTGCGCACCTACATGATTGCCTTACATGTTAGGAGCAAATTTAAAATAATTGCAAAATGACTGTAAAATATATATATTTTGAAATAAAAGAGAAAATGTATTGAAATGACATTAGAGAAATCTAGTGTAATCAAGTTTCTGAACTTATTTAAATATATGGTTTGTAGAAAAAAAGTAATTTTCAAATTACTTTATTTGGGCTTCTAATCAATCTACCAAAAATAGATTAGTGGCAACTTCTAATTGAAAAATCGTTTGCATGTTAAAAACTAAAATCTAAGTCACAAATTGATATGGCCTTGGGAGAGCATGAGTTAAGTCAGGGTTTAATAATCTATTGGTCGAACCCTAAGTGGTGTACCATGAGGGTAGGTCATGACACCCGTGAGTATTTCATCTCCTTAGGAGCCTTCTCAAGAATCTTCTTCACCTGTACTTGAACAGACCCCCACGGAATTGCCTTGACGTTCTGGGCGCACTATTTATCCCTCCACATGGACAAAGGAGTATGTATGTTTTGCATTGAGTTCTCCAGGTACATAATATCCTGTATCTTTTTTTTTATGTCTCTTTTAGTCGACTATCATCAGAACATATGTGTTGCATTGGTCACATTTCAAAGGAACAAGAGCCATCTCCATTTAATGAATTAGTTAATGAGGCTCTATGGAGAAAAGCAATGGAGGCCGAACTTAATTGTCACGCCCTGACCCTCGAATGCGCGGTAACCCTTCTTTCCTTTGGTCATTTAATTGCAATGTCCTAAGAGGCATCATTGACCAATTCATTTTATCTTTCAATTATATGAAAGTGAAAGTAGAATTAATTCCACCCAATCATACACATCAATAGGGATAGCATGGAAACACATCAAAAAAACTTTCATATAATATGCATATACACATCAACTTAGCATATCGAAAGTTTCATAATTGCACATTCACAACGTGGATTCTTTTCAATTACCAAACGAGGTTGGAGGTTAGCCTAGCTACTCTATCCTACAAGGGCAACCTCAAAAGGTAGTATTCTCCTATGTGCCTAGTACGCGTCCACATCGTAGTATCATGGCTTGGGCTTGGGATCGGGCTCCAAATCCAGGTTTGTCTCTAGGTTAATGACGAAGTTGTCAGGGATGTCTATGACCATGGGGTCCTAGGTGACACTCATGGATTGCTCGCTAGGTGGCTCGTCGAAACCCCAAAGAGAGCAGAATAGCTCCTCTTTGAACCATACATATCACACCACGAGTTGATAAGGCACCGGGTTAGTCAACCCCTTATCCACCTAAATTGTAATGACCTCGACTCCATCTGCAGGGTCTCGAGTAGCAAGGGTTATTTTCACAATGTCTATGGCGCGTTGCCGTCCCGTTTCTTTTTATCTTTTCATTAAGTACATGCAGAAGTGTACATATAACACATAGACAACAACAAGCAACCAGGAAAACAACCACTTGCAAACACACACATTACATCAGTTATATTTACAAGCCATTTTTTCATGGACCGTTATATTTACAATCATTATATGCGCTATACTAAAAAAGGCCAAAGTAAATCTTAGCTCCTCTATTAGGACTGCAACTCCTCCATACCTATAATTTTGAAAAATAACGGGGTGAGTCGTGGACTCAATAAGTAAAATCTCAAATTCTCTACTAGGAGAATATCTCATCATCAAAATCCAGTAAGTACAACACTTGCAATGTAATGTTGATGGCAGATCAATAACAAACTTATTGCTGTCCTCGACTACATGTAGATGTCTATTACCATATACTTCAATGCATGCTTACTTCAACATATCAATGAATATATCAACATATCATGCTTATGCATATATCGGCACTCATGCAAATTTATTTACCATCGTCTTGACTCGACCAGGCCTTCCCAACTTAACCGAGGCATTTAGCTTCAAGTTAGGCATTTTGGCTCAACCAAGGTATCCCGACTCAATCGTGATATCCTGACTCAACTAGGACATCCCGAGGCTAGCTTACTTGAGGCATTCGGGCTTAAACCCAAGCATCCTAACTCAACCAGGGCATCTCATTCAATGAATGAGATATTGCCGCCAATAGTATGTGGTGACGGACACTTTTTCCCTTTTAAGTGCATCATATACGTGCATCACACAAGCCGGTTCTTCATGTTTCATCTTAGCTAATGTATTCAAGGCCTAACTGCGTGCTCATTCAAGTAGGTGTGCCATGACTCTTTAACGTCATACTACATAATATGCCGGGCACGATTCTTAGTTTGTGGCTTGAGCCGCTTGCTTAGGCCATCGTAACTTGACATCAAATCCAAGCCAGGTGAACCTCAACCTCGTCTCGGTGCGTGAACACACTCAAACATGCAAATATGAGCAAATCACACAAAAGAACATTACAACATACACACGGCTTATACGGGTGAACACACCACTAAACTTGTTGACGTAGCTATCGCCCTAGCCAAGAGTTAGAAATTTTACTTATCTTTGATAAGTCTCGATAAACTATAGGTAATTTTACCAAAAGAGGGTCCTCTTGTGAGGTGGTGAAGAAAGGAGGAGGAGAAGAAGTGAGCCAAAGGTCGGAGAGAATGGAGGGGATGGTTCCCTATTTATAGGCAAAGCTTCATTTAATGGCCCTAACAAGTTGTCCAATGAGCTTTCTTGGAGTGGCACAGCTAGTTTGATGGTGTGGCACCCTAAGGTTCTAGGGGAATGATTAAGGATAAAGGGCATTCTTCTCATTAGTCCATTTGTACTAATGAGTCATCTAGTATTTATGAGTTGGTTAACTTGCTTTCCAAGGTTCATATTAGGGTCATGATGACCTAAGTTTATAGGGGCACCTAAGATGTTGAGTCACCCTCGTTCATTAATGACTAGCCTCTAAAGTCATTAATGGCTTAGACTTGTTATCAAGAAACTTGGACTTTGGACAACTTGTTCTCCAAGTTAACCACATGAGTGTGTGGCTCATTAAGTTAATTAATTCGCTAGCTTCCAAAAGCATTTAATGCATTTTTTTATCTTCAAGCCAAGAAGACTCTAGATTGGCTTCCTTCTCAAGTTAGGCGTGCAGCCCCCTTCCCCTCCAAGTTGGGCATGTGGTTCTCCCATTTTAAGGCGAAAATAATTTTGAGCAACTTTCGAAATCAGTATCATTACCTTATTAAACGGGCTTAAAATATTATAAAATTATAAAATGTTGTATATAAGATCTTATAAAACATTTTTTATGAAGGAATCCAAGCCAAATTCGTTCTGTTGAAAGAGCAACAAATCATTGAAGACAACCCAAAAATTCGTTTGTTGAGCAAATTCAATGATCAAAGAGAAAAACTCATTTTGAAATCCAAATCTTCACAGAACTCTTTGAAATTTTAATATGTTGTAGATATGAATGTCATTTAAAACTTTTGTGATAAAAACATATCCAAATTCGAAATGAAAGATTTCATAAAAATTCGAGAAAGTAACTTGGTTACCATTTTCACTATACTGGACAAGTTCTATATGGTAATTGATTGAGCCTTCGTCCCAACCATTTCACCTTAGAAAAATTGAAATTTAAGTATGTTATAGACAAGATGTTTTAAACAACTTTCGTGAAGGAAGTTTCTCTAAATTCGAAGCATAAAGTGCTCTATAAAATTGGAAATCAAGAAAGGTCCAATAGTTTCGAAAAACTGGGAAGTCAAAACTTGTGAAACTCAAGATGGCAAGTCTATGGGTGGGGGGGGGGAGGTGGCGCCCTACTTGGCTTGTAAAATCATTTGTCATCATTCCCTTAGGCCATGAGTCATCCCATTTCATTAATTATTTGGGATACATAAGCCTCCACACTCATTATCCTCATTTAATGCATTTGATTCTTGTTCTTCAATAAGATTGACATATCTAGTTTAGGCTCTTAGTTGGGACCTAAATAAGGGTCGAAGTCGAGGATGTTACATAGATGGTGGCCACATACTTCTCGTACATGATGTCAATCCCCTCTATTGGGAAGGGGGTCACCTAGGTATCACCCTAAAGCACATGTGACGGAAAGGTCTAGTCATGGTTAGGGCCTGAAAAATTAAACAACAACGAGTGAGAAAAACTTAGTAAGTAAACTCCTTAACCTCACATAGGAGAGTACTTCTCCTTGGAGATACCCTATACGTGCAACTTAATTGTTGATGGTAGATTAATAGCAAAACCTTTGCTTTGCATTATATATAAACATAAACTGAGCGAGTCATCATACAACGTCCTAATAACATATTCAATAATTACGTAAATAATTCTCCACATGAGTCCACAATTCTAATAAGCACATGACAAATATGAATAATAATCCATATATAACCATTATCACTTCCATGCATAATGCATCCACATGAGTCCATATTATTACGACCGCTCATGGCCACGCATGACACTCGTCGGTGGTCTTTTGGCGTAACTAGGCATTGTCTCCCATCAAGACATGGCAACATCTCAACCTCACTCGAAGACGGCATTCAATTAAGAGTATCGTTCCGAAGTCCATTTGCGAATGGCATCCCATTGACATGGGAGCTTCCAAAATCCAATAAGCATTGCCTCTCGTAGTGATATGAGTACAGAACCATTTAAATGATCACATGAGCACATCAATCACTCGAGCCAATTTTTATTTTCCCATTTAGTCAATGCAAGAGTGTTTACTGCTCACACATTATATCTTAGCAATTTTTACACATAAAAATGGATGTGCGGACCCCTCAAGTGCCTTAACTTTGCCCAAAGGGACACTTAAGTGCCATAACTTATGAAAGGTACACTTAAGTGCCAAAATCGGAGCAAAATGGATCACTTGAGTGCTAATTCGGCCAAAATCCGGCCAAATTGCATACGTGGCATTTTCCAGCAATTTTCAGCGACTTCTTTTACTGATGTGGCAAATGTTTTTTTTTTAAAAAAAAGCCGACGTGGACGACAAAAATGACGTCGTCCATCCACATTATGCAATGACCTAAACGCCGTTCCTCCCCATTCATGTTGATAGTCGATCTCAGGCCCTTCTCTTCGTCGCCGTTCACGTCCAGAGCTGGTCATCAGTCGCCGTCGTCAGTCGCCGCTGTTGGTCACCGTTGCCGCTCACCGCTTACCATCGTTGATCGTCATCACCGCTCACCATCGTCGCTTGTCCAGGTTCAACCCCTTCTCCCCCTCCCTTGTGATGAAATTAGGGCTCGATTATTTAATTAGGGCTCGATTATTTAATTAGGGCTCGCTCGATTATTAATTAGGGTTGGCTGACCTAAACACCGTTCCTCACTGTCCGCGTTCACAGTAGATCACAGGCCTTTCTCTCCGTCGCCGTTCACGCCTAGAGCTAGTCATTGGTCGTCATCGTCAGTCGCCATAGTTGGTCGCCGTCGTTGCTCACCGCTCACCATCCTTGGTCGTCGTCACCGCTCACAATTGTCGGTCATCCATGTTTGGCCCCTTCTCCCCCTCCGCTGTGACGAAATTAGGGCTCGATTATTTAATTAGGGCTCCACTTGATTATTTAATTAGGGCTCAATTATTTTATTACAGCTCCGATGGAATTTGTGTTGATATATTTCAACCGAAACTTGCCGACATTACACAAAGAGACCAGATTTCTCATTATTTTGGTGAATTTGTCTTTCAAGCCAATGTCAGAGTATGTGATTGTTACATCACTGTCTATGCATCTCCTTAAGAGCATCCTAGTAAAGCACGTGACTAATGCCATTCTGAGAAAAAAACTAAGTTCTTGAACCACCCTGCTTGTGAGAGTATATAGGGTATGTCCTTGAACCACCCTGTTTGTGAGGCTGTATAGGGTATGTCCTTGAACCACCTTGCTGTGATTGCTATATAGGGTATGTTTATCAATCCAAAATCTTGAATAAGAACATAATCCTACTGTGATTTGATTAAGTTGATGTTAGAGTATGCTATGCTTTGATTTGCTTAAGTTAATGTACATTCTCTCACATCGCACGTTTAGTGCAGTAGACATGCTTGGGCTGTGATTGCTGTGTGGGGACCCTGTTTTTGGTTAATATTTTAAGGGAAGGGAAGGCAAATAATTAAAGTGCCGACCTCTTTTTTGGCTTTTTTGGTTGTCATGTAGGGGCATATTGTCAGTGTGGGAACCTCTATTTACTAAAGTCCATGAGAGTGGGGGGACTCCCATGTGCAATTGTCTAGTGGTCCCAAAAACTAATGATTATTTTTCTTGTTCTTGGTGTAGTAATGGTGCATGACAAGGATTATGTCGCCGTTATAGTTTGCTATAATGGGGAATTTGTGATTGGGGAGGATGAGTGGGAGTATGAGGGTGGAAATGAGGGCACCATCTTTGTGGATATAAAGAAGACATCTTATATAGGATTTCTTAGGGATATAAATACTTATTTGCCTTGTAAAGTTCAGAAGCTGCTGTATTGTATTCCTGGGAAAGACTTAAGAGAGGGTTTGAGATACTTAGAAGATGATAATGGTCTGAGGGATGTTCTATACCATTATCTTCATGGTGAAGAGGTAAAAATATTTGTTGAGTACAATAGTGAAAGTGAGGATGAAGATGATGATGGAGAGAGCGCCGGAGTAGGACAAGAAGGAGATGATATTCAAGGTAGTACTGACGTTAGGGTCGAAGGAGGGCAGGATAGATATGATGGACATGAGAGAAGCGCAGATGCAGTTCACCAAAGTGATGATGACATAGGTGATGTCACAATCTCTGGATTAGATTGGGAAGTAGTTGAATCAACTGATGATGATGATGGAGGGTTGCATGCTGAAAATTTTATAAGTGACGACGACGAGGAGGAGGAGCTTGTACAGTCAAGAATACAACAAAGGGATTTTTTAACAGCTAAGTTTGCAGCTTTGCAAGTAGCCGAGGAAGTTCCAAACAGACTTGAAGGCCCTATAGATGCTGGTGCTGCTGGTGAGGAGACTGACTATGAAGAAAGCGTTGAGAATGCTACTTCCCAGGATGAGCTTGAAGAAGATGAAGGACCTATGCATAGAAGGAAAAGGAAAAGTAAGTTTCCTTCTTATGATCCATCCGTTGCCTCTCCCACTTTGTCGGTAGGCATGAACTTTCATGATGCTAAACAATTTAGGGAAGCTATAATGAAGATCTCCATTGCTGCACAAAGGAACATTGACTTCATTAGAAACACTAAGACCTTTGTAAGAGCTAGGTGTTCGCAGCAAAATTGTCCATGGAAGATCTATGGTGCATTTGTTAGGAAAACTAGATCTTTCCAGATTAGAGCCTACAAGTGCATGGTTATTGAAGCAATTCTTTGAATTGATTAAGCTGATGCCTCAGATGAATACTACTCAGTTCAGGATGCTGGTGAAGGAGCAGGTAGGCATCAATATATCTAGGAATCAATGTAAAAGATCAAAGCAAAAGGTGATGAAGA
Organism: Eucalyptus grandis; assembly: GCF_016545825.1. Lineage (NCBI taxonomy): Eukaryota > Viridiplantae > Streptophyta > Magnoliopsida > Myrtales > Myrtaceae > Eucalyptus > Eucalyptus grandis. Next base: position 6,970,458 of record NC_052620.1, read on the forward strand.
TACTCATTGGTCAGTACAGCGGTGAATATGGACAGTTGTGGGACTATGCTTGGGAGTGTAGGTTGCAAAATCTTGGAAGTAGAGTGTATCTCGAGGTTGTGGAGAGACCACTTCCTAATATTGGGACGAAGTTTGATAAATTCTATGTTTGTTTTGATGCATGCAAATGAGATTTTTTATCTGGTTGTAGACGGATTATAGGATTGGACGGGTGTTTTTTGAAGGGCTTGTGCAAGGGAGAATTGCTGGCCGCAATTGGAAGAGATGCAAACAACCAAATGTTTCCCCTGGCTTGGCTGTTGTGAAGGTAGAGAACAAGGACAATTGGTCTTGGTTCCTAAAAAAATTGATGACTGATTTGGAGATAACAAATGGGGCAGGGTGGGCGTTCATGAGCGACCAACAAAAGGTAATGTTTGCTTTTTAAAATATTAACATACTTGTTTGCTTTTTGATATCAACATGTCATTTGCTTATATATATATATATATATATATTTATATTTTCAATTATTGCGGGGACTTGTTCAAAGAATGACCGAGCTGTTGCCTTATGCTGAACATCGAATGTGCGCGCGACACATATACACACATTGGGCAAAGACCTATAAAGGGGACAAGTTGCAGTCGCAATTTTGGCAGCTAGCAAAGAGCACGAATATGGCTGACTTTAGAATGGCCAAAGAAAATATGCTTCAATTGACAAAGGATGGTTATGATGCACTATTCCAAACAGACCGAAGCATTGGTGTAGGGCGTTCTTGATGAGGAATTCAAGTGCGATAACATTGATAACAACATCTGCGAAGCATTCAATGGGAGGATAATAGATGCTAGATGTAAACCAATTATCTCGATGCTTGAAGACATACGGGTTTTGGTCATGACTGCTGAAGGACAAAGAGATGACATTGCAAAGTGGACTAAGCAATATGGTCCTAGGATTGCTAAGAAATTGGATGACAACTTGGCTGCAAGTAGGTATTGTCATCCCATTTGGAATGGGGATGAAGGATATGAGATAATGAATGGTTCCGATAAGTATGTTGTCCATTTAGGTACGATGAAGTGTTCATGTAGAGTATGGCAACTCAGTGGAATTCCTTGTGCACATGCCATATGTGCAATTCAATTGAAGGGCCACAACACAGAAGACTACCTTGATGATTGGTACAAGAAATCGAAATATCTTGCTTCGTATCAATTCATGTTGCAGCCAATTAGAAGTAGCAAGTTCTGGGAGCCAACGGATCACGAAGCACCTCAACCTTTGCCACTAAAGAAGAGAATGGGAAGACCAAAGAAAAAAAGAAAAATGACGAAGGGAGAGGACTCATGTCACTGTAGGATGAATAGGATGGGTGTACCAATAAAGTGCTCTTTTTGCCACATAGCAAGGCACAATATTAAGGGTTGTCAATTAAAGAAGCAGCAGGAACAATTGAGGCCAGTTGAAGGGCCTAGTGAAGGGACAGTTGGAGAAGGAGAAACAGAAAGGCGAAGTGAGTCGACGATAATAAACCAAGTAAGTCATGAAAATTGTGTTTATGTTGCTTTATGGTTTGTTATGAATATGTACATAGATATAAGTGACATGTATGTAATGTTTTTGTCTTTATCAGGTCACGGTGACACGTGAAGAATTGGCCGAAGCCCCTGCTATACCTGAAAATGAAGGGCCTGTTCAAAGAACCGAAGGTGGAAGACAGCCAGTTGCAAGATTGGCTAAAACAACTGGAGGGCTAGTTAAGTCGACTGTTCTTCAGCAACAACAGAGAAAAAAAAAATACCCGGCGGTTAAATGATTTGAGTTTACTTTTCATTTACGTTCTAATATGGCTGATGTTATATTTATGATGTCCTTTGCCTTTTCTCGAGTTCGAAGAAGACAAGCTAGAGCTCAGCTGCTAATAGAGGGCCCAACTAAAGGGCCACCACAAGATCCATCACCAAGGTCATCACAAAGGCCACTAGAAGGGTCATCACAAGGGCCACTACCAAAGCCTACCGAAGGTGTCACTGAAGCTGAAGGCGTAACCAGAAAAACAACTAGAAGAAAGCCAAAGCCAAATCAAGAGCCACCTATAAGAAGGCCATCTACAAGACACCTAGCTGAAGAATTGGCCGAAGAAGCCCCTTCTGTAGCTGAACAGCCACAAGAGCTGAAGAAATCACATGCGAGAAGAAGAGGCAACCAATCACAAGTACCTGAAAGTGATGCTCCCCTTCGAACAAGAAGGGCTCCTGGGAAGAGACTTAAACAATATGGTTATGGCCTTTATACAGATGACCATTCTGGAACAGTTATTCTTAATGTAAGTTTTATAGGCTGCATTTAATTTAATTTATAGTGCAAACTTTTGTTGATAATTGAGTTTTCTTTTTGAAGCATGGGAGAAGTTCGAGGTTCTTATCTCTCAAGGCCGAACTCAGAATCAACGGCTGCGCCAACAAAGAAGAAGACATTGCCTGCGCCAACAAGAAAGAAGAGTAAGAAGAACCCAGTTGCAGGTCCATCGAATTAGTTCAGCCTACAACAGTTGTAGCTCCTTCTGAATCAGTTTAGCCTAGGACAATTGCAGCTCCATCAGACTCAACGCATCCCAAGACAGCTGAAGAAGAAGTCTCACGTCCAATTAGAAAAAATCGATGCTAACTGTTTAAAAATTTAAGCTATTAAATAAATGCGTTTTTATTATTTAAATATTTTAACATAGATTTCAGTGACACTAACAAGTCGGCAAGCCTCCAACAGGAATTGATTCTATTAATCCCGCCGCGCTAGACCAATCCTCGCCGTGTGCCCCTGTCCGATGCCAAGCCAGCCTCAACGAGGCTCCACCCAGCACCGACAATCACTCACCGAGCTCCTGCAACATTTTCCAGCAAGCACCAACCCTCCGCTGCTGCATTTAACTCGCCCTTAAAGCTCTCCCATCGTGTCTAGCTTGCCGACGAAGACCTCGGGCAAGTCATTGGACTTGACGGCCGCACCTCCGCCTCGCATCGACTTTTACTTAGGTAAACCCTTAATTGAGGTAGGTCAAGTTCATGCAATTTCATACGGTTATTTAATTTTACTATAGAGTTTCAATGCATGTTATTTGATAGTTGGACCTTAGGTTATCACATTAATATTTTGATTATTCCTTTGCATTAATTAAGGTGTGTTAGGGCATCCGCCCTTAGAGGCTAAAGGTCGGGCCCCTAACATGTTGTCTCATGTGTGACTTATATCATAGTTTGTTATGTTTGATTTATTAAATATAATTCGATTGCTTTGAAATAATATATCATTGATTTAATAAAATTTGGGTATGACATATATTTCAATGTATCATGAGATTTTATGCATATATCACATTTTATATGTCTCTTGCATGTTTAGAATTTAGGATCATAATTCATGTCAAGGATAATGCATATTTATTTTAGAATTCATATGGAATTAGGATAATTTATAGTTTTATTAATAAAAAATAAAATCAAATATAAATGTCATTTAAGTTATATAGATTGCATATAGGATTAATTAGTTCATAATATGCATGTCACATATTGCACGTCATTTAGTGAGCCACATGCTTTAGGGTCAATATTTTCAAAATCACCTTATGTAGATAAATTTAATTAATAAATGCATCTCATTCAGTATTCATGTTGATTTTGCTTAAAAGAAATACCAAAAGGATTCAGTATTGCATCATCAAGTCACTACCTTTTGAATAAATGTCATTAGATCATGTCTAATGTCCTAGGTAGACCAAGTCTTTTATTTCTATAAGAAAAGAAAACACAAAATAGGCACACAAAGTCCAAATAATAGCATTAATTTATTAATAATCCTATCTCGTGTCGTTAGTGTCGCATATAGGTTTTTTGTTTACCACAGCATATGTCATTTCGACCTTCGATATAAATTGGTTCTTTCTCGGATTTGGCTGAATTTCAGAGACAATAAACACAACACAATGCTCTAAACTATAGTGCAGAAATTACGAGTCTCTGATCTACACATGACCCAAAAATCCTGTATTGAATTTCAATTGTGGGACAATAATACTTTGAAAATCAAGCAAACATTAAGGCTCCGTTCGTTTCACGGAAAATATCATGTTTCCGGAAAACATTTTCCTGGAAGTTATTTTCCAGGAAAATGACTCTATTTTCCGGTGTTCGGCCAAAATTTAAAATTCGAGTGGAAAATATTTTCCCTTTGTTCGTTAGCTCAAACATTTTCCTGAAAAAAATTATCAAAAATTGAATTTTAATATTTTTAATTGACCAAAAAATTTATTTTATTTATTTATATTTTTTAAAATGATTTTTAATTATTTATATTTTTTAAAATAGAAATTTTTATTATTTATTATTTCTTTTTTTTTTTCCTTCCTCCTTCCTCCTCCTTCTTCCTCCCGATTCCTCCCGAGCGGCTTCGTCCGTCGCCTCCTTCCTCCTCCTTCTTCCTCCTCCTTCCACCGCCGTCGCCTCCTTCCTCGCTTAACGATGGCCGGGCGCCCGCCGGCCGACCAAGACCCGTGGGCCGAGATCCGGCGAGCTCGAGGCTCGGCCGACCTCACCCGAGCTCGCCGGATCTGGTGTGAGCTCGAGCTCGCCCGGATCGGGAGCCCGAGCTCTGCCGCTAGATCCGACGAGCCGCGAGCTCCGCCGCCAGATCCGGCGAGCTCGAGGCTCGCCGGATCTCACCCGAGCGCGCCGGATCTGGCGATAGAGCTCGAGCTCGCCCGGATCGGGAGCCCGAGCTCTGCCGCTAGATCCGGCGAGCCACGAGCTCCGCCGCCAGATCCGACGAGCTCACGGCTCGCGGCCGCACGACGAGCGGCACGGGACGGGCGGCTCCGCCCGAGCCTCCGGCGCCGCCGCGGTGCTCCCTCTTGAGCCGGATCCTCCCAAGTGGCTTCGAGCCGCCGGGGAAGCTGAGCGCGGCGGCGGCGGCGGTGCCCCGGCTGGAGCAAGCAGGCAGGAGTGGCCGGGAGGGCGGAGGCTGATCCGGAGAAGGACGTTGTCGAAGCCATTGCAGCAGGGAGAGCAAGAAAGAGAGAGAGAGAGAACGTGAACTGATGAAGGAAGGAGAGAGCAGCGGGAGCGCGCGAGAGGTGCGGAAAATGATTTCGTCTTTTCAAAAGAGGAAATCATTTTCCGTGATTTCAAGAAGGATTTTTCGGTCAACGGAAAATATTTTCCGTTGACCGTGTATTTTCCACCATCTGAACACCGGAAAATTCGGAAAATATTTTCCTGGAAGTTATTTTCCGCGAAACGAACGGAGCCTAAATAACAAATTCGTAGGCAATCCATTTGGTATAAAAACTAACACCACTTGATATAAAATTTAACACCATGGAACTTCCTGATAAGATCATATTTATTTTTGGAAACTCAATCGTCCATTGAAAAAAGAAGTCAACTTTCATTCACTCATTCAAATGCTACCTAGATGTGACCACCAAATGCTTGGCTTTAGGAATAGTGAGCACAAACTCCTCAGTCGTGTCAAGCTCACTCGGTGACATGTAGCTAGGAAGCTCCCAGTCAAAGCAGCGCATGAGCTGAGCAATTACGAACCGCACCATGGTCAAGTCGAGCTGCATCCCAGGGTGCCCTCGGTGGCCTGTTCCGAACGGCAGGATATGAAAGTCACGCCCCTTAACATCCACGCTCGACCTAAGAATCTTTCAGGCATGAACTCTTTCGGGTCATGAGTGGTCCACACTTTCGGGTCCCTTCCAATGGACCACTCATTCACGATGAACCTCGACTTATGGAAGCCGTTTACCGTGCAGTCCTCGGTCGCCTCGTGGGGAAGCAAAAGCGGAGCCACCGGGTGAAGCCTCATGGTCTCCTTGATGACCATGTCTAAGTAGTCCAAGCCCTCTAACCGCTCTATTCAGCCACGACTTTCTCTAATTATTCTTGGAGCTTTTTCATTGCCCTAGGATGTTTTATAAGTTCGGCCATTGCCCACTCTGTTGCTGTCATTGAAGTGTCCATTGAACCCACCAACATGTCCTTCACGAAGAAATATATCGAGACTCATATTAGCAAGTATATCGATTGTATTTATCAAACATATTTATAATAGAGTAAGATATGCATGTTATGAGAAAAACCCATAGCATTGAAAATATAAACTTTATACCATCAATTACTACAAGCGTATGGAGCACCCTTTTAACAAAATCAATAGGTTAATTGAACCCATCGGGAAACTACTTATGACATTTCCCTAAGTGTGATCTTTACTAGGAATAAAACTTTATAGAAAAGATAAAAAGGTTAATTTTCTTCTTGAAATATTGGGTATGCGACTATGGTAATTATTATTGCAACTAGCTAATCCTACATGAATTAACTTATTAAAACCCTATTTGAAATATGGACCATGAATCACTCAATAATGAATAGATTTTGTTGTCTCTAGCACTTATTGTTTCGGAGTTGAAAAAACTCGGTCGACCAGCTCAGCCTCAGGTGCTCGAAAGAGACAGGCACGTGAAGTATGTATTTCAAGAAAGAGACGATACTCTATCGTTATACTTGTCGTCTACTTCGCGTATAGGAGCCACGTGGTTGATCGGTAGATAGACAACGCAGAGGCTTACGAGATTCGTGGACACCGTCCGTTCACAAGAACATATGAAGAAGCTAGCAACACTTTCTGTTGTAACCATACACAAGACCCATAGACAGAATGATATTGTTTAAAAATTGCCATTAAAATTTGTAAATCTTAGGTAGAAGAGAGGATGAGAAGATGACGCCCAGGAAAAGTACTAGAAAAGTTCATAAATTTATTATATTGATACCGATTTAGTTGTAAACTTTTTAATTGAATCAATTTAGTTTGAAACCTTTTCACATTGATATCAATTCAGTTCATCCGGCCAATCTTGATAGGCTGGTGTTCATGTGGACGCTAGCTGGTGTCAGCCGTTTGGCCAAACTAATGTGATAATTTTTTAATAATTTTTTTTTTTTTTTTTCGAATTTTTTATTATTTTTTGTTTTTTTGTTTTTCTCTTCTTCTTCTCCTTGCGGTGACCAGTGAGGCTTTGGTGATGCTCGTTGGCCATGGGTGACCACGAAACCTCGTCAGCCATTGTAGAGAGAAGAAACCCAAGGAAGAAGAAGAGAAAAGAAAAAAAAAAAAAAAAAAAAAAATTAATAACAAATTTAAAAAAATAAAAATTATTTGAAAATTCCCTTGTTAGAATTGGATGGATGGCTAACATCCACATTAGCACCGGCCGGGCAAATTGACCGGATGAACTCAATTAGTACCAATAAATGGTTAGGATTAAATTGATTTCATTGAAAAGTTTAGAAATGAATTAGTATTAATATAATAGGTTTATGATTTTTTTAATACTTTTCCCGACACCCATTTAACATGCTTAATCACATATAGACAAATTCTACGCGGATATAATAGTTGAAATATTAAAATTCGTCTACAAAATGGATTTGCAGACTTTGTTCGATATTTCTATAGGGGCGTCCATATGCTCAAGTATCGGCTCATGAACTATCTTTGAACCCTAACTATGCTCATCTCAGAGCCTCAAACAGTAGGATCCTTGTTCTGATAAATTTTCCACTCCGACGTATGCTTAGATAACTGACCAATAATTAAGGTTACAGGGATTATTTGTTAATCTAGCTGCAAAATTTTGATTAATTACCAGAATTATTGCTTTGACATGGGGCCTGTCGTTATGGTGCTCTCCTTCGTTCAATCCCATGACAACTAACATGACATCAACAAAATTTGATCAATTACCAGAATTACGGCTTTGATATGGTGCTCGTCAATAATCGTCTCGAAGAAAGCTTACAAGCTTACGGCTTTCATGGCTTCGTCAACCCCTGAAGATCAAATTCAACACTATCGCTTCTTGAATCACGGCCTTAACCCCTCTCTCGTCAAACTCCTTGTCTATGTACTTCTTCCCAAAGACCATCCGACAACTCATGTTGGCGCTTAGCGATGAGATCTTCACGCTCAAGTCAGTGGCCATGCGGTCGTGAGATGCGTCTTTGGGAAAATTCACAAGCAAGCTGACCTCCTCTCTTCTCATGGACAGAAGTAGTTGATTTTTGCATTGCTAAGGAGCTCCAAAGTGCACATCTTTCTAATGTTCCTCCAATACAGGCTGTATGGTGCGAATGCCAAGCTCCTTTGCTCATAAGACATGTGCTTTGAGGCCTCATGAGGTGGCCGGCTCACGAAAGCAAGATTTTGGGTTTTGAGGAATTGCCTAGCCACTTCGGGCGATCAGACAGCCATTGTGGGCACGAACCAGAAGCACAAATACATGAGGGGCCCATATTTTTAGTTAATTTGTGAACATCGTGGTGAGGGTTTTCCAAGAATCGGAAACCCTGTTGGACCAGGAGGCAATTTCTTCATGCTCTGCGTTTCCCTTAGCAAAGCTTGCAGTCGGAGATGAGCAATCAAAGCGAAGGTGAGTGTTATCCAGATCCAAGCCATTGAGGTGGTTACTTGTACGGAAGTGGGGATGAAGATGGTGATGGGGACAATTTCGGTGCATGCATAGATAAAGAAGTGACAGGGAGAGGGGTGTTTCTAGGCTAAAGCGGATGACATTTATTACTCTTTGTTTTTAGTGGGCCCGTTCATACAGAATCAGAAGACAACATATTAATTTAGAAATAGTGAAAAAAGAAAACATTGAATCTCACGATGCGGATTAATTTTGTCAATCATATATTTGACGTGAAGGATTTAAGAAGCCAATGATCGCGAAATGGGGAAAGAAACACAAGTGATGGGGTCTTCGACGTAGGGATTTTTCCTATTTTATGGATATGGATATTAGGACATTTTTAGCGATATATGATTAAAATATATATTTAATCCCTCCAGATGTATGCAAACCTCCCCATCCACGTATAATAAGTAATAAATATTCGTCTGAAGGGTGATAGCCATAACCTAGAGATGGATCACTTAACTGACCCTTAGGGGCTTTTACTTAACAATGCTAATATAAAGTATATATCAATATATACAAGAAAAAAATAATAAAAAATCTCAAATTTATACATGTATGACATATTTACTATAAATAATTTTCTTATGACATCAAAAACTCCATCCTTGTAGCTATGTGATATATTTACTCTTCAACAAGATTGGTCCAATGAATTTTCAGTCATTTCACTTAAGCCTTGCAAGTGCCTTGTTAATACAATTTACCTCCCATCCTCCATGAAGGCAAATTTTTAATAATGCTCATTGATAGAATATTGACGTCGTGTAAACATATCACATGAATACATGTTTGAGACTTTTTGTGACAAAAAATTAAAGATAAATGTGTTAGAATGGGTATAGTTTATGCGGTTATGAAAAAGACATATATAGATGGGAAAGAAATAAAAGAAAACGAGAAAGAAATAAGATAAAGGAAATTCAATTTCTTTTGGGTTACGTTTATTTTGTGAAAAATATTTTTTGGCCTTTGGATCGCTTGAGAAAACGAGTCACAGGATAATGTTTTTCTAATTAATGGAAACCTACACCTAATTTTTTTTAAAAATCATTTTCTTTTTAAAAATAGAAAAATTATTTTTTAAAATAGGACTAGAAATTAGCACTTGGGCACAAGAACCTAATGTTTATATTCTAGCTCCTTGCAGATATCCTAAGTCTAGATGCCAAGGTTGGATCTACCGGGGTCCATTAAGGCCAAGCACAAGTCTATAAAGGTGTCCATGCTCAAATCTCCCTCACCTGCGTTAGGGTCCATCGAGATCGAGACCCGAGACCCTAGTACCCATGTCTACGTCCTAGGCCTAAGACCCTAGTGCTTGTGCCCTAGTTCCGACACCCAAGCTAAACACCCTAATGCTTGGGTCTAGATCCCCACACATGAGGTTAGGTCTATCGAGGCCAAATGCTAAGCGCTTGAGCTTAGGGCCTCAGGTGCCTATGTCTAGGTCCTTGCACCTGGGATCAAGTCTTCTACACCCAAGCTTGGGTCACCAATGCCCGGGCTTAGGTCCATCGAGGCTGGCCACCGAGACCCGACTAGCTATGCGTAAGTCACTAGAGCCTAGATGGCATATATCTATTTAGGAAAATCAAATTTAATTTTCCTTTCTAAACAACTGAAAATATTTTATGGGTATTTTTCACATTTCAATCAAATATAGGAAAATATTATTTTTCTAGAAAATGATTTTCTGAAAAATATTCTTTGGAAAATGTAACACCTTTTGCAAAACAAACGGCTAAGTTTACAATGAGAAACATGGAAAGACCACGATGCGATTCATTTGCTCACCCAGCCAAGTCCAAGCAAGCAAGCTGATCTCCTCTCTTCCCATGGATTTTTTTTTTTTTTGGAACATCTTCCCATGGATTTGAAGGAGTTGATTTTTGCATTGCTAAGGAGCTTAACAGTGCACATCTTTCTAGCGTTCCTCCAATACGGACTTTGCGGCACAAACGCCAAGCTCCTTTGCTTGTAAGAGAAGTGCTTCGGGGCCTCATGAAACGGTCAGCTCGCAAAAAAAAGATCATGGATTTTGAGCAATGCTTGAATAATAGCCTATACTTAAATTAAAAAAAAAAAAATCATTTTTTCAAAATAAGGCTAGAAATCAATGCTTGAGCACTTGGAACCCAACATTTGTTCTTGGCTCTTGTAGCAAATTCGAGTCAAGAGGTTAAGGTCGGGTCTATTGAGGCCAAGCCTAAGTCCAAAGAGGCCTAGTTCAAAATCCCGGTACCCAAGCTCAAGTTAAATTTATTTAGGTTTATTTTACTAATTAAAATTTTATTTTGTCATTTCGGATAAATAAGATAATCAATAATAAATAATAAAACACAACAAAAAAATAGTAAAAACAAACAAAAACAAAAGCAAAAGCCCAGCCCCTCTCCTCTTTTCTTTTCCTTCGTGCAGGTTCGCGAGGCCTATTCGCGACCTAACTGGCCCGGTCCCCTCTTTCTCCTTTGTCTTCTTCCTCCCATCTTCTTCTTCCTTCCTCCTTCTTCCACCCTCGCAAGACACGCGCGGCGACGAAGATGCGCTCAAGCACAACCTACAACGGAGAGAGAGGAGCGTAGGCTGGTGGGCGAGAGGACGCAACATTGAAGGCGAGCATGCCTCGTGGAAGGGGAAGATTTGACGCCGGTTCGGCCTGCACCTAAGGCCGGTCGGCGTGCGAGGGCCGACGGCCGAACCTCCGTCGACCGGCCTCCTCCTCACTTATAAATAAAGGAGCACCTCCGTTGACGAAAACATAGCAAGCTCCGAGATCTTCCCATTGAGAGACTTCGGGGGAGGAATCGAAGAGCGAGCGAGAAAGAAATCGGGTTGCAAGCTCGGCCGACCTCCCACTAAGAGACTTCGAGGGAGGCCGCCGGCGAGCGAGTCCGAGGAGGTCAGATTTGGCCGGTGGAGGCTCGGATCTGACTGGAGTGAGAGAGAAGCGAGGTCGGAGGAGGCGAAGGAGTTCTAGATCCGCGAAGAGGGGCAGAAGAAGAGGTCCCACCCCCGACGCCACCGGCTGTGCCGAATCCCACCGTGCCACCGTCTCGTCATTGACACGCCAACCGAGCCCGGAACGCCGCAAATAGGTAGCATATGCCCTTTAATGCATCGTCCTCGTCGATCCGTCATTGATGCCCGTCGAAACCCTAGCTGCCGTTATTTGCGTCCACGCCTTGAGCCACCGTGAGATCCGGTCCCTCGTTGCTCTCTATCCGTCGCCCCGACGTCGTCCGAGATCTAAAGGTCGCCGTCATCGCCGCAAGCTGTGCCACCGTGCCGCGCTAAAGCCGAGAGCAGGTGACGATGGAGCCCGCCTACGCCGTCCATCCAGCTCTAATGGCCATCGCCTTTGCCATTCATTGCCGTCGATGTAGCCACCGTAGCCGCCGTTGCCACCGTTGCCGCCGTAATGCTCCCGTTTTCCCCTTTGGCATCATGGATTCGCAAACCCTAGGGTTTGCGATTTCCGAGTCACGAAGCGGATTTGGGTTTGGAAAACCGGTAGGGATTTCGCAATTTAAGGGCGGCGGAAGCGGGTCGAATCCGGATAGGGTTTTGCCGGGAGCGAGTTGTGGAGTCGGGTCGTCGGGCGGGCCGGGCTAGGCGTCCGCCACGGTGTTGTTTTTAAAAAAAAAAAAAAAAAGTCGGGCCCGCTACATGGGCTGTCTGCGTTTAGGGCTGGCCCGAGTCGGACCCAACCCGCGACCCGACCCGGTCGTCCTTTTTTTTAAAAAAAAAATTAATTTTTTTAAATAAATAAATAATAAATAAAAATTTCCAAAAAAAATCAAAAAATATAATTTATTTTCGAAAAAATATTAAAAAATATTTTAATTCCCAAAAACCAAAAAATATTGAAAAATATTAAAAAATATTTTATTTTCCAAAAAATAAAAAATAAAAAATATTCCATATTTTCCAAAAAATGCCAAAAATCCAAAAAAAAAAGCCAAAAATTCATGAACAAGCCAAACAAATTCAGAAAAAGCCAAAAAGACTTGTATTTTTCCAAAATACCAAGAACTCCAAAAATCCCTTTTATGTAAAAAAAAAATTAGAAAAGACTTAAAAATGTTTTCCTCCCAAAAATGCGTGGAAAATCCCCCAAAAATCCAAAAAACCTTAGGGTTTAAACAAAGATTAGGTACCGAAATGGCATTAATGATTAACTAGTGTAATCAAGTCCCCGATCCTAATTTCTCTGGTTGCGCAAGAGTGAGTATTTCTCCCGATATTTCGCTTGGGTTTCTAATCAATCCGCCCCAAATCGATTAGTGGCGACTCCATTTTAAAAATTAATTTACAGGTTAAAAACTTAGACTATTAAAGTCGTGAATTGGTGGACTTGGGAGAGTTCGGGCTTAATAAATTCAGCCGAGCCATTAGCCTCCTTAGGCGCCCGTATCCGATTGCGGGCGCTGAAAAAGAGGTCGCGACAACTTGGCAACTCCGTTGGGGACTTTGAGGACTTAGGCCATTTTATCTTTGTTTAAATGCTTTGCTGACTTGGATTTTTTTCTTTTGTGCGGGGTAATAGCTTAAAGTTTTTTATTATGTTAAAATAAAATGTTTTGTGATTATAAACTGTTGTGCATGCTTTCTTGTTTTAAACACTACACATGGCACACACAACTCGGCCGCCGGACCTGGGCCGCCATAGGATTTCTAAGATGGTGTTAAGAAAGATACGACCTCGAACGCGAGACTGCGATGTAGAGGTTGCCTTTCTTTTCCCCGAATTTCTTAGTCGAGGTTAGGAGGGTATCTTTGCTAACGCGAGACTGCGATGGGCGGATGTCCTTTTAATCTCAACAAACCTTCTCGGTTAGAAATCGAGCGCATGTCCCATGCACATGTTTTTGTGCTTGCCATTTTTCTTTAAAAGTAAAGTAATTTCTTTACTTTTACTCAGTCTTTTTATTTGGCCCAAGGCAATTTAGGATAAGCTTTTCAAGTCCCAGTCTATATGCGATGGGGAAATACGATATCCAGTTCATTCCTACTCCCAAGGCGGAGCTCTTCAGATGGTGGGGTCAATTAGATCAGGTTGCCCAAGAGCGTGTGAAGGCCAAAGTCGGTCATCTCCTATCATTGATCCAAATCACTGTTCGCCCGAAGTCATACAAGCCATGGCACATTTCGGTGCCCGAAGACGATTACATTTATGTTTGGTAGGTTTGAGCTAATCTCAACCTTGGAAGAATACAACATCATCACTTTCGGAATGCCTCTTGAGAAAAAGCTCGTCAAACCATCAACATGCATCATCCCGCTGCGTGGGTTAGTGAGGCTTTTAAGAACTGAAGTCCATACTATGATACAAATTCTTGAAGATAACCATAATACCCGCCCACTAGAATTTATGAATGCATGTTTCCAAAATCAGCCTATGACCCAAAAAAGTGAGATTTTCCTCCGGCATTTTTCGGGCTCATCATCTTCCCCATCAAAGAAATGCCATAAGTCCTAAGATGGCATGGATAGTTGATCAAATCTTGAGATGGGGGAATTATGTCAACATGATTTTAACTGAAACATTCTTATCCTTTAATCGTTTTAAAGACAACATGGAGAAAATCACGCGAGCCTCTCCTGAAATTTTACAAGTCTGGTTCTTTTCTCACCTAAGCAAATTTTGAGACTTCATGCGATCGTCTGAAACGAATGATTTCGAAAATCCATTACAAAAATTTATGATTTTAGGACAATACATTCACAATCAAAGCTGTTTAAATTGGGTAAACTTCCTAAGAGACCCGGCTCCCGAGGCATTCCAATGGTGTGCTGGTTGGTTCCATGAAAAGAGAGCTCGCTTCACTTACAAGCGCTGTCTCCTAATTCCGTTGCTCGGCCTCACCGACGCCATTCTCTATTACCCATATCGGGTGGCACGACAATATGGAGCCCTTCAGGAGATCCCATCGCCTTTCAAGAGGATGATCCCTCCAGTTCTTTTCAACACAAGCCGTGACTATGCATTCGAAATTTCTACCACTGAGGAAACCTGGGACAAGTGCCATCGCAAAAGGATCGTGGTACCCGAGGGCTTGAGGGAGAAGAAAAGCCCACCACGCCTCCATGTCCTACATCCATAATTATCGTATCCCGACAAAATGGAAGCCATCGGTCCCTCACTCAATCGGAGAGCAACCAGCACGAGCAAGCAGCTCATGGAGAGGGATTTGGGAATGGATTGGATACATACCTTAGAGTCGGTCCAAGAAAGCAAGCATCTGCGCAAGCTCAAGACTCCCCGTCACATATAAATTGACAATCATGTGCCCCTTAGTGTTAATAGTGTGAAAGTTTTGTCCCATTTTAGGGACTTTTGTTTAATATCTAGTATTTCATTCTATCATTTCAATTTCAAGTTTTAGATGTTAGGAGTTGGCAGTCTATAAATCCTCTTTTGATAAATAAAAAAACAATTAGACCATTGCCATGGGTCAATCTTTTGTTTACTTTCATGCTCATTCATTGTTTTCGCAATGAACAGGTAATTATGAATCGCCGGCCACCAATAGCTCGCGAATGGCCTCATGCACTAGGGCCCGATCATAATGATGTACAAAATTGCCTCATTAACATTGAAGACGGCGTAGGACAGATGTCCATTGTCCTTCAACAACTCTCGAGACAAATGAACTCTACTCAAGCTGAGCCCAACTCTGTAGTTGCCTTAAACACCATCATGATACCCGCAAATTTGCGAAGAAAATAGCCGTACCATAGACATTTTGAAAGGATCATGAAAAAGTTAAGCGGTTTGCATGACAGAATCCTATGGACTTGTCCAATTACGCCGGCATTGAGATTCCCGAAGAGCTCAAAGCACCTGAATGCGAAAGGTATGCGATACCTCCCGCCTAGAGACCTACTTGCAGCCTACCACGGTCCGAAAGATGATTCAATCGTATCAATCGAGCTTGGCGACCCTTCCTTGCGATGGTACATTGTCAGGAAGATTAGTCCCCTTAAAACCTGGAGGGAACTAATTCATGTTTTTCACCAAGAGTATAATATTGACATCACCCTTGACATCACCTTGCCCTACGAAGAGCCGATGATCGCGGAGCACGAGGAGCCGTTAGTCGTTGAGATAGGAGAGGAACATGTCAATGAAGCCTTGCATAATAAATGGACAGCTGAACAACACCCTGTTACTGGAAAATTTCCCACTAGGAAAGGTAAGGAGCCTTTGTACGAGATCAAAGACACAGAGCTTGTTCAAGACCGGGGCATGACTGGACGACTTCCCAAGCTTACTCCAAGAGCTAGGCTCCAAAGAATACCAACCCCTATCAACTTGGAAAGTGAATCAGATAGTGAAACTCTAATCGAGTTGGCAAAACGAAAGGCCTTACTCAAAGGTCCGGACCGGAAGCCAAGAAAAGAAAGCCTAAGTAGGTTAATTCAGCATCTACCGACGAGCCATCGCACCAAAGCTTCGAACATTCCCAAGAATACAGCTTTGAAGGCTACCATCCCCTAGAGTACAACCACGAAGACTTCCCGGCCCTAGAATACAATCCCAAGGAATTCTAGCGTTATTTCGACAACAAAGCGACGATTCATAGTATAATCAAGCTGTTTCCTACTCTCATCCGAGGATGAAGGCCCGTCGAAGAGGAAGCATACGTCTTTATCAGATTACGATCCTAACGAAGTACTAAGCTCGTCCTTTGACCATGAGGATAGCTTCAATACTTCATTCTCATTCGGAAATTTTGACCAAGAAGAAAGCAATGGGGTAATCTCGATAGAATCCAACTTCCCTGAAACAGAAAAATTCACCACTACAATAGATATGCAGTGGGAAAACCAGTGGCCTAACCAAGATACATCAAGCCCGTCTTGCGCTCATAGGATCATAATGGCACAACTTGTCCCGTGGCTCATTTGTAATATCTCCACGTTGAAATGAGTCGGTACTATAGCCCGATGTCATTCGCAACTTAGGTATTTCAAGAAAGTCTTACGGGGTGCATTACAATGGTTCATCACAAAAGCCAAACATCTACCTCATGAGAGATTGGAATGAGCTGTCTTCTGCATTCCCTTCCAGTATCAAAGCCGGATTGGGAATGAAGTGCCTTGTCGAACTTGGTTCACTTCATAAGAAGACCAATGGAGGATTTACGAGCGTATGCAAGGAGATGAGAGGCTTTTATGATGCAAACTTACCCTCAACCGCGAAGAAGAAATGATAAACTGTTCATAGGGGCCGTACCTCGCAAGCATCGTTGTTGGTTGCATGGGTTGCACTTCCATAGCTTCAATGAAGTGGTCCTCTCATGCGAATACTTCGAGTCACTGGAGGCGAGGAACTCAAAGGCGCTTGATTTCGGAACCAACACTATCAAAGCACTCATTTGCGCAAGAGTTTTCATGGGCTTTACTTGTTTTTATAATTTCATGTTTCTTATCTTGTCTAGTATGCTACTATTGTATTTTCCATTCCAAGTACTCTATTGTATAGTTCTAATATTTTATTTTGAGAGCATGAGGCGGTACTCCAAACCTTGCCAGTGATGCTATCCGACCATGAAAAGAAAATATCATCCAAGGAGAATGCGAGGGCTGGGCTTCCTCATGCTTTTTTCTCCCCCAAAGACATATTTTGAAAATAAAAATATTTCATCACTCAAAAGCTTTTGTCAAAATAAGATGATAAATTTAAGCACGTTTGTCTTCCTAATCCTCTCACTTTATGTTTCAAAACATCATCCCCTTTGATTTAGTGTGACAAAGGTATTTGAAACTAGCACATCGTGTGAACAAACCAATTTCAAAAGAACACATTTTCAAGAAAACGGGGCAAACGAAAAAGAGCATCCCGTTTCAAAAAGGGTAAGTATTATCCCCTTAACATAATATTGAGAATGACAACCCCTCTCTTCTATTTATAGGATACAAAAGGTGAGACGTAATAGGTATAGGCATACAGTTGAAATCGAGGCATCCATGACATGCCTCACTCCTTGATTCCATCCTAAGCCAAATGACTATCTTGTCGCACGACGCGCCCAAACGGCTAGATATTACGGTTTCAACTTCAACATAAGGAAGAAGTTCTTTTTCTCCCTTTAAAGTGATTACTTGTCAACGGGAGAAAATCTAGACAGTCAAAGCGATCTATGGCCCCACACCCTGGACAATGACTTTGGAATCTAGAAACTTCACTCCAAACACATATTCTTCCAAGGAGTAATTACCATCAGAAAGCTTGAAATTTTTTATCTCGATTCCATAGAAGCTTAAGGTACATGACTTTTGCCCAATGACGCTATAGTTAAAGACGAAGGAGAAATTCCACGAAGGAAGGCGTTGAAGATGAATCAACGACCAACAATCATGCATACATGGTCACAAAGGAGGAAGGCCAATTGAAGGAAATATTGAACTATGCCAAGACGAAGAGGCTGTCACCAGTATACAGAAATCCTTAGGAATCAACAAATACAAACTCTGGGGAATGGTAATTTGGTATTGTTTCCAATACTCCCACTATCTGAACCCGCTTTTGACGTATTTTCCCTACTTGATAGGGAGCATCACAACTCAAGAACCAAACTCAATGGTTAGGTTTGACAAATCAATATTGGCCAAGCTAGTATGTGGAAATGACCTATATCAAATTTGCTTAGCTTCGTGTAAAAAGACATGTCATCCAGGAGCCAATTTAGAGAATAATTGACCTAACGAAGCAAGGGACATAGGACTTTGTGTCCCCCTCTCACTTCAGGTTCACCCAATCATCTGCAAATCAGTGAATGGTAAAGTTGTATCGCTTCCAGTTATTCGACTCTTGAAAGAGTTCATGAATAACACATTCCCTCTTGTTTGTTACAGGATCACCTGATTGTCAAAAACAAAGATAACAAATCAATGAGAGGCATGACAAACTCTCCCAAGCAAAATGGCATCTCAAGTATTGCCAAAGCAAATGACAGAGATCCTTCAGGCCTCAATTCACCTTTAATTTTGGCCCTGTTGATTGATCCATTTTCATCTTCTCTTCTGCAGGGGCAAAAACAGAGATGCCCGATTAGATCCACAACCCCGGTTGATCCTTCATGTGTCATATCCCTAATCAATAGGGATAACTATCAACACCCATTTGTGAATAACCATTTTGATGTTCAAAATTTAACATATTTGGAAACACCATTATGTTAACTCCTAAAGTTGTCAATAGGGTCTTTTTTTGAGTCAAAACCATTCACTTGTTTTGAAGAGTTCAAACTCCATCATATTCAAAATGTTGCATGTCATTTCGGATGAATTCTGCATGATGATTTTGTCTGTCTAAGTTACCGATTCCACGAGGATTATTAGAATAGACAGCTAAGTGAAGAATACAAGATTGATTGAGCATGCTGGATGAGGCATGTCGAGAATGATGAAAGGCAAGCCATATCCTACACACGAGTCCCCATCTATACACTTGTGAGATGAGTGCAGAAGATTCCATGACTGCAAGGGGTAAAGAGTTCTTTCGCGAATGGTACGATAACCAAAACAGTGAGAGGCATTTCATTGCTCATCCCATTGAGCCCTATATATTGGTGGAATTTTTGTCCTACCCCGTCAAGAACCACCCCACCTTTGGGGCAGATCAGAGGCAAAGCAGCATCACAAGGTGAGAAGAGGGATGTAAATTTTCTTGCTTGCACTTGCATCAATCTTCGGGTGTCTTTATTGCATATGAACACTCGCGTTAATTTAAGTGCCTTAGAATGACGAAGAGCAATTCTTTCAGAACCAACACTATCAAAGCACTCATTTACGCAGGAGTTTTCATGGGCTTTACATGTTTCTTATCTTGTCTAGTGTGCTACTGTTGTATTTTCCATTCCAAGTACTCTATTGTATAGTTCTAATATTTTATTTTGAGAGCATGAGGCGGTACTCCAAACCTGCCCAGTGATGCTATCCAACCATGAAAAGAAAATATCATCCAAGGAGAATACTGAGGGTTGGGCTTCCTCATACTTTTTTTTCTTCCCCAAAGATGTATTTTGAAAATAAAAATATTTCATCACTCAAAAGCTTTTGTCAAAATAAGATGATAAATTTAAGCACGTTTGTTTTCTAACCCTCTCACTTTATGTTTCAGAACATCATCCCCTTTGATTTAGTGTGACAAAAGGTATTTGCTAACACATCGTGTGAACAAACCAATTTCAAAGAACACATTTTCAAGAAAGCGGGGCAAACAGAAAAGAGCATCCCGTTTCAAAAACGGTAAGTATTATCCCCTTAACATAATATTGAGAATGACAACCCCTCTCTTCTATTTATAGGATACAAAAGGTGAGACGTAATAGGTATAGGCATACAGTTGAAATCGAGGCATCCATGACATGCCTCACTCCCGCATGATTCCATCCTAAGCCAAATGACTATCTTGTCGCACGACGCGCCCCAAACAGCTAGATATTACGGTTTCAACTTCAACATAAGGAAGAAGTTCTTTTTCTCCCTTTAAAGTGATTTTTGTCAACGGGGAGAAAATCTAGACGATCAAGCGATCTATGGCCCCACACCCTGGACAATGACTTTGGAATCTAGAAACTTCACTCCAAACACATATTCTTCCAAGGAGTAATTACCATCAGAAAGCTTGAAATTTTTTATCTCAGATTCCATAGAAGCTTAAGGTACATGACTTTTGCCCAATGACGCTATAGTTAAAGACAGAAGGAGAAATTCCACAGAAGGAAGGCGTTGAAGATGAATCAACGACCAACAATCATGCATACATGGTCACAAAGGAGGAAGGCCAATTGAAGGAAATATTGAACTATGCCAAGACGAAGAGGCTGTCATCGGCATACGAAATCCTTAGGAATCAACAAATACAAACTCTAGGGAAGGGTAATTTGGTATTGTTTCCAATACTCCCACTATCTGAACCCGCTTTTGACGTATTTTCCCTACTTGACAGGGAGCATCACAACTCAAGAACCAAACTGAATGGTTAGGTTTGACAAATCAATATTGGCCAAGCTAGTACGTGGAAATGACCCACATCAAATTCACCTAGCTTCGTGTAAAAAGACATGTCATCCAGGAGCCAATTTAGAGAATAATTGACCTAACAAAGCAAGGGACATAGGACTTCGTGTCCCCCTCTCACTTCAGGTTCACCCAATCATCTGCAAATCAATGAATGGTAAAGTTGTATCGCTTCCAGTTATTTGACTCTTGAAAGAGTTCATGAATAACACATTCCCTCTTGTTTGTTGCGGGATCACCGATTGTCAAAACAAAGATAACAAATCAATGAGAGGCATGACAAACTCTCCCAAGCAAAATGGCATCTCAAGTATTGCCAAAGCAAATGACAGAGATCCTTCAGGCCTCAATTCACCTTTAATTTTGGCCCTGTTGATTGATCCATTTTCATCTTCTCTTCTGTAAGGGCAAAAACAGAGATGCCCGATTAGATCCCCAACCCCGGTTGATCCTTCATGTGTCATATCCTAATCAATAGGGATAACTATCAACACCCATTTGTGAATAACCATTTTGATGTTCAAAATTTAACATATTTGGAAACACCATTATGTTAACTCTAAAGTTGTCAATAGGGTCTTTTTTTGAGTCAAAACCATTCACTTGTTTTGAAGAGTTCAAACTCCATCATATTCAAAATGTTGCATGTCATTTCAGATAAATTCTGCATGATGATTTTGTCTTCTAAGTTACCGATTCCACCGAGGATTATTAGAATAGACAGCTAAGTGAAGAATACAAGATTGATTGAGCATGCTGGATGAGACGTGTCGAGAATGATGAAAGGCAAGCCATATCCTACACACAATCCCCTATCTATACACTTGTGAGATGGGTGCAGAAGATTCCATGACTGCCGGGGTAAAGAGTTCTTTCGCGAATGGTACGATAACCAAAAGCAGTGAGAGGCATTTCATTGCTCATCCCATTGAGCCCTATATATTGGTGGAATTTTTGTCCTACCCCGTCAAGAACCACCCCACACTGGGGCATATCAGAGGCAAAGCAGCATCACAAGGTGAGAAGAGGGATATAAATTTTCTTGCTTGCACTTGCATCAATCTTGGGGTGTCTTTATTGCATATGAACACTCGCGTTAATTTAAGTGCATTAGAATGACGAAGAGCAATTCTTTCTCTAAACACTTGTATTCATTGTACAACCCAATTGAGTCCGTAATTTCACCATCACATGGAGGCAAAACGGAGTTACGCCATTTAAGCGGCATAGCCTAGAGTGCTAGCTGAAGATGAAGACTCAAGAGTTTAACAACAATGTCGTGATTGAACTTGCCTAGGCTAGTTCCTCTCTAACGACAAGAATGAAAAATAGGGGCATAAAAAAGCGTGTACCGGTAAAAGCAAGGTCAATGCCCATGAATGAAGAACTGGAATAAAAATAGGGGCATGAAAAAAGCAGTGTGCCTGGTAAAAGCAAGGCCAATGCTCCCCAGTAAAAAATACAGCCAAGAAGAAGTTGTCATTGTGGTCCATAGAACCTTTATCTAACAGTGAGAAGAAAGACCAGTGACAAATGTCGAGATAGTCACGAACTCACCCTCTTACATGTGAGCCAAGTCTACGTTACATTCCCATTGTAAAAGTCTCTTCAAACTAGGGCACTTCAATTAACGTAGGATTTCATGCGTATATAAGCATCGCTCGAAGAAGTACGAGCAAGATTACTCTATCTCTTTTCAGGATTCTTGACTTGCAAACTGGAGATGATTGTGTGGCACTTTGTTCATGAGCCTTGACCTCGACGGTCCCATTTGATGAGCTGTTGACCAAGTCTTCATCACAATTTCAACAAAGACCTCTCACATTGGTAAAGTCGTACCACTTGCGAGAATACTCGGACCCTTGTTGACATGATGACAGTGAGATAGTGTGGTCCTTATAAATCCTGCATTAATGGTCAGGATAGCCTTTTCCATGAGAGTGAGCGAAAAGTCCTTTCAGTACTCGAAAGTCCCTCATCTGGCATGCTCAAGACATCTACATTCTAAATGAAGGTTGTCTTTCATAATCTTTCCTAGTGGAAATCAGATAATGCAAAATTGACAAAATTATCATGCATAAATCTCATTTAAACTCATGAATTTACAGCATATATGATCATGTGTGCATATTGTGCAAATAGCAGACATACTCTCAGAGATCAGAGATATTGCCAGGTAAGCATATCCTTATCCCCATTTGACTTAAAGTACCTACCATTGTCTAGGTACTCTCTTCTTGACACTCGACCTATTCGAGTCGTCCCTTGAGTTTGGATGCTTGCAACTGTCTTAGCATCCCATTGTCTTTGAGTACCAGCCACGTCCAGGATACTCCTTTTTCCCGACACTCGACCTATTCGAGTTGTCCCAGTATTGATACTTGTGACCAACCAAGTATCCCTTTATCGTTGAATACCTCTCTTTGTCTAAGTATCCCTATTGTCTTTGAGTACCACCACCCGTTCGGATACTCCTTTCCCCGACACTTGACCTGTTTGAGTTGTCCCCAAAGTATTAATACTTGTGACTAACCAAGTATCCATTTATCGTTGAATACCTACTGCTGTCTAGGTATCCCAATATCATTAAGTACCCACCGTTTGGATACTCCTTTCCATGACACTCGACTTGTTCGAGTTGTCTTCAAAATTGTATCATTGAATACTAGTAACCATTCAAGTATTCCATCACATTGTGCGCCTGTGGTTACCTAGGTATGCTTTCTTACACTTGGAGTAGCCTAAGTGGTCCCAGATCATATCATTAAATACTTGTGTTCATCAAAGTATTCCAAAGATTTAGAACACTGGTAGTACTTTGTACACTGCGGCTACCCAGTGTTCTAGTCCTTTTGAGTGCCTGCGGCCATCCATGTAAGCCTCGTGCTACATTCAAGTTTATGTTACCAGGAGGTGAGAGACCTTCACCAATATGTGGGGCATGTCTTCGATATTCCCAATTACCAGGAGGTGAGAGACCTTCATGAATATCCAAGGTACGTCCTCGATATTCCCTTTACCAAGAGGTGAGAAACCTTCATGAATATCCAAGGTACGTCCTCGATATTCCAACTACCAGGAGGTGGGAGACCTTCATGAATATGCGAGGTACGTCCTCGATATTCCCCAATTACCAGGAGGTGGGAGACCTTCATGAATATCTCAGGTACGTCCTCGATATTCCCTTTTACTAGGAGGTGAGAGACCTTCACGAATATCTTAGGTACGTCCTCGATATTCCCCTTTACCAGGAGGTGAGAGACCTTCATAAATATGTGAGGCACGTCCTCAATATTCCCAATTACCAGGAGGTGAGAGATCTTCACGAATATCCAAGGTACGCCCTCGATATTCTCCTTTACCGGGAGGTGAGAGACCTTCATGAATATGCGAGGCACGTCCTCAATATTCCCAATTACCGGGAGGTGAGAGACCTTCATGAATATCCAAGGTACGTCCTCGATATTCCAACTACGGGGGAGGTGAGAGACATTCACGAATATGCGAGACCCATCCTCGATATTCCCAATTACAAGGAAGTGAGAGACCCTCACGAATATCCCAGGAGGTGAGAGACCTTCATGAATATCCAAGGTACACCCTCAATATTCCAACTACCAGGAAGTGAGAGACCTTCACGAATATGCGAGACCCATCCTCGATATTACCACTATTAGGAGGTGAGAGACCTTCACGAATATCCCAGGTACGCCCTCGATATTTCCCAATTGCCAAGAGGTGGGACACCTTCACGAATATCCAAGGTATGTTCTCAATATTTCCAATTATCAGGTACCCCTTCGATACTTGTGAATGTCCAAGTATCCCCCAAGAATTCATACTTGTGATCATCCAAGTACCCCTTCAATGCCTATGGTCAGCCAAATACCCATTTTGACGCCTGCAAATGCCCAAATACCTTTCAAGTTAGTACTTGTGAATATCTAGGTACTCATTGATATACCTGTGAATGTCCAGGTATCTTCCAGAATCAATGCCCGAGAAGGCGCATCCTCCCGAGAAAGGTCGAGTTCCAATTCTGTCTTTGATGTCAAGTCGGACACCCACAAATCGATGCCCCGAGAAAGGTCGGGTACCAATTGGTGTCTTCGATAGAAGTCAAACACCCAACAAATCGATGCCACGATAAAGATCGGCGCATCTCTGAGAAAGGTCGGGTACCAACCGGTGTCCTTGATTGAGGTCAGGCACCCCCAACAAACAGATGCCCTGAGAAAGGTCGGCGCATCTCCCGTTAAGGCGACCGAAGAAAGGTTCGGGTCCTAGACAAACCAATTTATTGCTCTAATAGGTGATCGAAGAAAGGTTCGGGTCCTGGAAAAGCAATTCCCCATCAAGGCGATCGAAGAAAGGTTGGTCCGGGAAGGCAATTCCCGTCAAGGCGAGAAGAAAGGTTCGGGTCCTAGACAAATCACTTATTGCTCTAATAGGCGACCAAAGAATGGTTCGGGTCCTGGAAAAGCAACCTCCTCACATCACCAGGTAAGATGACTCCTTGATACTTGCCAAAACTCGGGGTTCACACCACACCCTATTTCACTCACTCCTAAAGGTAAGTAACTACAGGTATCTTCTTATCTATCTTAATATTGCTCTTTTTCTGCATGGAATAATAGATCCCAAATAAAATACAATCTGCTACGTATGCATGGATAAAATTTAGGCATCAGTTTGTCTTTGAATGCAACCTCTGCGAGCTCATCTTAAAAAAGGGGCAGCTGTTAACACCTTAATTTTATTTAGGTTTATTTTATAATTAAAATTTTATTTTGTCATTCGGATAAATAAGATAATCAATAATAAACAATAAAAACAACAAAAAATAGTAAAAACAAACAAAAACAAAAAGAAAAGCAAAAGCCCAGCCCCTCTCCTCTTTTCTTTTCCTTCGTGCAGGTCCGTGAGGCCCATCCGCGACCTAACCCGGCCCGACCCCCTCTTTCTCCTTTGTCTTCTTCCTCCCATCTTCTTCTTCCTTCCTCCTTCTTCCACCTTTGCAAGACACGTGCGGCGATGAAGACGCGCTCAAGCACAACCTACAACGAGAGAGGAGCGTAGGGCGGTGGGCGAGAGGATGCAGCATTGAAGGTGAGTAGGCCTCCGTGGAAGGGGAAGATTTGACGCCCGCACCTAGGGCTGGTCGGCGTGCGAGGGCTGACGGCCGAACCTCCATCGTTGGCCTCCTCCTCGCCTATAAATAGAGGAGTACCTTCGTCGGTGAAAACGCAGCGAGCTCCGAGATCTTCCCACCGAGAGACTTCGGGCGAGGAATCGAAGAGCGAGCGAGAGAGAAATCGGGTCGCGAGCTCGGCCGACCTCCCACTCAAGAGACTTTGGGAGGCTGCGGCGAGCGTAGTTCCGAGGAGGTCGATCTGGCCGGTGGAGGCTCGGATCCGACCGAGTGAGAGAGAAGTGAGGTCGGAGGAGGTGAAGGAGTTCGGGATCCGCGAAGAGGGGCGAAAGAAGAGGTACCAGCCCCCGACGCCGCTGCTGTGCCGAATCCCCTCGTGCTACTGTCTCATTGTCGACACCGCCAACCGAGCCCAGACGCCGTAAACAGGTAGCATATGCCCTCTAATGCATCGTCCTCGTCGATCCGTCGTTGATGCCCTGTTGGAAACCCTAGCCGCCGTTCGTCGCGTCGCTGCCTTGAGCCATCGTGAGATCTAGTCCCCGGTCGCTCTCTATTCGCCATCCCAACGTCGTCTAGATCTAAAGGTCGCGTCATCGCCGCAAGCCGTGCCACCATGCCGTGCTAAAGCCGAGATTAGGTGACGATGGAGCCCCGCCTACGCCGTCCATCCAATGTCTCTAATGGTCGTCACCTTTGCCATTCACTGCTGTCGCTGTAGCCACCGTAGTCGTTGTCGCCACCGTAGTGCTCCCGTTTCCCCCCTTCGGCGCCGCGGATTCGCAAACCTTAGGGTTTGCGATTTCCGGGTCATGAAGCGGATCCGGGTTTGGAAAACCGGGTAGGGATTCCGTGATTTAAGGGGCGGCGGAAGCCGGGTCGGGGTTCGGGTCGGATCCGGGTAGGGTTTCACCGGGGGAGTGAGTTGTGGAGTCGGGTCGTCGGGCTGGGCCGGGCCAAGCGTACGCCACGGCTGTCGTTTTATAATAAAAAAAGAAAGTCGGGCCCGCTATGCGGGCCCATCTGCGTTTTGGGCCGGGCCCGGGTCGGACGCAACTCACGGACCCAACCCGGGTTGGCCTTTATTTATTTTATTTTATTTTATTTTATTTTCGAAAAATTATTTTAATTCCCAAAAACCAAAAAATATTGAAAAATATTAAAAAATATTTTATTTTCGAAAAAAATCAATAATATAAAAAATATTCCATATTTTCAAAAAATGCCAAAAATTTATGAAAAAGCCAAAAAAATCAGAAAAGCCAAAAAGACTTGTATTTTTCCAAAATACCAAGAAATCAAAAATCCCTTTTATGTAAAGGAAAAATTAGAAAAAAGACTTAAAAATGTTTTTCCTCTAAAAATGCATGGAAAATCCCCCAAAAATCCAAAAAGCCTTAGGGTTTAAACAAAAGATTAGGTAGAAAGGGCATTAGTGATTAACTAGTGTAATCGGGTCCCCGATCCTAATTTCTCGGATTTGCGCAGGAGTGAGTATTTCTCCCGATACTTCGATTGGGTTTCTAATCAACCCGCCCCAAATCGATTAGTGGCGACTCCATTTTAAAAATTAATTTACAGGTTAAAAACTTAGATTATTAAAATCGTGAATTGGTGGACTTGGGAGAGTCCGGGCTTAATAAATTCAGCTGAGCCATTAGCGTCATAGGCGCCCGTATCCGATTGCGGGCGCCGAAAAGAGAGGTCGCGATAGTCAGCGACACTTGGGCTCGAGTCCATCAAGACTAGGTCAAGACTCTCAAGCTTGTGCCTTGGTCCGACACTCGAACCGGGGACCTTAATGCCCATGCCTTGATCCCCCATGCATGAGCTTAGGCCCATCAAGGCTAGATGCTAAGCGCTTGAGCTTGGGTGTATCAAAGTCAAGCCCGGGACCTTGCTGCTCATGCCCAAGTCCCCCGCATGAGATTGGGTCTCCTACAACCGAGCCTGAATCACTAGTCACCGGGTCCATTGAGGTCGAATCTAGGACCTCAATCATCCATGTGCAAGTTACCTAGCTCAAATGGCATACATTTATTTATGAAAGCCAAATTATATTTTCCTTGCCAAACTTCGGAAAATGCTTTATGGCTATTTTTATTTTATTTTAATTTCAGCCAAACCCAGAAAGTGAAAATGATTTCTTAAAAATGATTTTTTTAGAAATGTAATATTTTTCGTAAAACAAATAGAGCCTAAGTTTAAGATGAAAAACATGGAAACATCATGACGTGATTCATGTGCTCACCAAGCCAGGTCCAAGGTCCGGCCAAGCAAGTCAGGCGCTCGGCACCCAAAGATGAGCGGAGAGGCTTTCTCATGCGGTGGCCGGAAGCCCAACTCGGGTGAACGGGCCCGAACCTTGTTCAGCCTTCCCACTCGGATGTCTCATACATGGGCATCCAAAGAATGATCCTCAGACCCCCTAAAATCTTCGCTATTTTGTTTCAATTCGACCTTCGATTCTAATTGGTTCTTTTATGGGATTGGCGAAACCTCTCAGACATCAAACACAATTGAGATAGCTAGTACGAGTACCTAGAGGGGGGTGAATAGGTATACACAAAAAATTTCTCGATGTTTGCACGATACTTAAACAATTAGAGACTTC